>NC_135185.1:19694653-20002465 GCF_041146795.1 Maylandia zebra
AACAAGGTGCTTCAGTCTTTTACTGGTTGTGTACAGGAAGTGAAATCAATAAAAGAAGCATGTTTAAAATTCAGTACTTCTGCAGTAAACCACCTTTGAGTCATCAGATTTTGTTGTATCAGTGCCTTGGGCATTTTGAGGTTGTAAATCTGCCTGCTCCAATAATTGAATACAACAACGGTACATCTTAAAGCCTAATAAATGATCACAGACTTGAATGGAAAAACCTCCTGTGTCAACACCGGACTGTATCCCAGGCTTATTTGTTGCAACTCCACTGTATTGGATTGCATTAGATTGAACGGGACAGGTGGTGTTATTGTGTTCGCTGCCTGTAGCTCATGGGATAAGCAACATGTTGGAATATTTGACTTGCCCCATCGACAAGTGTGGTATTGGATATCATGGTAGTGATAAATTTACATGTAAACATTTTGATTAGTTAGAATATGTAGCTGAAAAGGGATACATAAATCCCACTGGATAGATCGATATCAGAAAGCAATTCTAAATTGATCAAATTTAGCTTTAATGGACAGAAACTTTTTCTCTTTTTTTGGTACCGCTGTGGTCTGTTCACCCAATGAGTTCTTGTCAGTGAGATAGCTTTTATGTAAACTGATTCAGTAGTAGCAGAGACTCTAACTTTGTCTAGATAGATATAGACAGGAAATGAGTGGATTAGTGCATTTCTAACCAGAAATAAAAGGTCTAATGGCTGCTCATCTGTTGTGTAAACACAAAGACCAGATGCACTTGCATAAGATTTCAGCAGAAAACAGTGAAACACTTATCAGGTATGTGTTTACTGCAGTATGTTTGGAATCGCTGATATGCTGAAAAATGAAGCTGTTGCCAAAAGGATGTTTTCCAGATGTTGAATCAAATCTTCCATATCAAATGGTATGACAGAGCCTCTTTTGTACAAAAATAAATTGTGTTCATCACTCCATAAAACCTGTTGCCACTGTCATCAGCCCAGTTCTTGTGTAATTTAGCATACCTCAGCCTTTTCTTACTGCTTCTCTTAGGAATGGCTTCTTGTTGGTGGGTCTTTACTGTCTCAAAGCATTAAGAGGAAAAACCTGCTTGTTTGAGAACCCTCAGTCATTAAAGCGCAGATCAAGTGCCTTAATGAGACCAATTTCTGGTCTCCTCTTGCTGTAGTTTGTTTTGTGTTGAGCTTGCTTAGCGGATAACTTTAATCGTCTTAGATGGGTTTAAATGAGACCTTGAGTTAAATCAGGTTAATTTAAGCTTTAGAGAATTGAGTTGAAGCCTCTCCCTGTGAAGCTGGCCTCTGGGTTATGGAGATCACTGCGGAGTTTCTCCCTCTGTTACTGAAGTGTGACAGGCTGGGCGTGCACGCTCCAGCTGTTTAATTTTGTACGTGGTAAGGAACATCTCCAGGGAAATCCTGTAGACCTTTGTGAGCAGCCAGAAATGGGTCACAGTGCAAAGAAATGTCTATGAAGACACTGCAGCATTGGTAATTAGTCCTTTTGTATTAACCCTTTAAAGCCTGAACCATGAAATAAAAGCCCAAACTTTTTTAAATTATTATTATTAATGGATTGTTTAGTGAGTCTTGCAATAACGATAAATATTAATTTGCATAAGTTTAAATTTGTATCATATTAGCTACATCAGGCTTTTGTTTTCCTTTCTATATTTTTTTTGCAGAATATTTACACTGATATAGATGTATCATCTTTGATACACTTGGCCTTAAAGGGTTAAATTACAGTTAACCCTGTGCAATATCCTTGAGTCACTCATTTCTTTAATTTGAATTTCAGTAGTCTTTGGGAATGTGTCTCCAGGCTTCTTGAAGGAGACTGAAGTTCTTTGGCTGTTTGCTGCCTTTTTGCTCAGTTATCTGTCAAGATGATCCCACACCGCCTCAGTAATGTTGAGGTCTGGGCACTGGGGAGGCCAATCTATGACCGATGGTGTTCCCCTTTGGGGGGGGGGGGTGTGGCATTGGAAGTCTATTTGGGATTGTCCCAAAAACACTACTGCTAATCGCACCTTCCAGATTGTATTGCACGGTGATGTCAAACTGTACTTGATTGCATTCATGATTCCATCAATTTGGCAAGATTTCATCACCTCTAGCTAAAACACAGCCCAGAACATGACAGAGCCTCAACCATGTTTTCTAGATGGCTATAGACAGTCACTCTTGTACCACTCGACTGTACATATTGACAGCAACTTGAACCATAACTTTCAAGCTACATAATACCTTTTGCCACTGACTTTTAGTCTTTTGTAATCATCTGAAAAGTCAGCAGTGTCTCTATTTAGAACACAAAATTCAGATAATTTCAGTCCTGTGTTTTATTTTGTCATCAATTTGTCCAGTTTCCTCAAATTTTAGGAACACTGCACACCATGCTGAAAACGTAGTACTGTAGATGAACAACAAAACCTTAAGAAGTTTTGTAGGGGACACAGAATACAGCACTGTCTGCTTACAGCACTGAGTTTTGTATTCTGTTGTAGTGATTTATATTATCTGGCTCATTGTTCCTTTGTTGGGCCGTTATAGAGCTCTGCAATTACTGTAATACATGTTGTAATCTTTTGTAGTTAAGCTTGACTGAAGTTTGAGAACAACACTAACAGATGCAGCAGGAACACACATTCTGACTTGGTCCACTTTGTAGGTCACATCTCGTTAAAACTTTTGAAGCTCCTAAAAGTATTTAATACTTAATCGTATCATGTACACAAGATTTTTTTTTTTTATGAATTATTGCTCATACTGGGAAAGTTGTATTAATGCTTAAGTTTTCTTAATCATTTGTCTTTGCAGAATTCCATCCGACACAATCTTTCCCTCCATAGCCGTTTTGTGAAAGTCCAGAATGAAGGAACTGGGAAAAGCTCCTGGTGGATGGTCAACCCAGAAGGTGGGAAAGGAGGTAAAGCTCCCAGACGTAGGGCTGTGTCGATGGATAACAGCAAGTACATCAAAGGAGCCAGAGGACGTGCCACAAAGAAAAAAGCCTCATTGCAGGTTGCTCAAGATGGGAGCTCTGAGAGCTCCTCGAGCCTCTCCAAATGGACAGGAAGTCCCACCTCCCGCAGCAGCGACGAGCTCGATGCCTGGACAGACTTCCGCTCTCGGACAAATTCCAACGCCAGCACGCTCAGCGGTCGTCTGTCCCCAATCCTGGCTAACCTGGAGCTGGATGAGGTACCTGATGACGACTCACCCCTGTCGCCAATGCTGTACTCCAGCCCCAGCAGCATGTCTCCGTCCACTGGACCAACAGGACTGTCTGATCTGGCAGGCACTATGAACCTCAATGACGGGCTCTCTGACAACCTGATGGATGATCTTTTAGACAATATCAGCCTCACAGCATCCCAGCAGCCTCCTCCTGGAGAGGAAGATGGGGCCAACAGTCAGGGGAGTTCAGTATTTACCTTCAGCTGCTCAGGAAGCAGTTTAGGTAGTCCCTCTAGCAGCTATGGGACGAACCCACTCTTCAGCCCTCCGTCCATCACGAGCCTGCGACAGTCACCCATGCAGACCATCCAAGAGAACAAGCAGACCACTTTCTCCTGCATGTCTCACTACAGTGAGCACCAGGCCCTAGATCTGCTTGGGATGGACTCCCACAGCCCCAGCAATGTCATGATGACCCAGTCAGACCCTCTGATGTCGCAGGCCAGCACCGCCATCGCTTTGCAGAACTCCCGCCGAAATGCCATGCTGCTCCGCAAAGACCACATTCTGGTTAACCACACCAGTGCAGGCCAGGCCCAAAGCTCTTCAGTGCCTGGTTGGCAAGCGGGCTTGTCAACCTCTGACAGTGACGACGGCTTCCCTGAAACAAAGCAGCTACACCTGAAGTCTCCTAGTAAGAACGCCTCTATGCAGCTCAGTTCCAGTTTAACCAGTCAGGACCGTTTCTCCGCTGATCTGGACCTTGAGGTGTTCAGCAGCAATCTGGACTGCGACATGGACTCAATCATCCGCAATGAACTGATGGACGCAGATTGCCTGGACCTCAGCTTTGACTCTCGCCTCACCTCCACACAGAACAGCAACAAGAATTCAGGAAGCTTCTCCAGCTCGAAACAGAGCCCTCAGAGCTGGGTGCCGAGCTGAGGAGCTGTCAGAAGTAAAGAAGGTGTAAATTTGGGTTAATTGTCCTGCGTTGTGCAACTAGAGGGAAGGAAGGTATGTAAGAGTTTCAGTAGACTTTCTTCCTATTTTTCATTTGCGGCATTAACTTCAGTACTGTATTGTAGGTGTCTGAGACAAAACAACAGTGTCTTCACAGTGAAGGAAAAATAATTGTTTCAAAAGATCAATGCCTGGCCAGTATGAACAAACGGTACTGAGTGGAATGAAACTACAGTACCTTCAGTTAAAACTACATGGATCAACTCGTATCAGTCTCAGGGATTCACTCATATCACAAAGTAATACATAAAACTGAAAATGAAGTGTTTTCATCCTGCTTTCTCTCCTCTTTCACACCCTTTCATACCCAAAACATTTTTTGCCAAACCAGCTGTCAGCCTGACTGATGGCCTGTTTACAAAAACTGCAGAGAATGTTACATTACTACGTTCCAGTGGAGGATACTTGACAAGCTGCTCTTTTTTTTTTTTTTTTTTTTTTCCTTTGTTTTTTTTAAAGATTTCTTTGAGACGTAGCCTAAATGGACAAACAGTTTTTTAAAAGCTTTCCCTCCCCATTGATGCACCAATTCACACCAAATATCAGTATGTAATGTTATCAAGATGTGAACTGCTCTACATGATGTGTTTTTTGTATGCAGTGTTTTTTCAATTTTTATTTTTTGTAGCAAATTTTACCCTGTGATTTTTAAGTGACATTACTGTGAATTCTGTTCCCTCTGAAGAGGTCCATTACTGAAGTATTGATGATGTTTCTGCTGCAGATCCCTTTTTAGGTCCCTCCTCTTCCACTCACTGCACTGTTAGAAGTACTGCTCTGTATACAGACCTTAGGACTGAGTTAAGGACACGATTTAGTTCAAGTTACCACTTTTTAGTTGTCAAACACTTGGGACTACTTGGGTTGAAATAACCACATTCAGTGACTCACAGCGCTCGACAACTACACCAGTTTTGGCGTTGATTTGATGGAGTTCTTGGTGCTCTAAATCTAAAGATAGCAGGGAGTGGCTGCAGATGAAGCACCGTCAGTAGCCTCTTCTTTGTTATCAGCACTATAGCAGGTGCTGGGTGACATGTTTTCAACACTGGGAGGGTGTGTAGTATCTTGGCGTTTTTTCTTTTTTCTTTGTAATGAAAGAAATGACCACAGTATCTTAAATATTGCCAAAGTTTATCTGCATTTAAATAAGTGGAAAGAGGCTACACAGTGCATAGCTAATCAGAAGTGTGTGTGTGTGATATAAGGGCAAAAAAATCTACATCAGCACAATTTTGTAGGAGCAGCAGGATGCTTTTTAAAATTGTTTACATTTTTAATTTTTATTTTTATTTTTTTTAAATTATCAGGAGTGTTTTAGTAAACTTGTCTCATGTTGCATCATTGTAAAAAAACAAATTTGGTTTATTTATTGCGATACTTGTTGCCATTGTTCCTCGATGCACATTTGGTTAGGGCTGTGTAAAATCATGTTTTCATTGCTCTGTTCACTGGGTGATCACTTGCACAACAAATGAAAGGGTCCTTTTGAGAAATGTTTAACAGTGTGTTAACCAGATTAAATAATTCTCATTGGCTTAACCTTTTAATACATTTCTGCACAGCTGTGCTTCCACTTTTTTTTTTTAAATTATTATTATTTTTTTTTTCTTGACTGATTTTTACAGTCTGTGTTAAGGTTTAAATTTCACTGCCAGTCTCCACATTTCATATATTCCTATTGCTCCTACAAAAACAAAACATGAAGTTGACATTTCCACTTGTAAAGCAAACACTTGGTTTTATCAGAGCTGGTGCATGTAAATAAAGCATAAACTACTGAAAAGCTGGAGTTTGATGTTGTCTTTTGTTTTTAAATCTGTCCCTAGAGGAATTCCACAGCTGTGGAGGTGACTTGCTATTGGATAATCATATCATTGAAGAACCAATCACACACTGTATCCAAGAGGAATAGACTATTTGGGCCTAAATCAGGGTTTTTGAAGGAAAGGAGCTATAATTGGTGAATTCAGGTGCTCCTCAAAGATGTAATAGTACAGTGATGCAATGACTTGTATTTGAGATTTTTATTACAAACTAGAGGACAAAACAAATTTGACTGAAGAGACTGACATTACTGACATGACAGCCCAAAGACTGGTTGACTGCACTGAAACGATGGAGCCCTCTAGAGCCTGAATGGAGTCACTGAGTCCAGATGCCCATGGATATTTGTCTCCATGGACACACCACAACAAGTCAGCGTTGAGGCAGAGATTTAGCAGGGCTAAAGGATATATATATATATATATATATATATATATATTTAATTATTATTTTTTTTTTTTTGGTCATTTGAATGTGTTTATCATTGAAGATGTCAGACATGTGTGCAGTGTACAAAGTTTCCTCCTCTGTGAAGGTGAAGCAGATGGAGGCAGAGCTGTGGAGTCACCTCTCTGCACTCAAGGCAGAGATTGAAGAGAATAGAGGAGCAGGATCTTCTAATGCCTACAGGTTTGTCTGTGATGTATTATTTAAGCTCAGATTGCCAAAAGGGTAGACCTGAAAGCTATCCTCAACTCAAAATATGGCCGGTTGTTATTTAACATGAATGTTTGCCCTTCACAATGCAGACCGATGTACTTATGTGCTCAAATAACCCTGCACATTTCAGATTTCTGTTCTGAAGCAGGACGCCTTTCGGTTTTCCACCTTAAATCCAAGTTTAAGATGCATAAGGCTTGTAAAGTATGCAACACAAGTATTACCAGTAGTGATGATAAATTCACATTAACAGGCAGCTGAACTTTTTTGTTAGTGTTATGTTCCCTGTATATTTATCCTTTTTTTTTTTTTTTTTAAAAAGCCTAAGTAGTGTAGCAGCATAGTAGTCACTTTAGGTAAAATGTGACAGATCTGAGCTGTGACTGATTTGTGGGCATTTACATTTTAAACCCATGATGTTTGTAAAAGTTTTTGTTCCAGTTCTGTACTACCTCCTAAAGATATTTCCTTCTTTCGTGTGGAGAGGGAGCATGCACTGAGGAGAGGGCTTCAGGTGATGCTTTCTACAGAAAGTTCATTAGTCTTGCATTGTTAGACTTTAAAATCTTTGATTTATATCCAATATTAAGTGAAGGCATTATTTTTAGGTTGTTTTTTTTTTTTTTTTAGGTGTAGTTTGTTTTCTGCTGGTTTCAGGTGGCTGACATTTTGCTGACTCGGTCTCAGGCTGATATCATGCAGCGAGAGCTGGAGAGCTGCTTGAGTTCGGAGTACACTCCTGACAGTCTGCCTCTTCTGCTGCACCAGGTCAGGACAGAGACAGAAAATTTATGCCTGAAACAAGAAGCAGAAACAGATTATTTTAGGATTTTTTTTTTTGAAAAGTTTTTAAACTTAAACCAGTTTCCTTTTTGTATTTTTACCACAGTTCTTCACAGACAGATCTTATCACTTGGCTCAGATCAGATATCTGCTCATGCTGAGATGGAGGAGATTTTGCCACCATGCCAGCGTTATTGAGAAGCTTTATCCCCATTATAAGGTTGCCATGTGTAAACGAACAGCATGACCTAGCAGTGTTTTAACAATACTCTAAAAAAAGTACATCTTTTCACTGTACTTTTGTACTGGTTTGTGGTTATTTTCTGCATTTTATTCTGTATCTACCTTTAATCTGAGTTTAAAAATATGGCAAATATCACAGAATACATTTCCCAAAAAACACAGGATGCTCTACACGAGTGTGAATGTGACTTAAAAACATGTTTAACTAGTACACAATTAAGGTAGCATTAATTCTGAAAGGTGTATATACTCACTGGACACTTTATTAGCATTAGCTTGCTAGTACAAGTTCTGTTACTGTTGCCTTCCTGTCGGTACGACTTGGATATCTGTGGATATTTTGTTTCTTTTTTTGGACCATTCTCTGTAAATCCTAGAGGTGGTCATGTGTGGGGAAACCCCAGTAGATCAGAAGTTTCTGAAATGGCAACATTCATGCCAAATTCAAATTCCAAATGACCTTTCTTCTTCATTCTGAAGTGCGGTTTGAACTTCAGCAGGTCTTCTTGACAATGGCTGGTTGCATTAATGAGCAGTTGAACAGGTGTGAGTAACTACAGGTTTTTGGATTTCTTTTTCAGGGCAGCTGTTGTTTACATCATCTTAGATCACAAATCACGCTGCAAAGTTTCACAGCAGCATAGTAAAAGAGACAGAGGGCTAAATTATCGTGTCTGCAGTCATGTTTTCCATCTTTGTGTTACTTTCTCTTATATATGAGCTTTAAATGATAACAAATACTTGGGATCCAGTTATTTAGATTTTATACAGCATCTGTGATTTAATAATTATTCAGAATGCAGTCAGTTCAGGAAGCATACGGTTCCTTGTACACTATTTTGAACATCACTGGAAAATGTTCTCCTCGTGTAAACAGCTTGAGAATGCTGAATCTTTTATTTCTAAAGAACGAGAAGAATCGTACAGATGTCGCACTGAAAAATGCATCATCGTATAAGACTTGTTTTGTCTCAGGATCAGGTGTCCTACATGACCCGTGAGTATCAGGATGCCGTTCAGAGAGCTCGCAGACTGTCAGCAAGCAGAGAGAAGATGCTGACCGGCCGAGGAAACCCCGTCAGCCTGCTCACTCAGGACGATGTCGTCATTTATCTGCAGTGGCTTGTCTGCCACCTGCACTCTGTTCAGCCCATCCACCACTTTCTCAGGGTAAAAAGCCACAGACAGATTTTATCACTGTTCATCCTGTCTGATGCCTGTGGTGCTTTATTTCACATTAAAATTTGCTTTAACAGGTGCTCCACTATGTACCTATGTGTGAAAGAAAAGATGAAGCACCAGGAAAGGATTGTGGGGAAATTTTGCATGAAAGGCAACAGGCTGATGGTGAGCTTTTCCCTTCATACATGTTTTTTGTAATCTTTTGGAAATAAAAAAAAATAGTAAAAAAGTTTACATTTAACTGTATTTCAGTACTACCACTCCACACAGTTCACCTGGAGCAGTTCATGCCCGAGCTGGAGTCCCTGCTCGCCTACTTCTGCCTGCCGTATGACACAGGAAATCTGAAAACCACTGCAGATGAGATGGAGCTATTCAGCATGGTATATTTGTCCTCAAAAGGTGGTGAAATTTAAAATGCATTTAAATTATTGGTCTGAATCGCAGCTGCTGTCTGTCCAGGTGTGGAGGGAGTTTAAAACAATCTTCCGACAACAAGAGCAGATGAAAACGTTTCCTCCTTACGACGGTATGGACGTCAGAGAGAGTCAGTGGGGGAGGAAGAGTGCAAACATGGCTGTATGCAAGGAGGCTAACTGGATTCCTTTCATCCAGGTTTGAGGGGAAACAAATAAAATAGTAAAATAATCTTTTCAAATACTGTTTCCTGTGATGCTCGGTGCTTTAGAGTTCATCAGTATCTGGCAAAACATTTGCATTTTTTTTTTTTTTTTTCTGTAAGCACTTGTGTTTTTATGGATTCTGTAGTCTTTCAGACGTTTGCAGGATGCTAGAAACTGATTGTTTGGTTTCCGCTCTGTAGGTGAAACCCAGGCGAGATCCGTGGCAGCAGAAGCTCTTCACAAAGCTCAAGGAAAAGAATTCAGTTGATGAGCTGCTCCAGATGCAGTGCAAGTTTCTTCAGGTAAAAAGCGAGTCTGCTCTGAATCAGTGTCACGCATCCTTCAAAATGGGTGAAATTATTGCAAATGATTAATAAATATATAGTTACAACTGACTAACTGATAACTGGTGAAAAGAACATAAGTGAGAATTTGCTAACAGTGCATTACACTAATGCCACTTTATTAGGTACACCTTTTCAGCTGCAATGTCATATGAGCCAATGACCTCGGAGTATTTAGGCATGTGGACATAGTCGAGACAAGCATATAAGCATGGATCCATCCTGCCTTGAACCAGCAGCTCAGACTGGTGCTGGTACCGGAATGATTTCGGAACTTTCTTGAATCTGTGCCACAAAGAATGAACACAGTTCTGAAGAAAAGCCAGTACTAGCAACGTGTACCTAATGAAGTGTCCTGACTGTATATAATGCCTTTTTATTTTAATGATTTTTGTCATGTTTTGTTATGCTGTCCTCACTGTGTATCTGAGCAGGTCCGCAATTTGCTCCACGTGGCTGCAGCTCTCAAAGAACATGCTGCACAAGTTGGCGACTCACAATCCACATCGTTCATCTCAAGCAGCCGCAAGACAAAAAAACAAATGATCTCTGAGATTTGGAAAAATGTTTACAACGCTGCCAATCTCATTCAGGTGTGTGTCGTCTAGTTTTCGACTTGGGAGATGTAAAAATTCAGTCAGTGCAATAACACTGACATTTATGTTAATAGGAAACCCACAGTCACTCATCCGCATCCAGAGGGAGCAGAGGCAGCAACAAAGAGATTTCAAAGAGTCAGACTTCAAGCTTTTACCATGAAAGGTGTGTTTATTCAAAGAAAAATTGCTTTGCAGAATTTATTCATCACATTACTTTGGTCACTTGTGAGGCTGAAAGCCTTTTAAGACTAAGGAAAACATCAGCTCTTTTCCCACTCACTCATATTATCGTGGCACAGTCAGTCTTTGGAGGACAACCTGCAGGTCCTGGGCCTGGATGACAGTTTACCTGAAGGCTTCTCGGGTCCAGTAGTAACCAGAGGAGCTTACCTGTCCCTCATCTTTCTGCGCCACTTGAAACTCAGAGAGCTCCAGGTACAGTAGTAGTATTTTCTACTAGTATTTATGTGGCAGGTATGTAAGTGCATGTTGATGTATGCAGTATAATAGATACATTTCATTGGCATTGGGGTGAGAGGAGCAAGAGAAATGCAGTTAAATGCAGGGAGGTCTTTTAACACATAGTGAGTGAAAAAGGTGACTGAAGAAGACACACCAAATGCATCATGGGAATCCCCCAGCAGCCTACAACTATTGCAGTGTAACTAAGGGAGGATTCAGGGTCACCTGATCCAGTCCTAACTATATGCTTTAGCAAAAAGGAAAGTTTTAAGCCTAATCTTAAAAGTAGAGAGGGTGTCTTTCTCCCAAATTCAAACTGGAAGCTTCTTTCACAGAAGAGGGGCCTGAAAGCTGAAAGCTCTGCCTCCCTTTCTACTTTTAAATACTCTAGGAACAACAAGTAAGCCTGCATTCTGAGGGTGAAAAGCTCTAATGGGGTGATATGGTACTATAAAGTCATTGAAATAAGATGGGGCCTGATTATTCAATACTTTATATGTGAAGAGCAGGATTTTAAATTCGATTCTGGATGTAACAGGGAGCCAATGAAGGGAAGCCAATGTGGGAGAAATACGCTTTCTTTCTAGTCCCTGTCAGTACTTCGGATCAACTGAAGGTTGATAATAATGAATTAGAGTAGTCCAGCCTAGAAGTAATACTAAGTAATGCCTATGACCTAGTTCTTTGGCATCGCTCTAACACAGGGTGTTTCTAATTTTAGAGATATTGCACAATTGGAAGAACTCAGTCCTACATATTTCTTTAATATGCACATTGAATGGCATATCCTGGTCAAGAATGAGTCCAAGATTTTCAGGGCCAAGTGCAATAACCTCAGTTTTATCTAAACAGAATTGGTCCTAGCACTGAACCCTGTGAAACTCCATAATTAACCTTAGTGTGTGAAGAGGACTCTCCATTTACATGAACAAACTGGAGTCTATTAGGTACGATTCAAACCACTGCAGCACGGTACCTTTAATTGCTACTGCATGCTCTAATCGCTGTAATAAAGTTTTAGGGTCGACAGGATCAAACGCTGCACTGAGGTCTAGCAGGAAAAGCTAAGAGATGAGTCCACTTCTAAGGCAATTAGAAGATCATTTGTAACCTTCACTAAAGCGTTTTTTTAAAATTACCTCCTGCCAGCTTGAAGGCCAGTGGTACATAGCCGATTATTAGAGAGAGGTTGACCATATTTAAGACTGAAACATTAATTATTGGTGGGACTTCTCTCAGCAGTCTTGAATGGGGTCTAAAAGACATGTTGATGCTTTGGAGGAAGTAATAACTGAAGTCAGCTGGACATAATGTTACGTCTGTGAGATGGTTACGAGTGACTTTTTCTCTAATGTTTAAAATTTTATTTGTGAAGAAATTCATGAAGTTCTTACTAGTTAACTTTTGCTTAAAGGAATGCTACAGGTGGTAGAGCAGATCACCTACTAATCAGAAGACTGGTGCTTCAATCCCTATCTGCTCCAGTCTGCATGCCAAATATCCTTGTGCAAGATACTGACCTCAAGTTGCTTTCCAATGCATCCATCGGAGTATGAATGCGCATGAATGTTAAATAGAAAGCACTTAAGAAGTAGAAAAAAGTGCTTGACCGAATGAGGGTGAATGAGGTTGTTTTTTTTTTTTTTTTAAAGTGGTTTTAGAGTAGAGTTTAGAGTTTTCAGAGTAGAAAAGTGCTATATAAGAACCAGTTCATTTACCATTTCCCCTGGTCCTTACTGGGTTGTCTGCTTTAGGTCTGCGAGTTATACCAGGGAGTCAAGTACTTCTGGTTTGAGCCTTTCTTTTTCAGAAGAGCTACAGTATCCAGAGGTGTTCGCAGTGAAGAAGTGAAATTATTAACAAGATAATCAACCTCTATGGGAGTAGCGTTCAGGTAGCTGCTCTGCTCTGTTTGGCACCAGGCATAGAAGAAGAGAACAGTAGATGAATTACATCCTTAAACTTAGTTACAGCACTTTTAGAAAGACATCTACTGAGATGAAATCTATTCCCCACTGCTGTGTAATCCACCATTGTAAATGTAAAGTTATGTGGAAATGTTCCGTTTCTGTGCCATATGTGAGAACAAGATCTAGAGTGTGAGTGGTGGGTGGGTTCTTTTACATTTTGAAAGAAGTCAATCGAGTCTAATGATCGATTACATGCCTTGTTGAGGCTGTCAGTATCTACACTGATGTTAAAATCACCCACGATAATTATTTTATCTGAGCTGAGCACTAAATCAGATTAAAAACAGGGTCTTTGGTTAATTAACGACTGGAGTGGAAGATTGCTGCCATTTATTTAAACTAATATAATCATCCTGCTGTAAACAGGTTTCTATAAGGCAGAGTAAATCAATTTGTTGATCAATTTTTAATAAAATGGGAGAGAGAGACCTGAAGTTTAATAATCCACACTTCACTGTTTTATTCTTTGGTGCAGTTGCGGATACTGAATTGTTCTTTCTCTCGTCTCTAAACTGTTTTTTGCTGATGATCGTTTTCTTGTTGATTAAAAAAAGAAAATATATTAAGTATATCTGTCTGTTGCTATAGTATGCGAGCTCTCGAATGTCGTTTTAATTTTTACCATCTGCAGCGTGTGTCACTTGGGATGCTGAACTACCTGCGCTCTGTGGAAAGGACTTTGACCTTTGACCTGGCAGGTTTGCAGCTAGAAGGACAGGTGCTGCGCAGCACAGCAGAGGAGACGGGTTGGATGAATGTAGCCAGAGGAGGAAGAGGAGAGGCAGAAGGTCTCGGCTCTGTCCAGTATATTCACAGCACTCCTGTCGATTACAAGGTAAAAACATATATCCTCTTGCTTCAAGTGAATTTAAAAAAATTGGTTTAACTGAGAATCCAGACATTGCTTCTTACAACTGTCTAGGTCCACTGCTCAGAGTTCATGGAGTTTGCAGAGGTGGAGAATCTTCATGATTTTTACACCTCTGAGGGTCGTTACATCCACACTCAGGACCCCAGAGGGTTTTACATCATGTACGACGCTGCTCTGCAGGACCTTGTAGAGCTGATGAATGAGCTTCTCCTCATCGGCTCGCACTTCATCCACAGAAACACAATCAAACAAATTGGAAAAACTGAGGGAGTGTCAGCCTCGACAGTAGATTTCAACTCCTGGGCTGGGACAGATGTTGACCGCGTTGCTTTGCTTCTCAATTTGTGGGCATGTGAGACTGAGTTCATGGAGAGCAAAGTCCAGGTAGATTGATGGAAAAGAGGATTTGATTTCTTTTGGCTCAGTCATTTCCTGTTAGCATTGAACTTTATAGAACTACGACTGACATACTGTTACAACTGACTAACTGTGCACTTCTGTGTTTCTGCAGCTTTTAAACTGTTACTATGAAGCCTACCAGCATGCAGTGGGCACAGAGGAGAGGTTTGCATTGGCCCAAGTTATCACTGACATCATGCACAGGAAGCCACAGCTGGACCTGAACCAGGATAACTATTTTCAGGCCTACAGGACTGAGATCAGCTGCATGCAGAGCCACCAGCGGCTGATCCGAGACATTCTGGACAATCAGGTAAACACTAAATGATGCACTGGATTGTATTTACATGTGAAGCTGTGCAATGACTGTGGTCTGTACATGAGACACACCACAGTTATATGTTGTGGTTATGTTGTTCCTCTGAACAGATAGAGAGACAGCGACTGTACCTTCAGCGCATCTGGAGAAATGATCACAAAGGCTTTATAACCAGCTATGGTCGTCCACCCAACTATGTTCCCCAATATTTGGTCTCACTTGGAGGCACGAGGCAAGTTAAAACAGCTGTGGAAGACTTTATACTATAAAACATAATTATTTTCTTCTTTTAATGCTCATGTCTTTCCCTCCTTGCGTCCTTTTGTTTTTTTTTTTTGTTTTTTTTTGCAGGCCTGCTCTGATGAACGTATTCCTGCTAGAAGTTCACCCATCACTCTGTCTGGCCTCTGCAGTCTATCACGGATTGGTTCAGGCTCACACTGAACTATGTCAGTTGCACCGAGCCACGAGCATCACTGACAAACTCCACCTCGAACACAACCTTTTAGAGCAGGCACTGAAAATCTGGAACAACCAGACTTCACCAGGAGCCTCCTACAGCTCACAAATACAAAGAGATGTACATTCTTGTTCAGCGTATGTTCAGATTACTGTGTACAAAAAAATAAGCCATTTCACTAAATCCCAGTTTCTGTTGCTCTCAGTTGTTCTCAGACGTGTTTATTGAGGATCCAATTTTGGTCCAGAAGTTGGGCCTGTCACTAGTAAAAGCTGCAGAGGAGAGGGACATGAAGCAAGGACCAGACAAGCTGACAGACTGTGCTGTAGAAACATTGTCCATGCTGCTGGAGCTTATGAGCATCCGCCATCGCCTGCTGGAATCTGCCTCAGAGACGGCACATCTGGCACAGTTAAGAAAACACTCACAGCAGAGGGGCAGGGGTATTTACAATTAGAGATGGACCGATCCGATATTACGTATCGGTATCGGTCCGATACTGACCTAAATTACTGGATCGGATATCGGAGAAAAATAAAAAATGTAATCCGATCCATTAAATATCACGAAAGCACCTCACAAAACTTGCAACACGCCTAACTCACCTCAGGTTAGCACGTTGGAGCAGTATGCACCTGTCATGGTCTGGATAGCATTTGGAGCTTCGCTAGCAACCCGGCATTTCATCTCCGACAAAGTTATCCCGAGAGAAGTACAGCAAGTGTGTAAGTCCATCTCTGAATGTTTGTAAAGCATTCCTGCGTTAAGCTTAACAAACGACTGCCTCTTCTTGCTGCTACTTCAATCATGAAACTGCTTAACGATCAGCTGATCGGCTTTTCTGTCTCTCTTGTTTGCTTTTGGCCCACTTTGCACCAGAAAGAGGAAACCAGCGGCTGAACAACAGCAGCACGTTTAAGCTTGATCAGCTGTTGTTAGAATTTATTTAATATTACTTTCTACTGGAGGATCTTTTTCTACGTAGCTGACGGCTGGTAACTGTGCAGGGGCGGATCTAGCAAAGTTTAGCCAGGGGGGCCGATAGGGCATTAACAGGGAAAAGGGGGCACAAAGACATACTTTTCTTTCTTATTCTCATTTAAAATGTCTAGCTTTTAATAAATAATTATCTGACAGCCAAAGTTTTAATTTGATGCAAAATGAATAGAAGTCCATTACTGTATATAGTAACTATTAAGTCTAATATACCCTAGTAAGCTATACTACTTTTTCCTTTGGGATGGTACCATCTGTGCAGTCTGCAATTTTGTTGAAGAAAGATGTTGAATCTATTTAATATTTCTTGAAAAATAATTGATTTCTGTGCATTTTTTTTCACACTGCATCAAATTAAGGTTGATTACGGCGATTAAGCATCATGAGGTGGCGCGTGAGGGGTGGTTCCCTATTTTTTATTTATTTATTTTTGTTGTTGCTGGGAGTTGGAACCCTATTAGTTAGGTTGCTTAATATTTATGCTAAGTACTCTTTAAAATACCAGAATAGGGAGGATGGTGTAGGTTTAAGTTTATTAGATTGATCAGTATTGCTGTACTATGAAATATTTTTTTTTGCATACAGGTATAACAGAATAGCTTTAGTGTAGTTGTTGTTTTAAACTTGAGTATGAACTTATACAAAATGCAGCAAGATATTTAAAAAACAGTTTTGTTGATTAAAAAACACCATATCGGATTCATATCGGTATCGGCAGATATCCAAATTTATGATATTGGTATCGGTATCGGACATAAAAAAGTGGTATCGTGCCATCTCTATTTACAATAGGTTCTGGACCTTTTATTTAACTCCTTTTCCCCCCATGAAGATCACATTTGACAAAGTCCTTTGTACCCTTAGTAACAAGTTTTGACACCTCACTATGCATCAATAAAGAGGTGGTTTGCTAAATATTAAACAGTTTGCAGGTTTTTCAGCCAATCATCAAGTTCTGATGAAAACCCAGTTGTTTTGTTCTATAAACATACCTGACATATAACAAACTGCTCAGTTCAGAAATGAGCTTCAAAGGTTACTTCAAAGAGTTATTATATTTACACCCAAACATATCCAGCTGCAACCTAACACATTTAAGTTTTATATAGCATGATAACACAAACAACTTTCCACTTTTAATTTCCTACATTTTTACATTTCATACTTCTCTGTCGCACCTCCTTCACTACATCCACGGCTTTTCTTCCTCTTCCTCTTTCCGTCTGGCAGCTCCAAGTTCAACACCTTTTATCCAATATATCCACTATACCAATTCTGCACATTTCCAAACCATCTCGTCCTTTTGTTTTTTAACTCTTTCTCCAAACCGGTGCTGTCCCTCTGATGTAGTCATGTTTATTCTTGTCCATGCTGGTCTCTCCCAATGGAAATCTTGACATTTTCAGCTCTGCCTGCTGTCTTTTTTGTCAGTGCCAACATCCTCAAACTATACATCACTTGTTAATTTTGTAAATTTTCCCTTTCACTCTTGATGCTATCCTGTCACTGACATTTGTCTTCACCCACTGCACCTTTTTCTTTTAGCAAAAAAAAGTTTCTGGAACAATTTTAAAGTTGTTTAAAACTTTAAACCCTCCCAGGATAAGAAGAATCCAGTTTCTATTAAACTACAGCTGTTGTTAGGTTATACTGGCTCTTTGCTGATATGTTAACATTTCTGTGCAGCCAGGATTAACCAGTTTGAATTAAATGAGTAATGTAACGTAACATTTTTTCTCAGGCTGTACAGAAATGTGGCCTTAGAGTTCGGCTTTGAGGAGTTCCACCTGTATCTGAGGCCGCTGCAGTTTGAGTGTACTGATCAGAAAGTCAGAGTCCAGCAGAGGCCTTTTTGTATCACAGAAATCCTGGAGGACGACAGCTGTGTGGACAGGTAAAACATAACTACATCTGATTTTCCAAATAAATCTTCATTTTCATAATAGCTGAAAGCTGGAATTTTATTCTCTTTAACTAAAAAGTCTGCTGTATATTAAAAACCAGACATGTTTGAGAGAAGCTGTCAAAAAGATGTTAGGACTTCTCTTAAGCAATCTAGCAATGTCTATTATTTCAGCTTCTTTACAAAAGCAGTAAACTGTGTTTGAAAGAAAATTAAAGAGGACTTTCTGCTGCAGGCTCATCCCATCCCATCTGCCTCTGAGCATCCAGGAACTGGACGAGAACCAGATCAGATTTAGCTTCAGCTCAGAGGAAGCAGTTATCCATGTGAGATTAAAGTAAACATTAAGGCTTATCAGAAAATAAATTAATACACACAAATACTTTCATGTGTTGCTTTTCCTAGCTTATGAACAGACAGAGTATCAAGAACCTCCAGGTGGCGTTGGCCTGTCAGGTTACACAGAAGAACGCCTTGACGAGTGCGGTCAAACTGGCTCGACTTTGTCTTTGGGCAGAAAGTGACTCATCTTCAGCCGAGGTTTGTGTTGCTCTCTGATGAAAAGTAATTTCAACTTGGAGTATTTGCCTTTCCTGTGAAGAACCTGTCAAAATAACAGTCTTAATGACTTCTAGGGCTGAACAATTATGGAAAATAATCTAATTGCGATTTTTTTGCCCCAATATTGCGATTGCGATGCGATATGCGATTATTTTTTTAAGGTCTTTGTCTTCTGTATTATTAAACAAAGACAAGCAATACATCATATAGTATGGCCAATACTATATTACATTAATTTTAAACTGTTCTTTCCTGGAAGACAGACCTCTGTTATGATGACATGAGGTGATGCATGAATTGATGACTGACATTTTTATTTAACTTCTTCAATCACAACAGTATATTTGAACATACACAATAGTTTATTTTTAGCTTACAAACATCTGAGCATAAAGTGCTGACAAGGAACCCTGGTGTAAACATTAAAATGAAAGTCAGTACAATGTGCAGATTGCAGAAATATACATAAAAAAAAAATCAGTGGCTTTACCACACTCAGTTTTTCGACATCTGTGAACTACTAGACAGTCATTCAATTAAAAAATAATATTAAATAAATAAAACTAATAAATAAAAAATACACACATCTTACTGATCTCTGCAGTCAGTAACATTACACATAAAGTGCAAACATAATAGCAATTGTATAAACACACACACAAACACGCCTTTAAAGTTTAAAGGCGTGAAATTGGACGGTCTAGCCTTCTGATTAGCTAATCAGAAGGCTAGTTCTGATTAGCGTCACCGCTGTCTCGGTGGAGTTTAATAAACTCGGCCGTCTGCTTCTTGCTATCTAAAATATAACCAGACACTGGTGTAAATTCTCGACTGTCTCATACTTCTGTTTAATAAGTTTTCTGTTTGACGTTTAGTCAGCTGTGTGAAAACCAAGGAGGAACCCACCCGGGGGATTAATAAAGTTTTATTTTATCTAATCTAATAACTTTAATCTCAGCCAAACCGATTTACTCACGAACAAACAAAACACTGAAAAAAGCCCAACAAAATTTTTTTTAGGTTGTCTAAGTGACTTATATATTACGTTTAACCCGAGCAGCGAAACTCCGCGGTGATCTGAAAATGATGTGCCGGGAGTTGTGCCGTTCTCGGCCGCATCAGTAACCCTCGAGCTCCCGGCTAGCTGTCGAGCTGGTGGGTAGCAGACGCCTCTGAAAACGTCGAAGCACTTTTGCAAATATGGGATATCTTGATAAACCGAGCAGATATTTGATGTTTACACAACTACTTTCTCGCCTGAAAATATGTTAAAAGTTTATTTTGTGACCCAGAAAGATTAGTATGAGTAATTTTAAAACTTAGTAGCGGCCGCCATTGTTGGAAACTGGAGTTTGGCTGGGCCGCGCTATGAATTCTGGGATATGGTAGTAATTTGGACAGCCTTCGGCGCGTCGCTGTGACGTAATCGGTCTACAAATGCGGCCTCAGGAGGATGCAGCCCATGAATTTGGACATGTCCAGAGTATAATCGCAGCCTTTGTGGTTAGAAAATTGCACTTGATCATGTCGCGATATTATCGCAAATGCGATATATCGTTCAGCCCTAATGACTTCACACTGGACTTCAAATACATGATGGGACTGAATGGGCATTGTTGTGCAGGACATCAAATGAAATCATCCTGATCAGACGTTCCCTGGTCGAAATTATGTTCTAGATCCAGAGGCAATAAAAAGAAAAGCCTCAATGTGTGTGTGAAATATTAACTGTATGTGTGCTCTGTATGTGGATGGAATTGGGATAAAATAAACATCTGTTTTGTTTTGGCATACATTTTTATGGTTGTTGATTTGAAAACGGCACAATACGGTGGATCCATTGGGCTGGAAAACACAGGCTGAGTAACAATAATATGAATACTGCCTAAGGGTTAGTTAGGTCCAACATCTGAGAATAATAGTGTTTACATGCTGATTTATTGGTAATAGCATGTATTTATGACTCTTTGTACTGAACAAAAGAGTCTGAATACTGTGGTGTTATTTTTTTTAATGCTTTTATATAAACACACAGCTGTTGAAATATTTTTCTTATCTTCTTTATTAATCTCAGAGGGAAGACAAAGATGTAACATGCAACTCTGGCTCTGGCAGCCACACAGGCGGCCTGCAGGAACAATATAAATCTTTTCACTCCAAACCCTCCACAGGAACTTCCACAAAAAAGCGGTATTGACTTACAGGACAAACTACACCAGTAGTGATTAACACTTTTTTTTTTTTTTTTTTTTTTTGCTCTTTATGATATAAAATCTCATTTGTTCCTTCAGGGTGATGGGCGCATTTGTGTCCATCCAGCTGGAAAAAGTGGGTCTGTGTGACGAGATGCTGAATTCATTTGTGAAGAAGAAACAGGCCGTTGGGGGGTTCCTAAAAACCCCGGTGAGATGCACGCAGGTGGCTGAGCAGGATGATAAATGTGATTGGCTGTTCATGAAGTAAAATTAATTTGTCTCACTCTGCAGGAGGAGGCTGCAAAGATCAAAAGGGAGCTCATAATCGACTTTCTCAGGAAGTATGTTCTCTGGCATCCTTTTTTTGTTAAAACAGACAACCTGAGCTTTACTGAGTTTTTTCTATGATAGTAAGGTTCTTCAAAATGTTTTTCTCAGATTCAGCACACAAATGTCTATGCACTGTGTGAGAGCTCAGATTGTTGGATATTACCACAATCTGACCTTTCTCTTGGAAGACATTCCCTACATTCGTCAGTCCTACTTCATGATTGGACAGCCGGTTGCTGATCGTTGTTCTGACCCCAGGTACAACCTCTAAGCATTCAAGAGTGATTATCCACGTTTTATTTGTGTCCTGGTTATAGTACGGTGAAACTTGTTTAAAGAATTTGAGCCAAAATGCCAAGTTTGTGCATTTTGGTACAGATGTTTCTTCAGTTGTATCCGGGGAAGATTTTCAAACCAAGCTGTCTCCCAAACAGGATTTTTCAGCAGTTGTTGTGTGCAGATGGAAGAACTCTCCTCAACCTCTGGTACATCCCCCACTTCACTGAAGTGCTTCGCATGTTCAAAACACTTAATGTTTCGGTGAGACACTTAAACTTGTCACTGAGACTAATATTACAGCAGGTCACAGGGTGATAACTTTAGCTTTCAGTTTCTCATGCCATGAACTAATTTTAGAGCAGATCTGTTTTTGTTCTTCACCGTGTTGGTGGAGGAGAGACGCATGTTAACACTTTCTTTCTCTGGCCTTTAACTCTCTTCTGGTCTGATTTCATTAGGCATGTGATGAGGCTCTCCGTCACACTCTGCAGATCGTGTCAGCTCTTCATGGCATCATTCATTACCTGATCAGCTTCTCCAAACTGGGAAACAGACAAGACTCTTTAAAATGGGGGAGAGGACATGATGCAGCAGGGTCACTTCTGGCGGCTGACTGGGGAGGCGCTGAAAGCATCGGTAGGTTTATTTTATAAATGAAGCGTTCCAAAAGAATTGTAGTAATGGTAATGTTTAGGGATCTCTCATGCAATGCTGAGAGTGAATAGGATGGAATGACTCAAAATTGACACATGACAGAATAAATACATCTTTTTTTAATGTAAAAATTTGGTTTGTTCTGACATGACAGCATCACACAGTTGCTGCAGATTTATTGGCTGCACGTCCATGATGTGAATCTCCCAATGCACCACATCCCAAAAGTGCTCCATAGAACTGAGATCTGGTGACTGCGGATGCATGAAATATTATTTTTCCATTCTTAGATAAGAGGAGAGAGAGTTACTTTTGCCTTCCTATCGGTTCAGACTGAACTGGCCATACAACTTTCATATTCATTTAACCATCTTTGCATTTCAGGTATAACCAGGGACCAGGTGATATAGTAGGAAAGAAAAACCTGGATTTGGACAGCCATTCACACATTTGTTTTTTCCTCTCTGGGTGCTGTACAGGAACAGAGTTGCAGGAGCTCCAGCAGCAGGTTGATCATCTCTCTGATCCCAGCAACCTGGAGTCTGTCGGCCGCCTGCTGCAGCTGCGCAGGCAGGTCCTCCTGCTGCAGTTTGATACTGCTGTCAGAATCTTTGTCAGGTCAGCGGTGAAATCGTCACTTCCCTCAGCTGTCTGCTACCATACTGACACTTTCTCCATGACAAAGATATTTAAAGGCTGTTTTACTTTTTTCTTTTCTGTGTTTGGTTTTATGGTTTCCTTTGTTATGATGCAGTTTTCATTGATTTAAAAAAAAATACCAGCATTTAATAGAAAACATTTTCAAATTTTGCAAAAGAAACATGCTTTAAAAAAATAGTGTATAATATTTTAAAAACATAAAGAAAAGTATGGCTTAAATTTAGTGATTAGTTCATGTTGATGCGTTTTCCACTGCTGGGTGATGTGAGGTGTTTGGCCAATTCAAATATTTCAACAACTCAAAGCTTTTGCGGTATCAGTTTTTGTTTTTTGTTTTTTCCAGTTACTCGCCTGAAGTTTCCCTCCATCACTCTTCTATCACAGCTTAATAAACCTTAATAATGAAAGTATGTTTATCATGTCTAGGGAGGCTTTCCTCTCCTCTGGTGATGTTACTTCCTGCCAGAGTGTAAATGACAACATGGCGAACGCTCTCCCTCCAATGATTGGCTGCATCCAGACTGACGTCTTCAGTCTCACGCTGCCCGTTCCTCAACCTTTGGAGAATCAAGGCTGTCAGGTGGTGACCTCATATAATCATTTTAGAAAACCATCCTAACGTATGTTTTCAAAAAACATGAAAACACTTGAGAGGATGAGAGGAAATGTGCTCTGTCACGTCATCTTTCTGTGCCTTTGTCTGCTGCAGGCACAGAGGATGTATCCATGGAGGAGTTTCATAGCCTGTCATGGACTGCTCCCTCTTCATGTTTGGGATGTCCTACCTACTGAACACTGCATGCAGGTTCACCACCTCATATGCTTTTTTTTTTTTTTTTTCACCTGTTAATGGTGCTGATGAGACTTGGTAGATTTGGTCTTGTGTATGAATCATGTTTCCAACCAAAAATATATTTTGCCATCAATATGTCATAATTCTGGAAGTTTCTTCCTGTTAAAAGGAGTTTTTCCTTCCCACTTTCACCAAGTGCTTGCTCATATGGGTTTTGTGATTGTTTGGATCTTCTCTGGATTATTGTGGAGACTTTACATTAAAATATGAAGCACACTGAGGTGACTGCTGTTGTGGTGTGACACTAAACAGATGGGACCTCAGTATTGTTATCATTAAGAGAAAAATGCTCAAGTAAATTCATGATCATCTGCTAAAAAGAAAGTCGTTGTATTTCCTATCTTTATTTATACAAATATGGGTGCGGACTTCTTTCTTGTATTGTCCTTAACCAACTACACAGCTTTGTTTGTTTTGGTTTTTTTAATGCATCGTTAAACTCTCCCAGTGATAGTTAAAAAGATTTCATGGTTATTTGCAGCTCTGTTTGAGCAGCCTGAGCAGTCGCAGCAGACTGCAGGCCAATGCTGCAATCCTTGGGGTGTCCCTGCTCATGGAGGACGTCCTGAACGGTGGAAGAGAGGCAGAGCCTGTTCGTCTCCATGGCAACAAAGATGACCTTCAGCATAGTGGCACACCTAATGAAGTAGCGACAGTTTCTAACAAGGTCATACCAGTGACGCTTCCACATTAGGGTTCACACATTAGTGAATAAAATTGTAAGTAAATTACTAAGATTGCTGATTTGGTAACTATTCCTTTTTTATTGCAGGGAAATAAAAGCTGCAGTGAAGATGATGAAGAAGAGGAGATAAAGATCAATTCCTCAAACCTTCAAGATCCAATCAGAGTCCAGTCTGTGCTGAAAGGTTTTCTCCTGCTGACAAAGCAGCTGGAGGTCTTCAAGGAGAGATGGGCTCTAAGACGTTTAGGCGCCGATGTCTTCAGTACACCTGCTTTGTATCAACAGTTTGTAAAACTTTACCGGTAATTAAGGAATATCAAAAATCAGACACTCAAATAATGTTATTTACTCATATCAGAAAATAATTGTTTTTGTGACAACAAAGTTAATGTTGTTTTAGGATAATGTAAGGTATGCTTAGGTCTTTCTAATTCAATCATTGTTTTACAGCAATTATTCACTTTGTTTTTAGAGATGAAATCTTTTACCCCAGTATGAGAGCTCTGGCTAAACAAATGGATAAAGAGCATCACTATGAGGTTTTAATCTCTGGCACCCAGTCTCTTCTGCCCCCTCCTGGAGCTTCAGAGGTTGATGTGAAAGCCTGGCAGGTACAAGCACAATGAAAACTGCACAATTAAATCATCATGTCATAATAACAAGAACTTATAGTGCTGCAAAATCTACTTTTTCCAGCTCCACCTGCTGATGGAGAGCACAGAGTGCAACATGATTAGAGCAGTGCAGAGAAAGATGAGCAGAGAGCTCACACTAGTGCTTTCAGAGAAAACTCAACAAGATAATCGGCTCCCCACAGGTGCGCATAAACACCACTGAATCTACCTTTAAATACCCATTCAAAATATTTTTACTATTAACTATATGATTGCAGTTACATAATGTTTCCACATGTAAGCAGAGCTGTGGAAAAGAAGTCAAATGAAGTACAGTTTGTCCCGTGAGAAGCCACAGATGGTGGAAACATTCATCCAACAGCTGATGCAGGGAGCTGAGCAGTCGGAGGGAAAGGTAGGGAAAATACCCACTGATGCTTTGTTCTCCCCTAAAGTCTTTTAATAATGTGCTGCTACTGTTGACAGGCTTCTGATTACTGTGTAGGATCTCTGCTGAAAAAGAAACTCAAACCTGTGTATTTTATCTACTTGCATTCATTGTTATTTCAAATGTGGGCTTTATAATGCTCTTAAAACCCTGCTCTGCTAAGGCATGCCTTCAAAAACACACTAAATACCTTAAATGCTTGCTCTACAAAGGCTGCCATTTCTCCTGAGCTGATTATACAAGCTGGTTGCACTCCAGCGCTATCATTATCATTTCTAACAGCCCCAAGTACACAAAGTATTTGGAAAAACATGCAAAATGTGCTGCTTATTCCTATCATTTCCAGTGCACAGGAAGAAAGTGAAGTTGTTTAGTTAACTGCTTTCCTGTCCATAAGAAGAGGAGAAAGGAGTGGGAACATGCTCAGTTAATTATGCAAACATGTGGGACAGGGAACATGAGGTGTTGCTTGGTATCAGCTTTAGGTAGACGTTTTATTTGACAGGTGTTTGAGAAATTATGTCTTATTTTAGAAAGAGAAGGTAATCAGTCCATTTCCACCAGGTTTCTTCTTCCTCGAGTCTGCAAAATAAAGGTGGCAATCACGTTTCCCACAGAGGGTATGTGGAGTAATGTACAAACTCTTTTTAAAAAGTTAAAAATTAAGGGGAAGTTTTCTCTAAAAGCAACATTTTTACATGCAACTAAATGTTTACAAGCTGCTGTTGTGACCAGTAATGTCTTCACACTTGAGGTAATGAATGCTATGGTTATTCAGGCCTTTTATTGATTTCTTTGAACTGTTCCTACAGCAGTTATAAGTGGTGTTGAAGGCTCTTCAATAGCTTTTAACTTCACAACATGTAAACTTCTCATCAGTGATGACAGACGTGACAATGATTGAGCTATTTGTACGGTGGCCCTGAGAGGCCAAATGGACTGCAACTTAAGAAAACACCAGCAATAAGAAAAACGCTGCAAAAGCGCACAAAACACAACAGAAATGGGGAAAAACTGAAATAGGAAAAAAGAAAACAGATTTCTAAAAGCACAGAGGAAGTGTGGAAGTTTCTGGGGAGACAATAACCCAACGAACCAGTTGCAGGAACCCAAAACATGCTAGGTGTGTTTTATCATGATTCATATAATACTGATGATGGATTTTTAGGCTAATAGTTAGGCTAACACACTTACCTGTCATCTTTTCTTTCCTCACAAAAGTGATAGATCCCCCACTTCTTTTAGGTGTCTCCCAGCGCAACACTTTTTCCTATTTCTGTTTTTGTTTTTCCTATTTCCGTTGTGTTTTGCGTGCTTTTGCAGCGTTTTTCTTATTGCTGGTGTTTTCTTAAGTTGCAGTCCATTTGGCCTCTCAGGGCCACCATATATTTGGCCTAAATGACAAGAGATGTGTTTGTAGGAGTGATTGTGATGCTTTCTAACCTAAGAACACAGTGCCAGCTGTCCAGCACGGTGGTGGTAGCATCATGGTCTGGGGGCTGTTTTGCTTCCAGTGGTACTGCTACATCACACAAAGTGGATGCAATAATGAAGGAAGAGGGCTAACTCCAAATTCTTCAACTATTGAAAACTTATGGTAAAATGGTAAATGGCTTGTATTTGTGTAGCGCTTTTACTCATGGGCTGCGCTTAAAAGCCAGGTCCATGCCAGGAAACCAACAAATTTAAATGAACTCTACCAAGAGAGGTGGTCAAATACACAAATACAACAATTACACCAGAAACTCATCGATGGCTTCTAAAAGTGTCTGGTTGAAGTGTAACTTTGCTAAATGACATTTAACCAAATATCAGTGGGGGTCTCTGTATATATTTGACTCTGTATGGATAAAGAAACCCCTTCTTGTTTTTATGCTCTACAATAATTCTACCCTGGAAAAAGAGCAGTTGAAAGACATCATTAAAAGCCTAAAATTACGATGACATTAATTTCCTTCTGACTACTCTTGTATCTCTTTCACATGTATTGTGTGAAGAAATGCCAACACATAGAGAATATAACAGTGCAGCTTGTTGACTATTAAAACTTATATCCCAAAGAATGGGGGGAATAGAGTATTAATGCAAGTTGCTAAACTTTAGATATTCATTAATAATACTCTTGGTTTTCTTTTTTTAGCTGAAGGTCTCTCGGGATCATCTGCAGCAGTGTCTCACTCACCTCGGCTCCTCAGTGATGGAGCGAGAGCGCCAATGCTTTCTGCTTTACTCACAGTTTTATGAACAAATCCTGCAGCAGCACACTCAGCTTCTGTACCAGAGAGAACAGGTACATGTGTGGAATATCTTTTTATCGGAGTAAATATATTATTGGCAGTTTATATTTTTAAAAAAATGAAATCTATTATCTTTTACCATTTTAACTGCAGGATTTGAAAAGTCTGAAGGACGCTCAGACAAGTAATTCTCACAAAGAGGTACACACAGTGATTCCCATCTGTAGCCTCTATGATTTTGTGAGTTAGTAGCAGAAAAGCAGATTTGAGCTGCTTTAGGAATGTAAGTCATGTTTGAGATCGAGAGCTTTCAAACAAAACTACTTTTGAGCTCTATTAATCCACAGGTGGCAGATTTATGCCGTGGGATGATGTTGGAGGTCTCAGCCCTGTGGGCCCAAGTTGCTCACCTGGAAGAAGAGAAAATTAATTTAGAGGAACAGCTCGGCCTCACATTCAAAGAACGCTACCACCCTCTGGTCCGACACCTTTTCTCTACCTGCATCCAGTTAAAGGTGAAAGAACAAGGCCCCCTGTTAAAGGGCTACAACAAAACTTTCACCCTCGACATCCAAATGTTGTAGTAGAAATTAAGACCCATCAGACGAGTTTTTTTCACTCTTCTGTGAGATTATGCAAATTTTAGCCTCCGTTTTGAGTTCTTAGCTGGCAGAAGTGACACGGTGTGACTCTGTAGTTTTCACCAGTTTTGTGTTAGCAAGTAGCTGAAGTGGTGAAAACGACAAAGTGGCTGGTAAGTGTACTGTTTCTTTATAACTAGAATATATACTTGCCCTTTTCATATATCATATTTGAGCAGAAAGTGGTTGAATGACACTTTCTCAGAAGTTTCTCTGTACCATAATAATTTGCTAACATCTGATTGTTGGTGTTCTCTTTATAATATTGTAAGATCTTTACCATGCAATATAATGCACCTTGTTGTGACTGTTGTTGATGCTATAGAAATATAATTGATTGGACAATAACTTTAAACTATGTGGTAAAACGTTGTTTATTCTTTAGTTCTTTATTCCTGAAATACATAAACAAGTGTTATTTTGTCATATCTCACATTTTGATTTGTTAAAGACTTGTTTGGTAATTTTGTTTGGCTTTCAGGCCAGACTTGATGAATATCCCCGACAAATGAGGCGGGACATAAGTGTGATAGTGAACAGAGCACGGGGGGAAGGAGTGGACAAGATCATCAAGCTCAAGAAGAGGTACGGCTGCACCAAAGACAATGATGGACTCGCCCTCACACAGTTAAAGGTACGGAAAGTTTTTATGTGTAGGCAGTTAAAAAGAGCAGAAGTATTGAAGATGATCTGTGAATTGTACCACTTTCATACCTGTTATCTTAAGAAGGAAGAAGTCCACGAGTTGAAGCTGGAGAACAGCCGGCTGACTGCTCTGCTCTGTAAACTGAAGGCTCTGAGATGCTGGAGGAAGGTGGTCGACCAGGAGAAACTTCACAGGCAACTGCTCCAAACCAAGCAGGTTAGCAGCAGGATGAAGAAATATTCAGCAATCAGAAATTAGCTTTACCTCTTGCAGGGAGGGATCATGAGGCCATCAAGTAAAAGGGAAAAGCATGAATATGCTTAGTTGTAGGATTTAAACAAATAATGTAACAATGTTACATGTACTCATGTACTGCAATTTAAAAGTTTAATGTTTTCTTTTGCTTGACCTGGTTAATCCTCACTAATTTTGTCAGCTTTGCATTATTTTTCTAAGCCCATATTTATACATTTATGAACTCATACCACACTGGTCATTTTGCAGAGGGAGGTTACCACTCGCACCGAGGCTCTCAGAGTGAAAATGTTATCAGAGGATAAGGTGGCTCTCCTGCAGGGGGAGCTGGACTTTGCACAGCAGGCGCTGACCTGCTCTCAGGCCGAATGCAGCAGCATCAAGAAGCAGCTCAGCAGGAAGGTACATGCACTCCTATCCACACCTTCTACATCGGTTAACATCAGCTGAAACTGCAAATACTCTGAAATTCATTAAAACTATGAAATGTTTGGTTTGTATTTCTTAAGCTTGGTGAAGGTGCTGTTGAATGCTTTCAGAAGCAGTGCAGGTTTATTTTAAAATGCCAGGATTTTAAAAGTTAACTACATTTTTTGCCTCGTTGCTGATCCTACAGACACTTACATTATATTGCAGCTTCTCTAGGTTTCTCTTGTTGGCTTTTTTGGATCTCTGAGGACAGGATCTGGGTTTTTGGAGGCTCACTGCACATCTTGAAGTGTTTAAATCACATTTCGCTCACATAGACTTCCTAATTCATGTAAAGCTGTGCATTTTCAGTTTTGACAGTGGCAAGAGCTGTCAGGAGAAGAAGCCTGGATATATTCACTGAATGTTTGCTGGTTCTCGCTCACAGACAGAGGAGCTCCAGGTGTTCAGGCATCGGTCTGCACGGGAAGCCCGCAGCAGACAGGAGCTGGACGCTCATCTAGTGCAGACCTTGGAACAAATGAGAGCCGACATGGAGGATAGAGACAGACAGCTCAGGGCCCTCGGTGAGCAGCTGGACAGAGGCAGCAGGATAAACAGGCTACAAAGAGAGCGCAGTGCCAAAGAGATCCGGCAGGTCTGTACGTTAATTAATGTGTTATGCACCACTGATTGCAGGCTGTCTTCTGTGCAAACCCTAAAAAAAATCCACTTTTCATGAGCTAAAAAAAAAACCTGTGGTCAGTGGATTTTAAATAGATCATCCAAAGAAATACAATTTTTAAAAAGATCGTGGTATTTTAAGTAAATCAACCTCTGAACATCTTAACTGAGAGTCAAATAAAACCAATTAACAGACTATATCTGTAGGTTCTCAGTCTTTCAGGTCATGGTAGTCTTCAGCACTAGTTGGACTTCTTTTCAATTCATGAAGACTTTTCGCTTCATCCAAGAAGCTTCTTCAGTTCCAGTGTAGAGTCCCAGATATTTACCCACCATGGAGGTTATGCAGAAAGTCACTGATCCACCCCGCAACCACTTGAGTTATTAATGGTCATATGATCCAAACTGTGAATCAAGGTGTGGTTCTTGATCGCTGGGCAGGCTTGTCAGAAATTACATTTCTAAGAAATTATGATGGAACAACTCAGTATAACATGCAAGTGTATGTCAAATCCAGCAACACTTTTAGAAAAGCACTGGTTCATCCCAAAGGCACAAACACAATCTAAGCAACGTAGTGTGTGCTGCTCAGTGCAGCAAGGAGTGCTCATAACGTTACACGGGAAAACCAGACAACCACTCCACAGACTGATGGCTCAGCAGAGAAGAACTCATCAGGACAGACTGTTTTCAGGATGATAATGTTCATACTTTGGCCTGAGAAGCCATCAATGTCCACTCTGAACGACTCTCATTGAAAAGGCACAATGCCCTCCAAAACCAGCTATCAGAAACCTCAATTAATACCTCCCTCCTGATCTCCTATCTGTAAATGGTAAGTGGAGCGATTCTTATATAGCGCTTTTCTACTCTCCCGGCGTACTCAAAGCGCTGTATACAACATGCCACATTCACCCAATCACACCCATTCTCACAAGCACTGACTCTAAACTGAGTGCCTTTCTAACAACATTCACACTCCGATAGCTGCATCGGAGAGCAACTTGGGGTTAGCTATTTGCTTTTAAAGTTTTTCACTAGCCACTGCCAAAAATCTGGCAAAAATCTGACAGAGTGATGTAGGATAAAAGTCCAGACCTAAATCCAATTGAGATGAATTCATCATTTAAAAAGTGATATTTTTGTATATACTTGGGGTTACCTTTGTCTAATATTAATATAAAGCAAATTAAAGGGGTGGCTGTAGCTCAGGAGGTAGAGCAGGTCACCTACTGATCGGCAGGTTGGCAGTTTGATCCCTGGCTCCTCCAGTCTGCATGCCAAGTATCATTGGGCAAGATAAAAAAAAAAAAAAGGTTGCTCACAGTCATTTCATGATTTAAAAAGGGGGTAATTATATTTTTCACACAGGGCCAGGTAGCTTTAGATCCCCCCCCCCCCCCCCCCCCCCCCCCCCCCGGTTAATTAAATAATCATTTAAAACTGCATTTTGTATTTACACGGGTTATCTGTGTCTAATATTGAAACATGTGTGACAAAAAAATGGGGGGAAAAAAACAGGAAAGGGACAATTTTTAACAGAACTGTATAATGCAGTCTTGAGATCCCATGTGATTCAACAGTCACACTTTGACCACGTGACCTTAATGGATTGCGTGATGACACGACTCTCAGGACCACCTCCAATGGGACAAATCCACGAGGGGTTGAATACCTGAGTCTCTTCATCAGTTTGCAGAACTGAAGAAGCCTCTTGGATGAGAGGTTAAAGGATTTTTGCAGTGCCTTGGTGCAAAAATCCTGTAGAGATACTTACAGATACAGAGTTAGTCTTGGCCTCATTCTGGTGATAGATCTGTCAAGTCAATATCAATGCACATGGTGTTTTCATTTTAAATTTAAGCAGGAATAAAAAAAACAACAACTTTTAACCACATTGTTGGGGTCCAGGTGAGGGGGCAGCTACAGCAGCAGTGCAGCCTTAAACAAGAGGCCTTTTAGCAGCTGGATAAACTGCAGAACCAGATGAACGATGTGGAGGCAGCTCTCTCCAGAGGAGCTTCGACAGCAGGTAAAAGCCTTCCAGGCTCTGCTGATACTCAACAGGATGACAGACCAACAGCTCGCTTTGCCTGTAAGATTTTGTCTGCTTCAGACATTCTTGACTTGACATTTCACTCCTACTTTCTCGGTATCGTTATATCACAGGTCAAAGCAGGACTTATTCCACGCTGTCAGTCAGCAGACTGAGTACTAGAAGTCCCTCGACAGGTACTGAGCCCACCACCTTCATCTCAGAGCAGTGAAGCAATAATGTAAAGCTGCTCATGCGGTTCATGAGTGAAATCGAAAGCCATCAGATTATCCAGACACTCATATCTTTTTGTGATGACATTTTAAATTACTTTATAGATGTTATTTTCACACTGCAGCATAGCTCTCACTCTGTTCTATTTCTGTGTGCACAGGTCTGCACCGGAACAGGCTGCATTCAGCCCTGCAGCCTGGCAGCCTCACAAACTACACCACACCTCAGGACTTTGCAACAGAGCCAAGACAGCAGAGAGCAGAAACAGCCAGAGGTCTTTCAAACATGAGCACAGACAGATCGAAAGCAGTGAGTGAAATAATCATTTAAAAACTTGTTTCATCTCTAATGTAAAAAACAAGAAGGTGGGTGGGGAGATACTTTTTTACAGCACGGTACATTTTGGAGTTTTAAAGCATATTGAATTCACTGGTGTCCCAACTAATGAAGATTACGTCTACATAATAATAGGACAACTACTAAATGGTGAACGTAAAGCGAGACAGTACATTGCTGGTTTCAAGGTCAAGAATGTGTGAATGCTTTTGTGGTCACCCATCTTCAAAGATTCAAGGAGCTTTATTGTCATTCGCATCACAAGTTAACATGAGGTGGAAAGAAATTATGCACACACGGTCCTGGAGTGAAAAAAAAAAATAATAATAATGAAGAAACTGATTTTTTTTAAAGTAATAAATAATAGTTGTTGGTCTTTTGTTTTGTTTTTTAACAAACAGAATAACAAGTAATAAAATAAGACGATAAGTTGAGTGCAACAACCTGAGTACCAGTATGGATATAGAGTGTAGGTATCTGTTTCGTCAGACGGGTATAGCAGGGTGCCCAGTTTTATCTCTTAGATGTTCAGCTTGAATCTGCCTTTGTTTCTCTTTCAGGATCTGTGTCGCCTGCGCCTCCCGATAGCCGAGGCTTTGTTCCCAGATCTGTGAGGTGCAGCAATCAGTCACACACACAAACTTGATTAGCAGATTAGCTTGCTGTAGGCTTGCCTGTAGTGTTTTATAGCTCTGTGTGAACTGAATGTTATCTATTCCATTCCCAAAGCTGTGACATGCATGTCTTCCCTTTAACCTACAGCACAGCATCTTGATGTTGCCCCTCTCCATATTTCAGTAACTTTTTAAATATTCAAAATAAATACTTTCAAAGCTCTTAACAAAACCCTTATCACTGATATTTTACTTTCTGGATATTTCTATAATTTGCCTTTATTTTTATCCGTACTTAACTTTTGTCAATTAATAGCATTACATCGTGTCTACTTAAGGTTTCTAATACTCATATTAGATATATACCAATTTGAGCTTATTGCAAATTTATCAAAGGAATCATGTCAAAGTTCATTTTTCAGTTGTAGAATGAGTTTGGTCACATCTTATGAAATAAAACCAAATGATGACGTTTTTAAGTGGGCAAAAACAAAACCTGTTTTGTCATAAGCTCTAAAAAAATCATTAAAATAATAACTGTTTAGCATCTGTTGCATAGTAACTGTCTTCTGTTCAGACTGTACATAAAAGGTGGAGATAGCCATGTTTATATCAACCATTTGATTGTGAACAAACCTTTTAAAGACTCGAATTGAGCGTTTTGGAAGTGAGGATCTTGGAACCAGCCATACCTGCAAAAGCTACCCGCTTTATTATCACCAATTTTACAGTAATTAATAAAATGATTAAATACCAATAAATACAAATTCAGGTTTAAGACACTTTTCACTTTTCAAACCTGGAAACTGAAAAATATCACATTTGTTTGTTTGGGAGTTCCTCCATTATGGCTCCTGATATTCCTGCCTTTCGTGTCATGGACTGAGATCTAAGTGCTGCATCCAGCTGATGTCCTCAAAGGCCTCAAGGGTTTTCACACATGGCCACTAACAACATGTCATTAACTTCAGCATCATTTTGGGTGTTTGACAGTGATGCTGATGATGTAGGATCAACTGTCGCTGTATTCCCCAGCTGGATGATAAAAGGCTCTTTGTGACTGCTTTTGGCGAGTAAGATAGTGCTGCATTCGAATGGAAGTGACAGATTTGTCTACAGACACATGCCAGTAAAAGTGGCGCCCTTTGACACATGATTGCTGCAGCACTGAAGCAAACTTCTACTTTGAAGTCGAACCTTCTCCTTTTCTGGTTTGTGTCCGACTTTATCATGATGTACTATCAGTTGGCCAGTAGCTGGCAAGTATTTGCCATCAGACATGAAAAACTCCAGGTAACCATGGCAATCTGCTTGCAACCAAAGCAATAACCAGAAGGTTTTTGGTTCAACACCTTTGTGTCTGGGGGCTCTTTGGATCACTCATATCAATCTCAGACACCTGTCGTAATTAGTTAACCAGGTGAGCCCAATTAAAGGAAAACTATACTTAACTCATTCACTGCCAGCCATTGGCAGTGAATGAGTTAAACCCATTGACTCATGCACTGCAATTGACGGCTATAGACGTCAATGGCAGTGAATGAGTTAAGACAGATGTTCCACATTATTAATCATGCCACAGTTTTTAAGCAATATGGCAAAGAACAAGGATCTGCAAACTTCATCTTTTAATACTGCTACCTTTGACTATGGTCAGTTTTGTCTGTATATAGTTGATCTCCACAGTAGCACCATCAGATTTAAGTTCCCGGTGGTCCAGATCACTCTCAGCTCTCCTGTGGCAGTCCGGTGGTGTACAGGTAGGACACAGTTCCTGATTGGATCTGAAATGTCTGTCCTTGGATGTGATGGTTGGAGATCTGCTCGCTAGTCTGACTGATGGAGATTGGTTGGCTGCTCTGGCTGCTGACGTGAATAGCCCGGCCTTGTTGTTGTTCCCTGCTCACCTGCCCCTCCAAGGGCTCCTGAACAACAGGCAGCTGCTGGATTGGCTGACGCATCACCTGCAGCTGTTGAATGGGACGCTGTGTTATTTGAAAGGGCTGCGCAGGACCGTGATGGGCCTGCAGCTGCTCCATAGCCTCTTTACTCAAAGTGATAACATGCATCTGCTCAGCCTGGTGCATCATCTGACCCTGCAGCATACTTATAGTGTGGATCTGAGAGGTCTGATCCACCACATCACCCTGAGTGACCAACGCCACATTGTGCACGTGCCCTGATGGCCGGGCGAGGAGGGTGAGTTTAGAGGGGGCTGACTGAGCCATCTCTCCCTCTGTGCTGATGAGGCTGATCTCGTGGTCCTGACCCGGGATAAAGTTAATGTGGTCCACATCCTCTGTCACCACCACCTGGAGCTCTTGTTCAGAGGTGGCAGGCAGCTGGTACTGCTGCAGGTGAAGGATATTTTGCACCTCTTCCTGCGGGGCTCCAGAGCCATCTTTTGCTGCAGTATCCGATGAGGCCTCTCCACCCGCAGCTCTCTCCTTGTTGTGGGATTTGGTGTGTGTTTTCAGATTGTCCAGGCGTGTAAAAGAAAGGCTGCAGAAAGAGCAGGTGAAGGGTTTCTTCCCCGAGTGGGAGGCAACATGTCGTCGTCTTGCACTGGGGTCTGAAAAGGACTTCTTGCAGATGCTGCAGTTATAAGGCTTCTCACCTCTGCAAAACCAGATATTGAGGCAGTTATGACCACGTCTCCTCCTGGGTCGTATATTATACAGCAGGGAGCAAAAACTGTTAAAAGTGGAGTGAAAATCAAATATAACAGCTGACCTGTGGATTCTGATGTGAGTCTGCAGTGTGCTCTTGGCTGTGAAACATTTTCCACAGATTTCACAAGTGAAAGGCTTCTCACCTGTGTAAACGTTAACACCATCAGCTGCTGCAGCACACGCTTCCATAAAGCAGATATCAATAGCAAAAGAATGACTTGGAGAGCTGATCTTACCTGTATGAGTTCTCACGTGCTTTTTCAGTTGAGCTGCATCCATAAACTTGTGATGACACTGAGCACATTCTGGCAATGATTTCCCTTTATTTAAAAATAAAGATTCAATAATTTTACCTTCAGATTGATTGAATACACTGACCAGATCTCTGGCAGTTTCCCCATGACTTACCTGTGTGAACTCTGTAATGGCTTTTAAGTTGCCTTTTCTGAGTGAAGGTCTTTCCACATTTATCACAGTCAAAGGATTTCTCTTCTAAAGAAGCAAATAAAACAGAGCTCATGAGAGATCAACATCGCAATATGCTAGAGCACTTCGGCTTTAGTGCCATTAAGAGAAGGAAGTCATCTCTACAGCCAATATCCATCCAAAACTAGGCAACTCACACCAAATTAAGCTAGGTAAATCAAAAGCACAGGCAAGACACAAAATGTGGGCATTTGATTTTTGGGCACATTTAAAAGAGTTGTAATAGGTAGTAAACTGAAAATCCTTCCGGTTTTCCTAGCCAGAGAAACAAAACACCTTAATTCTTCTTAGAGCATCTTTTTACCCCTTAGTTGTAAAAAGCTTTTCCCCTACATTGCTTCATTTATGTTAAAGAAGGCATGTATTTACTGGGCCCAAGTGTATCTAATAGAAGTAAAATGTAGTATTTCATTATATTATAATAACACATGAGACTTTTGCATACAGCACAGTTATTGCCACTGTGCATTTTTAGGGGCTAAATATGTTAGCTGTGTTGCTTTGCAATGAAGACAACTGTACAGCACCGTTTGCATAAGATTTGTTCCTGGTTTACATCCCTTGCACTGAATCGAAAGTGGATAACTGGAAATGGATAACTATCCATTTCTAGGAATCAAGTCCAGACACTGGAATGTGGTTTGATGGTCTGTTATCTGTTCTATATCTGCTTGTTCGTGTAGTGTTAATCTTTTGGGCTACATCCAGGACTTCAATCTGCACAATGCAGTGAACAGCTCGTCAGACGGTGCTTTAAGGAGTGCCTGATTTGCTTTGGCTTTGCATTCTATTGGTGAAACATAGCCTTTCAGTACCGGCTGAATGTGTTCATTTCTTTTTACCTTACAATATAAAGCACCTTGAGGCGTTATATAGATAAAGTTTAAATGAAGTAGCCAATCAGAAGAAAAAGCTGGTGAGGAGGGTCGTATGCCATCCTGAAAGCTACTCTGTTCGAATTTAAAAAAAAAAAAAAATACAGCTGAAACTAAGAATAGTAGGTCTGATGTAATCACTGCAACAACTAACACTTTCTACATTTCTCAAATCAGACTGTAGATCAACTTTGTTGGAAAGATCACTTTCAGGAAATTATGAGGATTCCTGGAAATTACTTGTAAACAAAGTTACTACTTATCAAACATGAGAAACTGAGAAGTCAGTTCATTGGGTCCTACCTTCATGGAGGTTCATGTGCTCTTGCAGGGAGTGTTTGGTGGAAAGCGCTTTGGAGCAGACGGTACAAACAAATGGCTTTTCTCCAGTGTGCATGCGCTGGTGAGCCAGCAGAGTGTGCTTCTGGGTAAAACTCTTCCCGCACACCATGCAGTGGAAAGGCTTCTCACCTGGAGTTAAAGAAAGTAGTTGTACTTTTACAGGTGCGGATGTGATTAGTGACTGCTAAACTCTCGTCAGTCGTAGTCATCTGTACTTTCTATGCGTTTCTATTTTTCTTTTCTTTTCTTTTTTTTTCAGCACAACATTTGAAAAGTTAAAACATTTATTTTTATTACAGTTGAGGGAATGAAGTCCTTTTTTTAAACTATGTCCAAAAACTAGAAAAAAAGGCCAAATTTGTATTAAACCTCCATTCTGACCTCTCTTTAAATCAGAGTGTAATTACCTGTATGAGTGCGCTGGTGAATCTTTAAAAACAGGTGGCTTTTGAAGACTTTTCCACAGTCCTCACATCGTGCCTCAGTGTCAGGGTATTTCCTTTTCCTGCCCCTCTTCCCAGGCTCCTTGTGTCCTGCTGTGTTATTGCCCACTTTGTAGCCCTTATATTTTACCGGTGGGTTGATTTTGCGTTTGCTCTGCCGGCTTTGGTGTTCTTCGGGGTCCTCATTTCTAGGCTGAGACTCAGTTTTTGGATTATCTTCTGCCTGTCGGTCCTCTGAACTCTCACATGGTTCTCTTCTCCCCACCAGCTCTGTCACAGGTGCACCTACATCTTTCCTCGGCCGCCCTCTTTTGCGCTTCACCAGCTCTGCATCTTCAGCTTTGTTTGCTTGAGCATCATTGCATTTGACCCCTGCTGCAGAGCGAGTTAGGTCAGTGAGCACTTTGACAAGGTCACCGACTTCCATTCGATGAGCTGTGGCCAGGAGCTGCTCTGTGGCGCTCTCCTCCACAGACACCTGGGCGCTGTAGATGAACTCCAGCACTGCTGCAAACATGTTTGGTGCCATACCGTCCAGCCGGTGGGTGGACCGATGGATCTGATCTTCTGCTGTGAACATGACGGAGAAGTACTCACTGCTTGCTGCCAGCAGGGCTTTGTGGGCCTTGAACTGCACATCCTCCACGACAAGAGTAATGTCACACAGCAGGTCACTTTTCCTGAGCTTGTTGAATTTGTTCAGGATGCTCTGTTTATGTGACTCTGAATGAAGGTGAGCCATAAGCGATGAAGGTGGACTGGTTGATTTTTGAGACATCTTTGCCGCAAAAACAACCACATCTGTCCCTTAAATGAAAACGTATGAAAACAAAATGAGTGTACAGTTAGTTTAAAAGTTTATATGAATTCATCATGGGCATGAAGGTCATGTGATTTTGGGCTTTTAAAGAAGACATTTATGCCCATTATGATACGAATATATGTAAACTTCTGACCTCAGCAGTATATATGTTTGGCTTATATCAGAGGTTCAGTGCGTTTTTTAAATGTAGCCGAGTGGTAAATTAATAATAATATTTTCCATTTCAGTTAACCAAATATCCATTTAAGGTTCAAAAAGGGGTCTTAAAATGTTGTTTCTTTGTTTCCATGTATGGTAAGACAAGAATGTTATTGGGTAATTTAATGGTATTCCTTGTGCTATAGGCTTAAGGGTTAACTGCAGTTTTCCAAAAAAAAACTTAACAAGAAATGCATCTTGGGACTTCCTGTTTACTTTTCTTTTTGTTGTGGATGTGGAACGGGAATGTTGTGAAGGAGTTAAATTATTGGTAAGGAATTGTTAAATATGCACATAACTCATTGAAACATATTGTTATAATTGTAGTGCAGTGGCAAAACGTCAGTATTTTAACAAGATGATGTATTTCTTAAATGTATGATGCAAAGGACCTGTATGTGCAGCGTGGAGCGGCCATTTTCTCCATGCAAGGGATAAGTTGCGAGATCGTCTGTGTGCTCCAGTATTGCAAGTGAGCTGAGATTTCTGTGGAATGTAAGTGTTTGTAAACATGTATGTAACACTTCCACATTTTTTTAAAGGAGCCTTGTGTGATTTAGTTCTTTGTATTTTGTTCTGCACAGACAGAGGCCACTGCCGTATTTTTGTGTTTTGTATTTCATTTCTTTTATTCCTCGTATTGTATTGGCGCATCTTTGTTTAATCGGTTATTCTGTTACTTTGCCACGTTACCTCTCGTGCTGTAGATGTTCAGTACAAGTCCATATGGCCGCTGTTTGACAAAAGTAAAGGTCAAAGGACCTTTGGTTTATTCAGTCGTCATTGACAATAAAACTGCACATTAAGAACCCCAGTAATTGTGTCCTGTGTGGCTAACCATTTCCCAGGCTACATAAATATATGATCTTTTTCGTATTACCACTGCTATTACTACTTACTCATACATGACCAGAGGAATCTACATGATCCGTTTATCCATTAGTAAATGTTCAGTCTGTAAAAATGTAGGACAAATATTACTAACAACAGTTTTTCAGGAATTTGTCACATTTAGGACACCAGACATGGTTGGACTGTCCAAATACGAGTCTGTCGTGTAAGCATACATTTGGTATTATAGATCTAGAATGAATTTGTATTACAGAGCTGATTAATCTGTAGTGACCAGTCTAAACTAACAAAAATATTCTTCATATTACAATAAAATAAATAATAGAAGTATAATAAACTGTCTATAATGTTGGTCGTTGTTTAGTTTATCCTCATGTTTTCAAAATCAAAATTGAACCCATACTGGTATTTACATTCACCTCATATATTAACTTACAGATATTTTGCACTGTTCATCACGTTCATGCAGAGTTCACTGACATTCAGCTTAAATAATGTTTACAGACGAATGGATGTTAGCAAGCAAGCTAATTGTCTCAAAGCAAACAATGCACCGCCGCTGTCTTGAAAGGGGGGGCACGAGAAGCAGAAATGGCGAAGAATGCGACCGAAATAAAGCTTTCAAAAGAAGTTAACTAATAATTTTCGGTCTGGTGACAGGACTTGGACGTATAAACTGCGGTTTAATTTGAAGTAGTCAGCTTTTAGGACCTTACCTTCGCTCGCTGGACGGACCAGAGCGTGATATGAGCCACCTATCGCGAGATGTGAGGTTCTAACGAGATCCACGCCGAGCCGCCGACCCCTGAGGGTCGCACTTTTCCCCGTCGATCAACCCTTTCTTCTAGGTTAATAAAGGTTTGTTTAAATTGTTAAATAGGTGGCATTATGGGAAATTATTTTATTTTAATAACTCAGTGGGACTTTTAAAATAACTAAAATTAGCATAGCTAATGAAATTTGATTCAGGAAGTGCACGTTCCCGAGAGAAAAACAGAAACACACAGCACCTGTTGTCGGTCTCTGGGGACATTTTCTGTGCGGGGGAAGAAGGAGACAGTTTTATTTTAGGTGGGTGGATACATTTGGATTGTCGAGCTTTCGGTGTGTATAAGGCTTATTTATCTGTATAGACATTTTCGATTCCTTACAACGCACTGCCACGTGCTTTATTTCATTAGTTGTTAGTTTGCACTCTGGAGAGCCATTCAAAGTTGCGCATTCATATTTAATATCCACACACTTTGACAGAACTGTGCTGCTATATTTGTTGCGATTTCTGCTCTTCTCGGGTAGGTCTAGGGATTTTTTTTTTTAATGTCAATGGGACTTTGTTTTTAAAGTGAGCCATACAACATGTATTTAGTTTAGATTATACTTCCATATTAAGCGAACTTTCTTCTAATAAAAAATAAATTTCAAAAGAAAGTTTTTATTTTGAAATGCATAACGAAAATAGAATATATTTTCCAACATCATATCAGCTATATTTCACTAATGGCTAAGGTATTCGTACCTTTCCAACAACAGTTGGGAGTGGATTTTTGTATGGTTGCTGTTACAACCGGCTACAACTTACAGCTAGATATATAACTGAATTATTGTGTGATGATTCATTTAATAAATATACTTCCACAATCTGTAAGACAGTTTCAGCTGCAGCAATAACTAGAATACACATTTATGCATTGTGAAAAAGGAATTAATGAGGAGAGCCTGTTAACTGAAGTTTGGCTGGTGGACCCCCTTTTCATTCCACCATCAATTCATCAATTCCCTCCAAACCTTTCTGGGGAGAACAACCCCCTCTTTAGCCATTTCTGTGGCTTTATCCTCAGCTTCCTGTTCCACCCTGACCTGCTGGGTCTGTGCAGAGGGCAAGTCTGCAAGTAGTTCTTTAAATGGTGAATTTGGAACTTTTCAGACCCCAGAAAAGCACACACATACACATGTATCTCTTATGTGACAATGCAGTAATTAAAACATTGTGTAATTATATATATTGTTCACTATTTGGTTGTTCATCTTCAAGAGCTTTAGTCATAGAAATGTATCATAATTAGTATCAGTAATACTAATCACTAATCCTTAATACACTCTAAGAAATGTCAGGGTGTTTGAGAGCCTGTGAGAAAGAGAGCTCTGTTTTGTAAGAGCTGCTTTTTATTTATTTGTAAAAGGCAGGATTGAGGCACCGTGAGTTTTTGAGGTCTCCTAAGGCAACATTAACAACAAAGTCTTTGAAACAAACACTAAATAATGAAATTAAGAAAATGATTTTGCAACTTCTTGTGAAGTTGTTCAGGCTCGCTAGAAGTGAAAGTCTCAGGTTCAGCAGAGGACATTGCTGCACATACAGGGTGCTTTCTTCTTGTATATAACCCTAAAAGGACAATCAGAACTGTTATATTTTAAACAGCTACAGCAAATGCAAGACTTGGACATTTGGTACACCAGTAGCCTTTGTTTTATGGATAACTGCATGTACACTGCTCTTACAATGACTGTTTCGTAATGGACAATTTGTCGTTGAGTAACTTTTAAAAGGGAGTCATAACAAAGGTTATTTGGCATTTAGTAAAATTCTCTTGTCGTTTGAGGTGCAGAGCTGCCATGATGAAAAGCGTCAGGGTTGTGGTTGTTGGAGCTGGCGTGATTGGATTCTCCACCGCTGTGTGCATTGTTGAAGCTCTACCTTTCTGCTCTGTTACTTTGATGGCTGACAAATTCAGCCCAGACACAACAAGTGACGGAGCTGCTGGGATTTTGTTTGCTGCACAATTTCCAGGTAAGAAAACAGGATCTGTCTCAGAGATTTACACTACAGCTGCACCACATTATGCAATGTATATAAAAATAAAAACGCAGTGCACATTTGCTTTACATGATGCCTTTCTCCATCAGATATTCCCTTGCAAAGACAAAAACACTGGTTCAAGGACAGCTTTGATCACCTGTTGGCCATTGCTCAGTCTCAATGTGCACCAGAAGCTGGAGTAATGCTGAGCTCTGGGTAGCAATTACTTGTATACGATGCTGTAAAAGTTGAGTACTTAGCCCGATCCATTGTCGAACAACTGATTTCTCTACTAATTTCTTGCAGCTGGCAAATTTTTAAAGAGGTTCCAGCAGTTAAAAAACCATTCTGGTCAGAGTTTGTGATCGGCTTTCGACTCATGACTGATGTTGAACGGAAACGCTTCCCAGATCACAAGTTTGGTCAGGCTTTCACCACCTTAAAATGCGAATGCTCCACCTACCTGCCATGGCTCGAGAAGAGGTTCATCCCCTACATTAAACTTCTTTTATCACGTCATACTATTATATCCACAAGCTTTTAATTACAAATGAACTCTACTTAATTTAAAGTTCGTCATGTTAACATCATAAATTCTTCTCTAAAGGTTCAGAAAAGCTGGAGGTCAAGTGGAACAGAGGAAAGTCAACAATCTTCAAGAATTGAGTAACAACTTTGATATCATTGTCAACTGCTCCGGTCTCGGCTCCAAAGTATTGGTGGGAGACACACAAGTGTACCCTGTCAGAGGCCAGGTCCTCAAAGTGGAGGCCCCCTGGGTGCAGCACTTCATTAGAGATGGAGATGGGACGACGTACATCTACCCCGGCATACGCAGTGTCACTATAGGTGGGACGAGGCAAGAAGGAGACTGGCGGCTGCAGGTGGACGACAGAGACACTAAGGGCATCCTGGAGCGCTGCAGTAGGTTGGAGCCGTCACTCAACAAAGCCAAAATTCTTAACGAGTGGGTCGGCCTGAGGCCCAGCAGGAAGAACCCAAGGGTGGAGAGGGAAGTGGTGGAGCTGCAGGGCCGGCCGGTGCCTGTGGTCCACAACTATGGCCACGGGGGTTGGGGAGTTACCCTCGCCTGGGGTACTGCTCTGGACACACTGGGGCTGGTCAAACAGTCCCTTCATGAAATGGCCCCACAGCCTAAACTGTGAACACATTCTACATCCCACTTCTACTCAGGGCTACTAACACAACCTTTTTATAAAATGACAAAGCTAAGCACAGACAGAACACTTAGTAGATTTAGAGTAGATTTTACATTTAAAAAAAAAAAGACTATAAGAAACATGATTTATGGAAATATAATTATTTAATAATTTAATTTAACACTGGTGGAGTTTTAATTTAACTAATCGTTAATAAGTTTTCAGGATATTACATCATTATCATCATTACATCTTTCTGTAACAGTACTGTAAAAACATCAGATTTAAGAAAAAAAAGCATTTACTGCTGTTATTTTTATGCTTATAATACATAAGAACATTTTCTGTATCACTATTTCAGTGGAGATAATGTTTTTGCATTGTCTGGAAACATTCATTTTGTTATCATAAAAGCTGATTGCCTGTTAATAATTTTAGGTTCCTTTCACAGCAGATGTTTTGATTGGGGTGTTCCTAATATAATATAAACATTGTGTCAATAAACCCTGAAAAAGAAACTGCTTATTGCTTTTCTAGTTTGCGCCCGTACTTTGCCATCTGGGGCCAAATTGTCTGTATAGGCCAGCTGTGATTATTATATTCTATATTTATATATATACACATACACACAACAAGAACAAAACACTCAGTTCATATTAACAGTTTGAAAACGTTCCATTACAGTGAACCCAGAAGGAGTAAATTATTCATGAATGCTTTGTGTTGAAAAATGACAACTCTGAGCGAGCGCTACTGCTCGTGTAACTGTTGGACTCTGCACAGCTCCACTGCAGAGACGAACCAGATTCAGCTGAATGGAGATCACTGAAACTGTGACCGAGGGGGTCAGTAGCTACATGAATGTGGTTTAACAGCGTAAGCACAGACCTTCACGTTTCCACTTTAGATGTCAAGTTTACACTGTTATATTTTCTTTGAAAACCTGTGGTTAGATTTTCAGAATTTCCATTTAGCTGAAAACCAGAAATCAACAGCTGTAAAGACACCTTTCTGTACTGCACTTACTGTACAGACCTTGTTAGAAACCGGCTCCACCGCCAGATTTACTTCTAAGTTCTTTTCGTTTCAGCCGACAAGCTTCAGAAGTGGCTGAAACTGAAGCACCCTTCCTTTCTCCTAGAAAGATGTGCTCTCTGTCGGGCATTACTGTCGGTAAGGGCTCTCGCTCTGGGTTTAATAAGGAAGGTGCAGCTACATGGTCGCTGGACCTTTTGGGTAGAGCTGTGGGTGGCGGCTCTGGGTGTGCCTGCTGTGTTGCTGTGCTGGTACATGCAGCAGTGTATGATGTCCTACATAAAGCGTGGGAGGATGGACGCACGACTGTCAGTGGGTTTTTTGTGCTCTTTATGTACAGATTTAGGTCTTTAGGGCGGAGGAGGAGTCTTCTCTTCTGATCTTTGTGGAGAATCGTCAGGGAGAAGCAGCGGCGTAGCGGAGTCTGTGCTGCGTTTCTTCTTAGCTCCATGCAGCTGTGGCTCCTAGCAAACGATCTGCTCTGAATACGACCTTTTATTGAGCTCAAACCGCGCTTTGGGAGGTTAGGATGGACATGGGGGAAGCATCTGGGTTTACTGTGGGATGAAGACTTGCTGGACTGGATGGAGGCGAGGGGCAGGGGGAGGACAGGGTACTCTGGGGATGGGAGGTGGCTGGACTCAAAGCCAGATGAAGATCTGCTGATGGTCGAGCGTGTCTTTTTGCCCCTTCCTGAAATAAACAAGTGGAGTGTGCGCAGATCATACAGCTGCCAGGCAGTTGTGACATGTATCTGGGTTAAACACAACAGCAGCAGAGCAGGGAGTCTTGGAAAGTGTCTACTTTGAAATTACACCAAAGAGAAAAAAGTCAAAACAAGCAGCTAAATGTGCACTAAAATGAACGATGGGTAAAAGAAAAGCAGCAAGCAGTCAGTTGTGGTAAAGCATGGAGCGATTTATTCCTCACACTCAACCACGACAGAAGCACACTTCAGAAAATGCTGAGACTTCAGGGCCCAAACATGCCACACTTCAATGAGAAGTTGGTTAAACGTTTTAAAGTAGCCCTAAGCCCTCTGCATTTTTGTGCATTTACAATGATACAAAATGCCTTATTTTAAACACTTACACTGTTAAGTAAATATTTTAATTCTGCTGCAATATGCAGTCTTCAGGCACGTGATAAAATATTGTGCAACATTAGGTTTTACTGGACTAAAAAAAATAAAATAAAATACACACACAAACATCAGAATCTTAAAGGAAATACACTTTAAGGTGAGGCTGATCTGACATCTTAGTCCAATCACGTAACATTCAGAAAGCATAGCTCTTTGCATTTCGACAGTTTGTAGACTTAAGTCTAAAGAGAAAACCACTGTAAGCATGATACAGCTGTGAATAAAGCGAGCACTTACTGCAAAAATGTACTGTTTTTAATGTAAGTAGACCTAAAGCTTGTTTAAACACTCATCACACAACAGCCACCACTTTCAGCAAATGCAAAAACCACCACACAAGTCAACACTGCGGATCTATTTGTAGATCTGCAAGCTGCTCTGCACGCAGCTTCTTCCAAGGCCTGAAAAATGTCACTGCTCAGCTCAACATCAAGTAAATTTGCTAGTCCCTTGTTACCTGTCCTCTGTATTATGTTAAGGCAAGTGATGCCAACTTTCAGAAGCACTGAACAGACACGTGACCGCAAAACAGTTTGATTCAGTGATGCAGAAACAGAAAAAAGCATGACGATGCTTGAGGGAAGAAAAAAACAAACAAACATGAAGCGCTAGAAGTAAATGCGACGACAGCTGAGTCTTTCCAGAAGAGCTTGGAAACGGAATCTGGTGGATTGGAATGCTTGAGCTGGAGAGTCTTTCTAGACAGGGATGAGGCAGAGGAGGGCTGAAGAAGCGTACAGTGTTCACAGGCGGGTCAGGCTGTCATTACCGTTCTCCAGGTTCTCATTACTCTCGTAGCAGCCAGAGTCTCGCGGGGAGTCTCCCAAGAGGCCACGCCTGTCCGGCAGCAGCTTCTCCTGTGAGCTTTCAGACTGACCGCTTCGCTCTGGGTCGCTGCTTCCTGCAATGCACAACGCCGCCACCAGGGGCATGACAGTCAAAAGAAAGTCGTGCAAAACTGTGACTTCCAAGTCTAAACATGCATTCTTTCCGATGGCCAGCAGGGGGCAACTACTCAGACTTTGTTAGAAGAAAAAATGCCCCTCAGTCTCTTTACTTTGTGACCTCAAACAATTTCCCGATGTTATGATCCCAGTTGCTAGTTTCAAGCCATACATGAATTAAATGGTAAAATTTTGCAAATTACTGTGGCTATTTGAGTTAAAGAGGATTATGCAGGATTTGTTCATTTATTCTTCAAAATTTAACTATTAAACCATGAGATGCAGCAACAACAGAAAAAATGTCTACAGAAGCTGAAACCAAACTCGGACTGTGTGTCTACTGCAGACAGTATTTAGATACCGATCTGTACATCTAAACCCTCAAATATTCTAATTTGAAATGTGGCCCTTGGATTGAGGACGTTTCTATGATAGAGCGAGACTTTCTATTGTTTGTCTGACCCACCATCATATTCTTGCAGCAGCTCCACAGCGGTGAGCAACACGGCTCTGTGTTGCGAGTCTGTGATGTTGAGTTCGTCCAGGTCCTCCTCCTCTAGCAACTTAAATGTGTCTAGATCCTCGTAACCGTTAAAAAGAAAGGTGGGCAGGTGCTCCTGTAGAAAGGCGATAATAAAAGGTGCACAAACAGATCCATTAAAATATGTAAGAGGGATGCCATTTGAGCATGCACATCTTGCAAAACAAATATGAAGTTAGCTTAATTTTAAAATTTCCCAACACAGATGAAAATGAAAAATAATCTATTTAAGCTACAGGTAAAAGTTGTAAGTTTGACATTTTAGAAAATACTCCTATTGGCCTGCTGTGAGTAAGGTGAAGCTTAAGACTGAGAGGAGAGGGAAGCATCATACAAAATAAAGGCAAATCTCACTAACATGTTAAAACTCTTAATATATAACTATCACTTATATACTTACATATAACTAGTTGCTTTTGCACTTTATTTCCCCATTGATTTAACAAACAGTATGTAACACCTTACTAGTGAGGAGGTGGGGGAATAATGTTAGTCTGTACAGATTTGAAGGTGGTTGCTGTTATCAACTCTCAAAAAGAAAGCAAGTAAGTGTACTTCCCCTGAATGTCAAACTGTTCCTTTAAATAGAGCTAAAGCCAATCACATGCAAGTATTTTAGTCACTGCTTTTAATCACAAATGTACGCCTTTCTTTACTTTGAGGTTGATGCGATCAAGCAGTTCCTCCACAGAGGTGGGTTTGGGTTGCCGGGCCTTTCTCCTCCTGCGTGTTTTCTTGGGCTTCACCTCCTCTTCGTTCAGAACATCCACATAAATGAACTTGAAGGTTCCGACTTTACCGTTGAGCATCCCCATCCACGTACCCATCGGAGGCTTACTAATGATTTCGATGATGTCTCCGCTCTGCGAATCGAGATAAGCTGAGCTTGAGTTTTTTTGTTTTTCAGTACGAGCTCATATCTAAGTAGTGAGCAATATAACATAGCCTACCTTCAGCTTTAGGGAGTCGTTGTCATAGGGACTTGGAGTGAAATCTGTGTGAACCAGAGCACGTCCACAGAAGGGTCCACGGTAAGGCAGCTCGTCTTCCTCTCCGTCCTCAGACTTCACACTCTCTCTGTTGCTGTTGGAGGAGTCGGTGGTGCCCACCGTCTGACCACCTGCACGAATCAGAAAAGAAGATGTCACATCAAGACCACAAGTTATCATGGGTCTGTTAGTATCTGAAAAATATTATAAATGTTCTTCTTTACTTCAGGAGTTAGTTTTTTTTTAACCACAGATGAATACAGCGAGATCAGAATGTTTAGACTACTTCAAAAGCGATAAACATCAAACATCAAGTTTAAACAAATACTGAGAGTTATTAAAATATACACGACACACAGACATACTCATGGAACTCTGTCCGCTGAGAGAACTCCTCAGGCTTTCCACGGACCCTCCTGGCTTCAGTTTGGGCTTCTCCAAAGAGTCAGAGTCTATCTGAGGCGAGTGAGGGCAGCTGGAAGAGCGATCTGGACTTGACTGGAAGATATAAGGACAAAAAAAACCATTTATTACACTTGCTTAAAAATCCTCACACCCATACTTTACAATGATAACACACATAAATGCTTCTAAAAACATACCTGCTCAGAGAGAGAACTATGGTATCGCTTGGAAATGTGTTTGCGCATCGTCTCTCTCACAGACTTGACTTTTTTACCCAGAGAGATACGAGGTGTTGGTGGGAATTTAACGCCATCTCTCAAATCCCCGTCTCCAGTTTTGATCTAATTTACAAACACAGAGAAGTAAAAAGGATGGAAATAAGTAAATCAGATTAAACTTATAATTCATATTTATTTAGATAGCTTTAGGATTCCTTGCACAGCTTATATATTTTAATAAATCTTGTGTACTTCACATTTACTTTCATATCTGTGTCACAAATTTTTATGGCTCTCTATTTAATTTCATCGTTTTTGATCCATTCTTGTTGCACACAGTGGGCTACACAATACTGCATATATTCTCTACATATTACAGACAATAAAGTTGACTTTGATTCAGGTCACATTTAGTGCCACATACAGTGTTATCGTTCTCAGGGCTGACTGCAGTCACTGAGCGGTTGGTCAGGTCGAATCCTCCAAAGCTAGAAGCTCTCTGTGAAAACACAAGAGAAAGCAAGAAATGAGATTTTAGAGCACGGTCTGTCTTCTGCTGCAGGTGCAATTGTTCCCACCATTTATGCTTTTAAGCCACAAGAATAACAACATAAGGCTGACATAGAGAAATGAATAAATAAAAAGACAGTGTTATGGAAAATGTACACGTCTAGTGGTTTGTTAGTTCCTGAGGTTGCTTATTATTCATTCTTAAATAGACTTCAACTATGTTTACGTTTAACCAAGATCAGTGATGGTGTATGGTACCACTGATAGGCACCAGTCTTGTTTAGTTAAGCATTAATCCCGAGTTTCTGTACAAATACAAGACAACAAGAAGATAAGAATAAATGAGGCTATTATGTACAAACTGTGACATGTTTAGGAATTTAGAACTTTATGTGAGTGTGCCAGACTCTCTTTCAAACTAAAAGGCCAGTTTAAATGGGCAGTTTGTTGTTGCCTCATTGAGACGCTTAAATAATGGTACCAATGGTGCAAACTCACTAACAATGGAGGTGAAAGGATTCGTTACTAAACAATCTAGACTGCAGTCTTTATTTAAATGTGCCTGTGTACTCACCCCGTGGTGACTGAGTGGGTTGAGGACCGGGTGACGCAGCGCGCCATCGGTCACCGAGCGTGCAATTTTGGGTTCCTCACTGCAGCCCTCTGTTTCAGAAAAAGAAGAGCCTTCGCCTGGCTCCCGCACCTCCCCTGCTATGTTGGTCTCCTGGTGAATAGGGCTACCACTAGACTTGCTCAAGGTCTGGAAGGTCTTTTGGCTACTGCAGGTGTCCACACTGCTGGATGACGGCGAGGTGGTCAGGCTGTCCGGGTCTCGGTTATAGGAGAGTTGCTCCTGCAGGGTTGAAGCCAGGGAGTCCACTGGACAGACTAAAGGTTTCCTCTGCAAACCTGAATATAGAGAGATGCTGGCATCTCCACAGGGAAGGCCATCTGCATTCAGGCTCTCTGGTGGGTAAAAAGAGAACAGAAGAGAGTTTATTAACAAATCTAATAAAATCAGCAACTGCATTTATTAATTATTTGATAATAGCTGCAATTTGTGAGCCATTCATGGTCAATACTAAAGAAATAAGATTGTTACAGCATCTACTGCTTCAGAGAGCTTTTCCAATCTGCCAATAAAACTGTATTTGATACTTTTATCTTTGGAAACTTGCCAGATTGTGGTTTTTGAGCATTATTTAAAGCAGGGGAAAAGTAAAAACATGCTATAAATATGCCACATAAATGCCACATTCAGCACTGCGGTGTGCCACACTGCTTCCTCTACCACATTAGATACTATCTGAGAGTAGTTTTAGTACCCTCTGCTCCAGGCCTCTTAGACTCATCAATCCTGATCAGCTTCTTCTTCGTTTTCCGGGTTGAGTTGACCAGCTTGTGGAGCCTCCTGAATGTGACAGATTCCTCTTGTTCATTGTCTGACAGGTCGCAGGGCTGATGGAAAAGAATATTAAGAACTATATTAATAGACAACATCTGTAACAACACTTTGGCTCTGAGGCCTAATATTCTCAGTAGGTCAGGAGATATTATGCAACACTTTTGCTTTTTGTATACTACAGTGTGCAAGCCTAAAACTGTGAGCTATCTTAATTACTCTCATTTCTAGTAACTCATCAGCGTACTTGCTGTGGATGCTTTGCAACTATCTGTTGTAGAAGCTTGTAGCTTAATATAAATATATGTGGTAGGAAACCACAGTGATGACACTGGGGCCCCGTGCAGAGAGCTAACACATACACAGTGGGTCACAGCAGACTAAAAAAAGCCTTCTATGTACAGAAAATTAAATAGCTATCTGCTTGGAAATCACCTTAACCATTATCTGAAAATGTCAGTGGTGCATTTGCAGTCTTGGGTCATGCATGCTGAGCACTATCTGCTGACCAAAACATCAGCGGCATGCATCTCTCAGAACAGACATCGTGAGACCAAATGAAAGCTGATTAGCAGCTTGAAATATACAATAGAAGTTCAGAGTTAGAAGGAAGGATTTTTATTTTACAAAGGTCACATAAATACAAAAAAAAGAGAAGAGTGAGATTGATACATATAGTAAAGAGAAACAGTCAGGCCATACAGACTAATGTGAAAAATGTGCCCTGAACCTGAGCCCCCTAATCACCCCACCCACGCATAATAGAGCTGCAGCCTGCATAACAGAGCCCTGTGCTGAATCCACCCGCTCACCACAGCACAATAGGGGGTTAGGGCTTTGACAGCAATGAATAGAAGCTCGTCCAATGCCCTGCAGTTGGGAAAGGACCCTGAGCTGCAGGGCTTTAGAGGGGCCCTGGTTCATCATCGGGACAGAGCGAAAAAGAAAACGGCACTGTCAACGCCTCAGCAGCGTTGGCACGGGTAAATCGGAGGTCCTCATGCACAACACACTGTCTGAAGTAGCGATTCAGCATTAAAAAGCAAATAAGATGCCCTTAGAGACTTACGTTACAGCTGAACGACTCATTTGGGGTACTGGAGGGATCAGTGGACTCTGTGAGATCAGCCTTGTATGTCTGTCTGTTTTGTATTTCAAACTCCTTCAGCTGCAAAAAAAGAATGAGCCTGTTAGTTAATGATGTAGATTTAGAGTCTATTATGAGGAGCCAATCAGTCAAAGAGGAAGTAATCCTGGAAAATGTAGTATGTAGTATTTTATGATGAATTATAAAAATTACATGATATTCACTGTGCAGATTAAACCCTAGTTTGACCATATATCTGCATAAGATTAAATCGTGCCAGGACTTTTTTTTGTGATGCATGGATACAAAGTTTCCGACAATATGATAAGACTTTCTTGTAGTTTATCCATAAAAATGTGTGTTTTTCCCCCACAAGGTCAAAGTAACACAGCAGCTGGATAATCTAAGGTTGAGTTTCTCTGGGATGCAGAACATCCTACCCGTGCCAGGGCTTCCTCTATGGAGATCATGTTTTCCTTCACCATCATCATCAGCTGAATTCGCTCCTCATCACTCATCGTAACTTCACTGGCCACAAACCCAACATCATCACCTGCAAAAATTAGCAATGACACCTTACATTAAGGAACACGACGAAATTTAAGAAAAATTCTTAATGTCAAAAAAACCAAAAGCATTTTTTTCATGTTTATTTGAGGTACCTTTTGAGATCTGACGAACGACACCCTTCTGGGACTTCTTGAAACTTTGCCAAAAAGACTTGCTCTTTCGTTTTCCATCCCATTTTCCTATTACATATAAACCAATTTTAGCACAGGAGAAATTAAAAACACAACAACAAAACAGATTCAAAGTATAATCACCCCAAATTGATAAACAGGTAAACAATAAAGTAGTATGGTAAGGGAAAGAATTCCTTCCATTTCTCCAGAAGAAATAAATGAACAAATCTTAGTGGTGATTAGGAAAGATTAAGTGTGTAAATGAACATGTGAAAACTCATATTTATTTAATATAGAATAAAAAATGAAAACAAAATACACCAGTCAAGTTTGGACTTACCTCCTGATCCATCGTCCGAGCTGGATTTGTGAACAGGAAACCTAAAAATTAACAAAAAATATTCAGTTAATCAGAAAAGCTCGAATAAAAAACAAACAAACATCAAACTAAAGAACACGACACTACCTGCTGTCCAAAGTTATTTTCTTCATCTTTTTTACTGCTATCCCACCATTTCCCCTAACAACTCAACTTCAGATTTAAAAAAAAATTAAATTAAAATAAACTAAAATAAAAAAACAAACAAACAAAAAAAACACACTGTGCCTCAAGACACTAGCATCACATTAGAGGCAAATCAAACAGACTGGCTCGCTCTTGGCCGATGAACACCGATCAGTGCTCTGCGTCCGTCTCTGGAACAATGGAGCACTGTTCTTGTCCGTTTGGGGTTTTGCAGCAGCGGCGGCACCAACGTGGCCTCTGCATTCCCTGCACACGTTCACTCTCTCTTTCTGCCTCTCTCTTCATCTCTCTGGACTGTTTGTTTGTGTCCGTCTTTCTCACAGCCTCTCTCTGTTCACGCTTGTTTGTGGTCATTCACTTTGAAGCCAGATCAAGTTTATGCTTTTAAATCGGAAGTCATGGGTTTATTCCTGATTATAGAGTTGCTTAGTAATATTTTAAATGCTGCTTTGTTTGTTTTGTTATTGATTTGTATTAGTTGTGTGTCAGCCTGGTTTAAGGTTACTGTATCCAGAGTACGCAGGTACTGTGCAAAAGTCTTATGCTTCTCAACTTTCTTTATATTTTGCTAGGAAAATTGGAAAATGGGTGCAGCAACTGAACGATGTGCAAACAGAGTTTATTTAGGCCTGTGTCAGGCTGGCAACCTGTGCAGTATGAACCCCGCTTCTCGCCCTATAGTAGCTGGGGTCGTCTCCAGCCCTCTGCAACCCTGAACTGGATTAGCAGAAGCGAATGGATGTATGTACAATTCCACTCAGCTTTAAAGCTGATATTTGGTATGACCACCTTTATTCTTCAAAAGCCTGAACTCTCTCAGGTGAGCTTTCTTGTAATCTCTTTAACTAGTCTTCAGAAATAGTTCTCAGTGGTTCTTAAAGGACATTGACAGCTCTTCTCTGGATGTTGGCTGGCCTTTCAAGATGATCCCACACTGCTTGTTGAGTAGTTGAGGTCCTGATATGTGTTCCATTGTGTGTTTTTCTATCCAGGTATGCTTTTACAATATTGGCAGTGCGCTTGTGATCATTATTAGTCTAAAAAAAAAAAAAAAGAAACTTCTTCTCAAAGTTGAAGGAATCATGAACAAAGGTCTTCAACATCACTGGCTGAAATGCAGATTAAAAAGGTGACAGTCTCTCTACTGTGTCTCACTTCATAACACCACTTGCCACTGATTATGTGTTCAGTCCTTGTGTAATTTGGCACCGCTCAAAGCTCATATTCCATTCCTTAATAATGGCTTCTTGACAGCCACCCTACTGAGACCATTTCTAATGAGACTTCAGTAAGTTCTGTAAAAACACCTTCAAAAATTACGGGAAAGTCTGTCTTGTTGAAAGCAAAACATAAAGAAATAATTGGTGGCTCAATACTTTTGCACATTACATATTGAAGATAAGCTCCAACTATTTTGTGCAGATGTTATTAAATGCTCCCATTTACCACAGGAAATAGCATAAAGACTCCTCATGCACTGTGAGAAAGAAAGCATTATGAGAGGACCGTGCCTTGATTGTGAACTTTAAAAAGATATCATTGAAATCATTTTTAAAAAGTGTAAAAGAAGCATGCTTGTTTCCAAAAAGGAGCCCTAATTTTGCTGATAGTCGCATTCATGAAATTCCTATGGAGTGATCCCACTAGGGGGCAGAGTAGGATTCCTGCTAATCCCGTTCTAACAGGAATTACACAGTTCCATCCCCGTCCAGGTTCTGAATAAAACAGGCCTCTTTGCAATGATAATTAAATCCTGAAAAACGAGAACAGCTATTACTCAACTTTCAGGAAACTTTTACATCTGCACAAACAAATCTAATAAAATCAATATGTCGCTTTCTCATTACTCGTCATATAAATTATTCGATCTTATTCAGCTTTCCAATGACAAAACGTGACTAATCTTCAAAATGTTTCCAAAGAAACAATGAAAGGAAGGAAGGACGTTTAGAGGTTACACAGAAATACTTCATAAATGTGACACCAGGAAACAGAGGAAATGCACGTGTCCACGGGGCGGTGGAGATCACACAGGAAGAGTCATAGCAGTGCAGCTTCCAGAAGTCATGGACTTTAAATTTAAATCATCTTTTCCTCGATACTTCCTCACAATACTTCCCAAAGTCAGGGAAGCTGTGCTATACTCATGTATAGGGTTATTTTTATATGTATATATTCTTTATACCTTCTTTCGGTCTCCGGAGTCGACATGGTGCTGCTGAGTCCTAGAGATTCCTAAGGAGATGAAAAACACATGTTAAATATACATATATACAGGGAATGGCAAATCTTTTTCTACTCAGCTGGATCAAAGTCCAGACATTCACCAAACCTAAAAACTTCCATATATAACTTGTCATACGTCATCATGTTTTAGGATCTACTTCCAAGAACAGTGTCAAGGCCAGTTCTTTTCCCGGCAGTCACTCGGATGTTACTTTGTGGCCTAGTACACTGACTCGGGATAAATCATGACTAGCCAATTCCTCTGCCTCTTATCAGCCTGTCTGCTGACACACGGAAAAGGAAGTTGCCTTCTCCCGGGGTCTGACACGCTCAGAGCTGGACACTCACCTGGATCTGTGAGCGCAGCTGCACTGATGTGGCCACTGAGTCAATCGTTCCCTGAAACACACATACACGGGAAGTGGAGGAGTAAATCATAGTGTCATCATAACATAAGAACAGACAAAATTTTCATTTGACTGAATCACCCAAAAGGTGACTCAGTCAAAAGGTTAACCTAAGGTAAAAAACCAAAAGTCAGAATCAGAAACTAAAAACAAGTTGCAGTGAAGACCCAACCTCAGGGACAGCTCTGCATGTGAGAAAATATGCTTACTCACTTTCATGCAAGATGAGAAAATCAGTAAGGGATCTATTTATTGTAGAGCCGCTAACTTACATAAGCAAAAATACAATGTGGTAACGTGACTTTTAAAAAGTGCAGGTAGGCAGATTTTGTCCCCTTCTGCTTGCATGAGGCCTGAAAACAGCTGGGCTAAGTTCAGAGTGAATAAACAGCTGACTAATGGATACGAATGCACTAATATACATTTCTCAATAGTTCCACACTAAACCTTAAACCCTGATCCTAATGGACAAGAAAAAGACAATTTACCATCTCTGCATCTTGCACTACTTTGCGTTTCCGTAGCTCCTCCATCCTTTCGCATACGTCACTGAGGGAGGTGCCGTAATACTGAGAGTACTCCTGAGCCAGGTCATCTAGGTTCCCCACCGTGCCATCCTGCAAGAGAGGGATTCACACTGGCACTCAGATACGAGCACAGATCAGGAGAGGAAAGCGACACCCGGTGAGGGTTGACCAAGATACTGAACAGCAGGCAACCACTGTAAACATGAAGCCATTGTTTGAAAGTTTAGCACTGACACCAGTAACATAGACAGCCAGGAACCACTGAGATAAAGCCCCAGGGCATAAGATAACGCATCAAAGACACTCGGCTGCAATACCAACTCTGTTTGCACCAGCTTATCATCTTCCTGCCCGGTGACCCCATCCCACCTCCTCAGCCCTCCTTAGACCTGACCTCAAGGCCAGAAGAGGCAGCGTGTGACGCAACTGCAACACTCACTCTGCTCTCACAGTCATCGGGACTTGACTTAAGAGGCCACGGTTCAGTCTTCCGTAAATCAGGAGAAGCAGAATCACTCAGTGGGATCGTGAGTCTTTGCCCTGACACACAGCTCGTTCTCCTGCATGTAACCCCCTTTTTGGTTTCCTTCAATTGTAAAAGCTGGATGCTGTGTGCCTCTTGTTGTGTGGGAAGATAATAAATCACAGAATCTGTGCTGAGCTTTGTGCTTCAGTGACCCTTGGGATCAGGAATTAACACATTGTGGGAATTTTCTTTTCATGGAAATGATTCTAGATCTAAACAGGAAGTTTTAAATCAGAAGAATTTAAAGTAACTCTCAAAAAATACTGTTAATGTTTGTTATCATGACCAACCCATATAAGCTTTCTGCTCACAAAACAACCTTCCCTCTTTTACAAAAAAAATTCATATAACACCTGTGATAGAGGATCACTAAACCAAAAAAAACAACAAAACAAAACAAAAAAACTAAATTGTGATGGTTTTTGTTTGCCTTTAACATTTGGAGACACGCTAAAAACACTACAACATTATCATATCACCCTTTAAGCTTGTTGGAGTCACATAGGTCTAGCAGACACGGGGCAACATTAGCATTCATTTGAAATGGTGTTTCTTCCCACCTGGGGAGTGTAAATCCTCATGCATTCTGCTTTAAGCTCAGTTTCTGTCTTTTATTTGGGTGGAGACTCGTTACTAGTCTCCACCATGTTCCCAGCTTGTTGCCAACTCTGTCTGCGAGGTGCTAAGCAGGAAGCGTCCAGTAACTTTATAGAAGTTTCTCAATGAAGACAGCTGCCTGCCTGTGATGTCTAGGAAGTGATGGTGTGAGAGTGGTGAAAGTAAACAATAAGATTCTCTGTAGTCTCACGGGAAAACTGCAGAGTGAGGTGATATTTCTTTGTGGACTTGCCTGTAACCGTGCCTACAGTTCTTTCTAACAAGTTAATTCATGTCTCACAGGTCCCCAGACGGTGTATTTTCAACTCAGGATACTTCACAGGTTGGTGAGGGAGCACATTCAATTAGGGGAATCTATCAGACGACCTGGACGACACAATATATATTACAGACACATTACACATGCATTGCAACCCTGAACTTGTCTAGGCATCACCCCATCAGCCAGTTTTGACATTAAATGTCTGAACTTGCCAGTAACATTTAGTACAAAGCATGTGAAAGGTCTGATTTGACCCATGTGAAATTATTGCAGGAGTTGGTTTTTTTTGAGAAAGAAACTGCAGATGATGTTGCAGCATGATTCTCCAGATTCTTATTGAGCTCATGCATGAAAATGGCTCCGAAATTTCTCTCTCACTGAATATTTATTTGTAATTATAGCTAAAATAGTTTTTATGTTATTTAAATGGTGATTCTCTAAAACAATGGCATGGTTATAGAAACCAGGATTAAAGCAGTGTGTTTGTGTAGGTAAGAAGAAGAGGAGCGAGAAAACTTAAAGAAATCGGATCACCTTTTTTCAAGTGCCTAAGGAAAAAGAGTTGTAAGGGACAACAGGTTTTACTTTCAGTCAATGAGCTGTAAATGTTGATGCATTTACTGCTCGCTGACAAAAATAAAAATAATCTATTGCAGCTTCAGTTCCTGAAATACTAGTAATAAAGCAAGTCTGTTGTGTCTGCTCTTTGAGCCAATAACATGATTTGCATTTCTTTTCTCATGACTTGGACATTTTATAGTTAGAAGAAAACACTGGCAAATAAATAACAATGGGAGACTTTGGCTCCACATTTGGAATTAAAGAGGGTGGGTCTGTGATACCCAGGGAACTGTTTACCAGCAGGGGGTTGGGGTTGTGGTCGTTTGTGCTTATCAGGTTTTGACATTGCAACCAGCTGCAATCCTGAAAGGCTCATTCCGAGACGCAGTTTGTGGTCTATATGGGGGGTGGGGTGACTAAGTAACTAAGGGATGGAGAAAAAAAATATACGTGTGAACAAATACAAGGAAAGCGAGGTGGACAAAATCTAATTAAATTTAGTGAGTAAAGTAAGTGAGTCTACTAATTTCTCCCCATGTAATTAACAACTGTGCATGAAAATGTCAGAAATCAACAGCGATGGTAAACCTGCAAAAACAGAAGATGTAGGAAGACAGCTGGTCATGACGTCTAGTCATGATTTAAGTCAAACTGTGTTCGTAATCGCCGTCCAGAATGTTCATAAGCTGTTTCACGCATGTTTATTATCTTGCTTCACTCATGCCATATCCTGAAGGCATGCAAATGGGCCTGCAGAAAACAGCCCTCTGCAGTGAAAAGTAATACTGTGGGCCCACTTGTCTTGTGTCATGATGGACTCTAACTGCCTCAACTGTCCAGAAGAGAGGCCCATTCATTTGGTAAATGACATGCCCCCGAGTCCAAGAAGGCTTGAAAATCTGGCTGCTTTTCATATAGAGGAGGAACAAGGCTTAGGCCGACTGAGAAGCTCTGCACTGTGCCTGGCTGCAGTCGCTCTTCTGCCTCCGACTGCCACTGGTTCACATAAACAGCCCATTGTAAAGCAGCCACATGACACTGCGGCGCCCTAAGTGCTTATTACGCATGGTGGATGTCTAGTGTATACTTCCCTGTTATAGACAAATCTAAACACAACTTAAGTATACAGTCAGAAAAGTGAGCTGAACGTTAAATCGAATAAACAATCTCGCACATTCTTCCTCGGAGATGACTGACAAAAATACTGCAGCGTGCTTGAAATTCAACTGTTTCCAAATTAGCAGAGTCTGCGCCAAAACTGTAGCATGAGACATCGACCACAGAGGCTGGAAAAGGAGAGCGTGGTGTCACGTTTCTCGAGCAATAAGCATCTCATGGGCAGACAAAAGATCCACATGCCCCCAGGACCAAGAGTGTCTAATGAGTGTTTTTACAGTTCCTCTGGCTTGCCTTAACCACACCTGGGTCACAAAGTATCAGCAAATGTTTTTTTTTTTTTAATCCTGCTCTGAGACAGAAATGTAGGTCACGTTATGTCAGAGGTCAATATGTCGAGTATGAGAAGGTCGACATAGTTCTAAAGATCATAAGATCTTCTTTTAGGTGAATTAGTGAAATCTGAGTTAAGTTCTGTGCTCTGATCACCAGATCTACAATGTGAAAAAGTCCATGTCTGCATCTATTTTAACAACCTTTTATTTACTAAAGCCTTGTGTTTGATTTGAACAGCTTAATTCAAACCAAATGACACTGTATGGTTACAGTTCAGCAGGGGACCTAATAAAGATCACTACATGCCTTCAACACATTACACTGAGTGATGTTTCAAAGGATCATGTGAGGACAAGCACCGACTTGGTTAATAACTTACTAACAAAAGCATTTGAAAGCACAGAAAGATTCAAAAGCAAAAACCAAGAGCAGAAAAAAGGCAACACGAATTCAGAGATCCTCTTGTTAATCTACAGAAAACTACCACCTCCGACCATAGCGCCGCATTCCGGGACATACATAAAAATACACTCACCGCAAACAGACATCTGTGTGCCAACAGCAGCCATCCAGTAGTTGCTCTTTAGTTCCACCACAGTTCTGTAAGTGAATGGCTCCCTTTGAATACTTAACTCAGTTTAAAGAGTGGAGGACAATACATCCTGAAGTAAAGGGGAGGGCAGTCCAGCGTGCATAAATTAGAGGGGGAGAGGGGGAGGGCAGGTTGGGGGGAGTTACAACCACATTTGACGCTGCTGCTGCTGCTGGGTGGGGCACTGTACTCTCTCCAGCTGCAGCCCACAGGGACTGGCTGACTCACATGTTCAAATAAACCACCACCTCTCAGTGTATGAAAGTGTGGCTGCATGTTTATGTCTGCAGTGGAGTTGGGAGAGTGATACATCAGGGGATTTTTTTCAAGTGTGGTTGCTGGTCATGAATGTCTCCCTCTGCTGATATGGAGGCTCTTCAGATCACACCTTAGCAGATGTGCACCCCAGGGGGTACTTCTGCTGTAGGCATGGGATGAATGGAAAGATTAGTAAACCAACTAAATGAGTGCATCTATAAATGATTAAAATAAATCGGTAAGTGTCAAAAGAGATTAGTAGTAATTGGTATAGCTGGTTAAAAGGACAGCACAAGTTTATCTATACTACTAATAGATTTAACAGCAGTACAAAAACAGCTATTACTGACATTCATTTAGCTGAATGTATTTGCTACGATTGAATAGAAAAATTAATCCAAACATTCACAGCTGGACTGGATGAAAAGTTATTTTGAAAAATTACAAGTGTTGAAGAAGAGCCCAGCAGTCTTTTTCCTCTTTAATGATCACCTTACAGAAAAGGGAATAACATGAACCATAATGAAAAGGTACAAAGAAACAATCCATATGACAGATCAATAATCCGGATGGTCCTCAGATGTCAGCCAGCATACAGTTTTTGCCCTAATTTACCAGCAGGTGGCAGCAAATAGCAGCTCTGTCTCCCCAACTATTAGTTACTGGGCCGCCACATAAAAGGGCGGTGAAGGTAATGACAGTGGGACGAAGAGCCAAGTAAACTGGACATACTAGTTTCAAGGCGGTGACCTCATTTGCTTGCAGTATTAGTCAGTCAGATTAACCCAGATTCTCTTTGTCTAATCGTGACCCTACACGCAGGATGTGTATTATTCATCCTGCGTGACTGACCAGTGACTCCAGAGCAGCAAGTACCAGCAGCAGCAGGAGGTACCAATACCAGAGTCAGATCAGTGGCAGGAGGCTGCAGATTATGCCGAGCTGCAGATGGATGGTGGAGATGTTCGAGGGCTACGTTGAGCGTGCGGTGCCAAAGGGCCGAGGCAACTGATGCCAGAAAGGGCAGTTTTCCGCCTGGCTACACAGCGGCGGGCTGCTTGTCACCTCGGAGCACAGGAGAAGCCAGAGATTGACGCCATCTCCTTTTCTATCACCGTCAAGTCTCCTGACTGTGTGCGCGCCAGCTCTGTGTGCCCGAGCGCTCCTCTGAGCTTTGATCCCCGAGGAGATCGCTCCGTGCGAGAGACACATTCATCTGCGTATCTTTCAAAGGCAAATCATGTCATCGCACCTATCATTGTTCATCAGCTGCATATAAAAATTAAATACAGAATATAATATTAGTTAGCTGAGACGGTGCACCTAAAATGTGACCATAGCAGTAGAAATGATGAGTTTATCCAGTCCTGTTTGTACAGGAAAGGTCTTAATCAGACCACACAGGAGATTAAATATTAAAACTGGAATCATAAGGATTTCAAATGCTCTCCTCCTTGAATTGTAGGTGAATCACTGATTGCATTTAAATGTACACTTCTGTATAGTTATTGTGTTTAACATTATATTTACAGCGCATATATCTTTCCTATCAGTCTGTATTGTATTCACATAATGCTACATACATAAAATATATCCTGAGGATGTTACTTTATTCTGCTCCAATGGTTCAACTGCTACGGCTGCTTTTATCTATACAGTCAGTACATTTTGTGTTGTTGACAAGCTAAAAGATGCCTAAATTTACATTATCTATACTTAAATAAAAGACATTTTTAAAGCTTCAAGATGACAGCAGCAATATTTATTATAACCTAAAACACTAGTGTGTATTCCAGAATACCTAAAGGCCTCGTCTAGATCGACAGCCCAAGGGTCCCCTAAAGAGAGAGAGCGGGGGGGGGGGGGGAAGAGCTTAACTATTCAGGTCTGAGTGGTTAAGTGGATTTTGACAAGTCCCAAAGGGGAGTTTGATGAGAAGGGTCACACTATGACATACACGCTGTCAGTCACACACAGACAGAAGGAAAGGAGGATACCTGGCCTTGTTTGAACTGCATTAGCGAGGTCTCAGGCACACAGCTCTGTTCCCACTTCTCGTGCTGTCAGTCACTGAGCAACTGCTTACAGATACAAAAGGCTAGCTTCACTGCATAGGACTTTTTGGTCCTTCTGCAATAAAACAGAATTGACTGCAAGCAGGTTTTCTCACATTGCAAGAAGGTGCATGGACAGATTTTTCGAAGAGAAAAAAAAGAAAAGAAAAAAAAAAGCCGATTAAAACCACCCCTGTTGTCTTCAGGCAATGGAGACAAATATAAAGATCATGCCACAAAGGGAAAGCAGCCAGGGACCCTGATTTAAAAAAAAAAAAAAAAAAAGGGTGCATGTGAAACGCCTAAGAAGATTAAAAGGGCAGACAGGAGGCACAGAACCAACCTTTTGTCTACAAGACTAACTCTTGCAAATCCCAATGGGATTTTAAACATTAGCTGAAATCACACAGGATAGATTTAAGTGCAGGAAACTACAGACTCCAACAACTACCCGGCTATGAACTGCAACACAATGCACATCTGGAAATATGTATCATGTATAATTATAAAAGCATCTTGTAGATTGTTCTGGATCTTGTTTTGAAGTATCTTGTGGATTGTCGCTGCTCCTTGGAGCATGTTTAATTCAAAGTTTAAATGGCGAATTATCTCCTTTAAATTTCAGTTAAATTACATGGATGGAAATCCTCTGTGTATTTAATCCCTGCTGGATGGCAGTGCGTTTGTGGTCTGAGTGGCATGTAGATTGTTCCCATTCCTTCGAGCATGTTTAATTCAAGGCTGCTGAGAACAAGAAAGAAAGATGAAAAAACAAAACAAAAACTGTGCATACCGCTCCTTTAAAATTCAACAAAGTTCATACCAAGAAACGCCATGTGTATTCATACGTCGTAAAAGGCTCTGTGAATGGTTCTGGGTTTGTCATGAAGTAGCTGTGGATTACTCATGTTCCTTGGACCATATTTAATTCAAAAGTGCTGAAATCACTTCATCTGCCCCTCACCCCAGTGCTCGGGTAATTACCCTTGTGCGGCTGCGCTGCGCTCCCTCGAGATGTGAGAGTCAGCTCGCAACGTCTATGGCTGCATCGGGTAAGGGGCTCCGCTCACCCCTCACGAGAGCCCGACACCCGCTGATCCTCCTGAGACGCAACGCAGGAGTCAAGGGTAGCTGTCAATCACGAAACGTAAGATCGCGAAGCCTCAGAATGAGGTCATTCTTCATGGTGTGAAAGCAAGAAAAGTGGCCTAAAAGCAGGAGAGAGAAAAAACCCTCTGGTGGGCTTTTCTCTTTTAAACATTTCATGGGAAAAAACACGGAAAGGAGGATTACAGCACAGTGCACAGCAGTAAGTGATATGAAGAGTAGCAGCAGACTAGAGCTATGGCCAGAGAACAGATTAGAGCAACCTAGGATGAGTGAGTAAGCACAGACTGGTAAAACTCTGTTATTTTAACATTTAATCTGCCAGTCAAATAAAAGAGCATAAGAAATACCAAGAATATGAGAAGGCTCAGTTTTGAAATCAATATATGCTTTGGAACAAGAGAGAAACCTAACAACTTTTTAAAAATGTACTTAATTTTTTTAAAAATCACCAATTTAAAACATTCTATGGAAGGCCGTTTCTGCCACAACCCCCCCCCCAAAAAAACCCAAAACAAAACCATGTATCCATGTTATAACTCAAAATTTCGGTTTATTAACTCAAAACTTCGACTTATTAACTCAAAATTTGGAGAAACATAACTCGAAATTTAGAGTTAGCTCTGCCAATCAGTAATCTACGTGAATGAGGTCACTTTCTTGTTACCCGGAAGCATATGCGCAGACTAATGCTCACTCAAAACCAGATCGCAACAAATTGGCGCTTTCGCGAGTACGTTTGCGGATAGTAACGCAATGTGATTCAGCTAATAACACAATGATTTTATCATTTTTGAAGCCACGCTGAAAATACTCAGCAATCTGTGGATTCATGACTGGATGTAATACTGGTAGCTTAGCTGTAGCATTTGCAGCTGAGGGCTTCAGCTTCCGGGTAACAAGGAAATGACGTCATTCATGTAGATTACTGATTAGCAGCACTCGAAATTTCGAGTTAATAAGTCAAAATTACGAGAAAATAACTCGAAATTTCGAGTAATGGATCCTTTTTTTTGTGGCGGAAAGGTTCTTCCATAACATTCAAAAATCCAATTAAAGCTAAAAGTTTCTGGGAGTTAACGGTTACATATTGATAAAACCGGCACAGTATGTTTCCAAGTTTTGAGTCGAACTCTACTAACAAGCAGAAGCTGATGGAAGACAACTGATGCACAAACAATCCAGACGAAGCAGTATGTCGACATAAATACACTTCTATAACAGTAACCGTTTTTGTTCATAGTGATGTTTCCAAATAGATCCTTTTTCTGAATATGCAAACTGGTTGCTGCCTGTCTAAACCAATCACTCTGTACATGTCCAAACAAGAATCCGCTTCCCAAGATAAGGGACCATAGAGGTTGGGAGTGGCCATCAGCCTGCCCAAGCTCACACAGCTTAAGAGATGGGGAACATCCCAGAAAGGCCACCAGTGCAATACACAACTCCAGTATTGATACAGGTTGATATTCTTGGGTTATACAGAAAAACAAAAATAATTTGTTAGCAGTGAATTTAAAAAACTAGTTAGCAACATAATAATACCACCTCCATGCTCAGCTGCAACAGACGATCGGTAAACCATAGAGCTGAAGCAGTATGCTATAACAGCGATCCCAAACCTTTTTTGCGCCACGGACCGGTTTAATGTCAGACAATTTTTTCACGGTATCGTGGATAAATTCAACAAAATAAAATGATACAACCAAGACAAAAACTGTGGTATTTTCTAAATATAAAATTAAAAATGAATTCACTGTGTAATTGTTTAACTTTATTAGCAGCAGCTTCCTGAAACGCGCCAACAACATTGAAAGTAACATCCTCCTTTCTGCACCCTTTCTGCTCTCTGGTTGCTAAGGTAAAGCGTAAATATTTCTTTCAAAATAAGACACACGACTACAACACAGGAAAAGACCAAGAAACCCATAAATTTCACACCCGAGCCTCAACTCTCGTGACCTGGTACCAAATGACTGGTCCGTAGCCCGGGGGTTGGGGACCACTGTGCTATAACACCTATGATGGTACGATTTCCACATTAGCCCAAGGATCCGCTAAAAATATACATATAATCACCAACCACTTTATTAGGTACACGTGTTCAACTGTTTGTTAATGCAAATATTTAATATGTTGATCACTCAATTGGCTCATCAAAAGCTTGGAAAAGAGTGCAAAGATGCTGTTGGTATGGCGAGTCGTGATTTCTGCTGCAATATTAATTAAGATAAGCTCAGAATTTAGTGCAAACAACATGAAAGCATGGAGCCACCCTGCCTTGTATCAACAGCTCCGGCTGATGACGATGGTAGTGTAATGATGTGGGGAATACATTTGTGACACACTTTGGGGTCCTTAGTACCAAATGAGCATCACTTAAAATGAGTGGAAAATGAGAATGAGCTCACTGTACTCAAATGGCCTCCACTGTCAGCAGATCTCTATCCCGCAGAGCACCTTTGGGATGTGGTGGAAAGTGAGTTTCTTATGAATGTGCAGCTGAGAAATCTGCAGCAGCTGGGTGATGCCATCATGTCAATATGGACCAAAATCTGAGGAATGTTTCTAATACCTTGTGGAATGAAGGCAGTTCTGAAGGAAGGAGGTCAAACGCAGTACGCAACAAGATGCATGTAATTCCACACTCTGTAATAGGCTAATAATATCAGATGGCAGTTGACATACTTGGCTGACCTGACTCTAGACACAAACAGAAGACTATTTACCTTGCAATGAGCCATGCTTCACGGAGAGTGACGTGCATTTGAACTACATTTTCTTGGGAAGCAACTAAAGCTCACTGTGGAAATTCCTGAGTAAGATATTCCTGACATTCTTTGTCTAGCCAGATCCAGTGTTTCCTCTACACACGCCAGATGGCTTTCTCCTCTGGGAGATCTTTTTGTCAGGGACCTGCATCTTCAAACCTCAATGATGAGATTCCCATGTTCAGAAAACTGTTCTCACTGATTGCACATGCCTCTTATGACAGAAGCATACAGAGCTGCTGACAACCATTCCTGTCCAACTCGATTTGCCTCCTCCAAACTCTCAGTGTGGTTGATTGGTCTCCTCCACTGTCATTCCAAGGACATCCACCTTTCAGCCATTAATGGATGCAAACCGCAGCTAGTCAAACATGCTCTGATGTCATGAAAAACTCCAAGACAAACACTCAAGAAAGGTATTTCCATCAGTGGTTGTTCTTGTGATGCTCTTCTTGTAATGCAGCTTTTAAAACTTGATTTCTTACGTTCAAACATTCACATCAACACTGTAAAATTATTACAGTGAAAGCATACTTAACTCTAACGTAGTGCACTTTCCTTACACTTATTTTTATGTCTAAAACAAAGGGGGTTATGGTAAAGGAAAAAAATGCATGACAAAATGCTTCACATTTCTGGCTTAGTGAGTAAATATACATAGTCACTCACCAGAATTGATTGCTTGCTCAGTATCTGCCCTTTTCCCCAAGATGACATCAGGTAAAGTGTTGAGATTTTCTCAGCCTCACTCTTCAATCAATATACCCTATTAAAGTTTCATGTAATTTAAAAATATTTATTTAATAGTAAAATGCCACAGTGGCTGTTGCACAGTGTGAAGATGATGTTTTTTTTCCTCCTGCTGTTTCCCAATGAGGGTTTAGTTCGAGCCAAAGGAATCTTTTAAAGCCAGTTTTGACAGTTTGTTACATTTACTCAGACATAACATACATTTATGAAGACATTTAAAAGTCATTGTATTCCCATTATTCCTATGTTGTCAAAACAAACAAGAAACAGTTTTTAAAAGCTTGACCTTGAAATAGACATCAGATGTCAAATCTCACATGGTATTTTAACTCTATGCTTTAACTTCATATGTTGAAAATATACACCACACCACACTTGTAAGAACCATGATTGTTAAGTTATATTGGTTTTTGTCCATTTTTGGCTAATAAATCATCGAGTTGACCTTCGATGGAAGCCAAATCTTAATAAACTTAACATCTCCTCACTCTATACCCTTACAAATCTTATCAAATTTCATTTAAAACTCTTCAAGTGATCTTGTTTGTAAACCGAATGACATGCACATAAACACTAATATAAGTTTGTACTTATAATTACCTCCTTGGTAAATATGAAACTAGCTATACTGTGAGGATAAAACTTTAAATGGCTTCATTAAACAGTCGTGAAAAAGAGAATTTCACTGAATTCTCTGCAGTGTTTTGAAAAACTAAGTAGACCCCATGAATCAACAGCTTGCAGAACTACTTTCACTAGAAATAACTAAGAAATCCTTTTCTGTATTACCTTATCAGTCCCTCGCATCATTGTGCAGGAATTCTGGCCTACTCGTCTTTATAATGTCGCTCCAATTCATTGAGGTTTGCAGGCATTTGTTTATGCACAGCTCAAAGTCCTGCAAAGGCATCTCAATTGCGGTCTGGGCTTGGACTGACTGAGCCATTGCAACCAGTCAATCCAATCTTTTCCTTCTCAGCCCCTGTTTGATGATCTTCAGATCAAGATCCTGTAAGATGATCCAGTTTCAGCCAAGCTTTAGCTGTCAGACAGATGGCTTCACATTTGACTCTAGAATACTTTGGTCTACAGAGGAGTTCATGGCCATCTCAATGACTGTTTAGTGTCCAGGTCCTGCAGCTGCAAAACAAACCCAAATTATCACCCCTTCATCTCCGTGTTTGACAGCTGGTATGAAGTGTTTGTTCCGATGTGCTGTGATTGTTCCCCCCCCCCCTAAATGCATGCTGTCATGTCCTTTAAGAGAGAACAAGCTTTCTCCCCGTCTGCTTCTCTAAAATGTTACATGAAAATGCACGAGACGACCTTTCAAACAAGCCATACTTCAGTCTTTTTCTAATTGTGCCGTCATGAATTTTTGCATTTAACATGTTAACTGTAGACTCTCAGAGGCAGCTCTAGGCATGTTGTAACTTTACCTTTTATAACTAATGTATACGATTCAGATAAAATGACCTTTTACAAATTGTATTTTCGAACTTAAATGGTTTTACAACAACTTTCATTAGATAAAAACACAACTGCCACTATGTTAATCATTCTACAACTATTTCTACTTCTTTCTGTTTTTCTTTAAATATTATCAGTCCCCTCTCAACTAACTAAAATGTCACATAAAAATAAGCTCCTGCATGAGAGCATCTGAGGAGCCATGTTGTATAAGTGTTATATTAACTTTAACAATGCAAAATGCTTAAACCGTATCAAAAACAAGCAAAAGCACTCAGGAAAAGAAATTCAATAATCAAATGAATGCACTGTAAGCTCTCTACCTGCACAGCTGACTCTACAATCCACATAATACTTTAAGTGGCTCCTAAATGCATTTTACATCAATTGATAACTACTAATCATACATACAGAACGACTATCTCTACCCCTCACTCTAGCACTTTCGTCATTACATGCAACCCCTTTCTTAAATGACTTTCTCCTTCCTGCTTTGCTTATTCTCATCGCTTTTGGCCCATTTTTCTCACCACTGTTCGTCTTTATCTTTCTTCCTTCGGGCTCAACATTTCTAAAAGGAATAATTTTCTGCATATTTATAAGCCTAGTACCATCAGACATGCACTCGCCAACCACTTTAAAGGTTCAGCTGCTTGCTAACTCAAATATCTAATCAGCCAATCATATTGCAGCAACCAAATGGCATTTGGACATGGTCAAGAACATCTGCTGAAGTCTAAATGGGTAAGAAAGGTAATTTAAGTGACTTTGGATGTAGCATGGGTGCTGGTGACAGACAGGATGGTCATCAGGAACAGGAAACTGAGATTACCGTTCTAACAGCCTCACCAAAATTTGACAACAGATGATTGGAAAATGTGGGTTATTGCAAGGAGTCTTGACTTATGCCAAATTCTGACATGGGAGGGTCAGAAATTGGCACAAACAACACACAGGCATTAATTCTGCCTTGTATCAACACTGAGTACCAACTGAGAATGTTACAAAGTTCAATTAATCTCAAACTGGTTTCTTGAACATGAGAATGAGTTCAGTGTACTCCAATAAAGCACCTTTGAGATGTGGTAGAAAAGGAGATTTGCTTTACAGATGTGAGGCTGACAAATCTGCAGCAACTGTGTCATACTACCACATTAATATCGACCAAAATCTCTGAGTGTATTACAGCAATCTTGTTGAATTTGTGCCATGAAGAAGGTGAGTGTATGCACAAAGAATCTGAAGATTTTAAGGCGTCATTGTCAGATGCTGAATGTTCCTGACCTCAATTTAATTGAACTACAACAACAAGAACGGCAAAAGATGTAGCACTGCAATACGTGACAAGAAATGTAAACACATTTTAGTGCAAAAAGTTGTTCGTTTATCATGCAAAACCTGATCCATATTAGATAACTGGGTGTGATTGATCCAACACAAACAGGCCAAGGCAGAAATCTCCATGAAGAGAGGCATGGCACATTCTGGCAGAGCCAAGAAAACATGAACTCACCTATTTGTCAATTTCCCAAGCCAGGGCATGAATCAATTTATGCGAAACTCTATTCTCACATGCGAATAACGTTCAACAAGTCCGCACAGAAATGCTTTCAGATGGGTTTGTTTTTAGGAGAATGAAAGGAAAGACGGAACAACATGGAAAGTTTGTGAATATAAATGCATAAATTACACAATGAGAAAAATGGGCAAAAAACCCCCTCCAGTTTAGTGTATTAGGTGTAAGGATTGTCAGCCATTAGTATTTCCCCTACTGTTTAACCATTTTAAAATAAATAATAGCTGCTGATTAATTCTTTAATAAATATTGAGACCATTTTCGAGTGACATATTTTGAACCACAAATCAGCTTGCAGACAAAAGCATTTTTAAAATGCAGACTCAGCTGCAGACCTCTGATCCTCTCTGCCACATTTGGCAGTGTAATTATGTGTGGAGAGATCTAAATGACCCTGGTTTTTGAGTTAGCTTGTTTACTGCTGCAATTGGCCATGCACTGGCTGCAAGCCTTTGGATCCTGCTGATACAAGCATAGATTAGCAAACACCCCGCAGAAACACAACCAGCTCGCATTTTATTTTCCCCTGTAGTTTTCAGGTTGATCGAAAAGGAGACTGTTGCATGAATAACATCAAATGTTTCAAACCAATATGACTTGGACTATTGCAAAGAAAAACAACTACAGTCTGTTATTATCATGTGCATATTTTTCCTTTTATGCAAACATTTAACAGATTAAATCAAACAGGAAGGTCACCTGTCAACTTCTGCTTCACCAAAGGTTAGAAGGGTAATTCTTTTATTTGCTCTGTCCATCCTGCAGGCCCAGCAGATACAATACCTGTCGTACAGTTTCCTGTCATTTCTCACAGATATGCACAGTTTGCGTTTCTTTGTAGATTTGCTATCACCACTATCACTGGAACACCCACATCCTTTCTCTATGTTTGCTTTTTAGAAATAGGTATAAGTTAGAAACATGCAGAGGTTGTTTAGACCACACAGTTTCCATGCAGACAGCTGGGAACACGTTAAAATAATAACGCCATGGTTATCTAGCTGTGAGGAAAGGTTGGCTTACTATTGGTTTAGCTCAAACCAAACAGAGAGAGTGGCCAAAAAAATGAGCCAAAACATCTCTGCAGCGACTGACTGGAGCTTGTACAGGTACAAGGGAGCAGCTGTTTATATGGCACACTGTCAGTGTTGCAGCATAACAAGCTCTAATTAATGTAGAAACTGCAAACCAGAGCCTGCCTAGAGTGATGCTGTTCAAATACAATTGTCAGAATGACAGATCTTGGTCAATATTTGCTTTGTTTATTACTTTACTCATTGTGAAAATGAATACATTCAACTAAAGTAAACATGGTCACATTTTTTGGAATAAACTCTCAGGCAGACAAAGAAACTATGCTTCCAAATACAGCTCTCATTTTTATTAAAAGATGACATCAAAGAATTTGGCAAATGGTCAGTTTCTGTGGCTCCTCCTCTGAACAGCTTTCCATCACTCTTTAAAATCTGGCCAGCGTGTGCGACACTGACACAGCCGCCAGATTAACCAGCGAAGCGGAAAATAACTCCATTTCGCAGTGGACTTTGTCCACTGGGCATCATTAGCTCATACAGAGTAGTGACTGAGGACCACAGATGTTGTTCAAATGTTAACATCAAGGTTACATGAAGGTTATATGAATACATCATTTAAATGGACATCTAATGAGACAGCTAATCTTGATACAATACTAAACATAAGATGGCATAGGATGGAGACCAAACTGCTGTTGTTAGACTGACAGTTTGAACGTGATTGTGTATGGATGGGAGTACTAATAAAAGTCAAATGTAATTACAATCGCAGCACTGCATGGAAGTAAGAGGACATCCACTGGATCAAATTTCATTCATGGCAAAGGTCCAAACGCTGTGGTGGGACCATTCAGGGTAAATGGGGCAATGGCTGTATAGTAGAAGCAATGCACATGTAACCAAAGTAGGAATCCACATAAAACTATGGAACAAACGGTCTGCCTTCAAGTCAAAATGTGGGTAAAAGCCTTCATTTCTATCAAAGTATGCAGTGTACAAACACTCAGCTCTATTTAATCTTAAAAAAACCCCAACCTTTTATTTGTTTGAACTGAATTCAAATATGTCTTTCAGGTATGACATATGTTTGCACAGTCGGTCTGAGCTTCACTAGAGGATAAAACAGCTTGACAGCTCCGGGACGAATTGTCTAGAAATTTTGATGAATACATGATGAATTAGAAGACAGTGATCTGGGGGTTTAAGCTACTTTACAACTACCACCATCATCCACTTTAAACTTTAAATATCTACTATTTTGTTTGCGATTTGATTCTTTCATTCATTTCCTCCAGCCTCAGTTTCATGTTGTGTTTAATGCTGAGAGATAAAAATTGATAACATTTGTACCAAATGACTCAAAAACTAGCAGTCCTATGATAAATCGAACTTTCAGCAAGTTTACAGTGTACGTTTGTGGTGCTCCTGTGGTTATAGAGATACCTTTCTTCCTTTCAGCATGACTTGAGCTTCTTTGTAGTTTTGTTTCTTTGCGCCCGCCACAGATCTCGTCAACCTCAGTCAAAGATTTTAATGTTTAGACAAACAGAACATATATGAAGTATTTCAAGTGCAATTAGATGGAAACAAAATGTCAAAAAAAGAGAAAATAAACCAAACTGAATGTGTTTGATTTGATTGTTATGACATAATGGTTTCTGCTCTGCATAGATGTGATGTCTTAGACCTAAAACCACTAACATTAACCAGGTTTATGCCAGCTAATGCATCTCACACTGTAGGTGCAAGGAAGCTTTATGGGCACTGAGCTGCAAGAGAGACTGTGTGCTGTACTGTCATTCATACGTGATGAGCAGTTAATCTTATTAAATAAGAAAGGAATGCAGATCATTAAAGTTAGCAGTTGAAAAAAAACACTCCAACATACAGTGAGTTTAAACCATAAATGTCATTTCGCAAAGTTAATAAGATAATAGATGAACACAGTCACGTTTCTCATGTCGACGTTATTGGCCCCTACGGAAGCCATTACGTGATTAAGTGCTTAAATAAAGGGCGCAGTGCATCAGATATGGCTGCAACCTTGACAAAGATATTAGGGACAAAGAAGGAAAGAGATTCTATATGTGGCACATTTTGTACACAGTATGTACTTAAGACACTAATCCATCTCCATACCCTGAAGACACAATTTAATCTTAACTCCACCAACAGGAATCAACCTCTGGGTAAAGGAAAATTATATACCACACTTGGACTTCTGAGGCCTTAAATAGCCATTTGTTCTCAACCACGGTCACACATGCACAATAAAGAAATATCAACATGTCGAGACGCAGAGTAAGTCAGTCTTTATGTCTAAAATCCAGTGTGGGAAGCTGTAATAATAAAAACTAAGCCAAAAGCCAAGAAGCTATCCTTTACTTCATGGATTTACATCCATGATTGAACCTGCTCGGGTCTGTCTGTGTCTCATGTCAACCATGTAAAATGTCTTGCACTTTGAATCAATTTTTCTGCCAGGCTGACTCCAGAGAGGAACTTTAAAAAGCCGAAAGCTAAATGTCAGTGGCTCTGAGCTCTATCGAGTTTACTTCACTTCAAATGCTTTCTACATGCTAATTCGCCGGGTCTATCTTGGGCACGTTTCATTAACAAACACTTTGAAGTCTCATATTTGAAAGTTCAAAACGTCAAGTGAGAGACGACTGATAAACATCAGCTGAGTGATACGTTCAGACGCACGTTAATGAGAAACATCAAGGCATGATAAATATTCACTCAGTGGATCTGACCCACAAAGAGATGAAGCCTGTCTGCAGGCGCAGAAACACTGGCACAAACAAGACTTCCTCGAGAAACCACTGCAAAGCCGTGCCGCGCAGTGCATTTGAATCAAACAATATAACTAGAAAAACTGAGGCATGAGATTAGATGTTCATGCAAAATCCAGTAATGCAGAATAGAAAAGAATAGCCTTTTGTTTTGTCAGTGTACATGTACAACAAGTTGTGGGTGCTCCACACCAACTGTGCATGGAGGGCTGACTCACAAACAGTGAGTCACCATGAGGTGCCGTGTGGAAGGCAGAGGGTCTAACAGGTGGTGGGCGGGATGCAGGGGTCACCTGTGAGTGCCCCGGTTTTCCTGAGACCGGAAGATCCGGCGATGGCCTCCAGGGGTGGCAGAGGGCAGCCAATGATTTTCTGGGGCAGTGTTACTTAACCCTCTGCACAGCCTTCCTGTTCTCAATAGTGGCCCCTGCAAACCAAACACCCAGGCAGTAGGAGAGCACGCTGTCCACTGAGAAGATGTAAAAGTCCAGCAGCAGCTGCTGGTCCAGGCTATGCTACCTCAGGACATGGAGGATTAGCAGCTGCTGCTGGGCCTTCTTTTCAAGGGCGTCGGTGTTGTGGGTCCAGATGAGTTTGGCGGAGATATTGGTGCCCAGAAATGTGAAGGTGGATACAGATTTCACCTGTTCTCCATTTATAATGACATGGGAGTATAGTGTCTGTGCCTGTGTAAAAAGTAAACTGGTGTGATGCAGTTATTGTATCTAAAAACACATTGGATGTTCAGTTTACATGCAGTGTATGATGCTGTTATCACAGTGATATTGCAATGGTCTAAATATTCCTTTAACAAACAAGTTTGATGTTTTGTTTTTTATGGTTAATACAATACAGTGTATACAATTTTGATCCACTGGCCAAAGAAACTGATGAAAAAAATTAATTTGTTTCATTAGATGTTAATGATATATGTACTAACCAAACAAAATTTGTATGGGTTTGTAGAGACTTTTGGAGCCCTAATCATCATAATTATATCATATCTGACTCTTTAGCACAATGACCCATTTTTACTGTTATCAGTGTACAATTTTTCATTAAAACCACATTTGAACAAGAATATTAAAATGTGAAAATTCTCTTGGGATTTTCCCACACAACCATCTCTAGGGTTTACAATGAAGGATCCAAAAGAGGGATGCCAACTTTCATAGTAGAATGACCAAACTGTTTTGAGCTCATAGGAAGGTAATCTAACAGTAACAGTAAATCTCTAAACATCTCTGAACACACAACACACTGACCCTTGAAGCAGATGAGCTACAGCAGCACAAGACCACACCAGGTGCAACTCTGTAAACCAAGAACAGGAAACTGAGGCTACAATTTGCATGGGGCACACCAAAAATTGGACAGCAGACATTTGGAAAAACAATTCCAGTAACATTCAGATGGTAGAGTCAGAATTTAATGTAAGCAACATGAAAGCATCAATCAATTCTGCCTTGTATCCATGATTCAGACATTGGTACAAGGCAGTATAGCGTACTTTTGGCCCTTTAGTACCAAATGAGCCTTGTTGCTGAACACATCCATCTTTTGATGACCTCATGTCTCAAAGTTCAATTTATCTCAAACCGATGTCATGTCCTGAGTTAAGCATAGTGTGACTGACACACACACACACACACACACTTTTAACTACTTCTTTTCCATTCAGTTTGTATTTAAGAGCTCTTTTTAAACTGATTTTGTTTAATCCTGTCTATCTCTGCTTTTAGTAGAGATGGGCCTTTACAGAATATGATTTGAGCGATACAGTGGTTGATTTTTCAAACTTTAACCTCCTAGGACCTGGCGTCCACATATGTGGACATCACATTTTGGTTTATTTAGACCAAAATACTCAAATTTGCTCCATATCTACATACGAGGACATTATACTGCTACTGTTCTATCAAAATTTTAAACTAATATCCTCATATGTGGCTCTCATTTTTCTTAAAAACAAAAATAAGGTAAAAGAAAATCTGGTAATTCTTTGTTTTTACATTCATCAGGCCACAATTAGCCAAAATATCAAAGAGAAATTAAAAATGCATGCCGTGGAAGAGTTCGGGTCTTAGGAGGTTAACACAAACAACAGAATGCATCCACATATTTTAATTCAGTCAGCAGATGCAACATAAAAGGTCACACTACTGTACTACCATCTGTATGTACCATTTTTGATGTATGTCCGTGAAGGTTCTCAGTCATCCAGGTCATCGTAGTCAAAGGAGCTTGCAAAGAAAAGCGTCTGGACTTCTTTAAGTTGCTTGAAGACGTTTCACCTCTCATCCGAGAAGCTTCTTCAGTTCAAAGGTCAAATGGTGGGGAGTCCCAGATATAAACCTAGTGGGAGTAACCCCCCACAGAGGGACAAAAGGACCCCCTGATGATCCTCTAATCGCCTGAGCCAAGGTGTGAAACTGGGTGTGGGTCCCAATCAGCCAGAGTTTCGGGTGTGTTCATTTTTGATGTAATTATCTTGCTTTTCTATTATTTGCTTTTAATGAGAACTATGCTACCCAATTTATATATCCATATGAAGCAAATCTTATATGATTTATATGTATCATTTGCCTTTAGAACATACAGTAACACCATTCAACACAAATCAAAGTGACATTTCACTGTCATGTACAGGACCTCCAAACCATGCCACCATCCACACCACAACCTTTTCACTGAACTTAACATTTAAATGCCAACAAAAGCTTGGCATGGTTCATAACAGTGACATAATAACTATGTGGCATTTAAGAACTTTCTGCTAGATGTAAACTGTCTTGTTGGATAATAGTCAAAAAGAAGTATGGAGCAGACAAAAAAAATGAGAAAAAAAAAAAAAAAAAAAAAAAAAAAACAACAGGCATTAATGAGTCAGGTTTCTCCATCTGCAAATACATGATTTTAATATTCATTGGATGCATGGCTGGGGGGACTACCACTCTCAGTAATGAATCACCCTGACCAGTTTCTGCCAGACATGGGGCTAGAGGGCCTGGTGTAGCACACTGGCCTCATTGTGGCATATGGAATATTATTTTAGCTTGTCTGCCCCAATTCCAGTGAAAGTCGAGCAAACTTCTGAAACCTGCTGTTGCAAAGGTGAAACCCAGGCTTCACTATCTGCTACAGCTGTCATGTTTGGGAGGATAACTGCGGGAGTCTGCAGCAGCGTGGGAAGACAGGCCAGAGTTAGTCATGAATGCAATAGTTAATAGGCTTCCTGTCAGTCTGCCAGATCAGACTTAGAAGGTACCAAACCAACACTCACCCACTCCACCCCGAGGGTGTAATTGAGAAAATTACTGTCCAGAATACAAATCTCAAACAGTGGTGGGATAGTAGCAGTAGTAGTAGTAATAGCAATCAGACAATACAGTGTATTTTACAAAGACAGGCACCTTTGTTTGATCAGTGATAAATCAACTGAGAAGGAAGCTCTGGTTTACAATGGCACCCAGCATGTACATTATAATATTACAATATAAAAATACCTGTCTATCACATATATAGACATAATCATAAATCCACCCTATGGGCAATTTTTCCAGGCCTGTGACCCTTTTCAAAACCTAACAGGAGACCGCAACATTGCATTCACAATATGTGAACCTTCACAGTTTTGGTCAGACTGGCTCACCCATTAAGGAGGAGATGGGGTAAGTTCAGACATATATTTTTGTGCTATGATCATATAATAAGATTTTCACTGTTGTGATAGGAATTTCACAAATATGGGATAAATAACCACCCACGAGAATGGCCATCTTATCGCACTGGAGGGGTTTGTGTATCCCAGGAGCTATACCTCTCCCAAGGCAAATTAAGGTTGGGTGAGGCGTCAATCAGAGCCAAATTCAGGAAATCCTTATGAAAGAAAAAAGTTAATGAGGGGCCAGCTCAACCTGACTGAGACTGGGCTACTGGGGAGCCACCCTATAGTCAGGCATGGGGACGGGGCTCAAGGGAGAATGCTTGGTGGAGGTGCATTAGTCCAATGGGCCCATGGGACCCAGACCTCGGGGAGAGAGGTCTAGGTTCTCTGCTCAGACTGCAGCCCCGTAACTCTGCCCGAGCAAAAGTTCAGTGACTCAAAGGACAGACATATCAAATATCGCATTTCTCATATTTTATACTGCAAACCTATTTGAGAAAAATCATTAGTAACTAAAGACTTAGAATAAATGTAATGGAGGACACCCTGTGCTCCAACTCAGCAGCAGTTATCTCTAGTCGAAAGAGAGAGGATGGCTGCGGCAAACTTTAACAATCTGGCAAATGTAAAGCTAAACAGTTTGTCACGATACAGACAGGTTTTATTTTAGTTATCGCTTTGTGAAATAAATCTAATGTGGATGGAAGCGAATAAAAAGATCACTTTTCTTCACATTTAAATTCAAGTGAAAATACTGAAAAAGTGACTCATTCGTGAGGATCCGTTTCAGGCAGTTTGCTTTGCCAGGGAATCAATTAATGGAAATGCCATTACTGGTCGAAATGAACCAGTGGCTGGCCAGTCAACTTGCCCAACAGACTTGTTACTGACCCTGGGCCATCAGGCCATTAGTTATGTTGAACCCAACCATCCATCCCCGCTTATCCTTCTCAGGTCTTCTTTTTGCATATTCATTTAGAGCATATTTGTTATTGACCCAAATAGGTGTATGATCTCGATCACTTTTCACAAGGCTTATTCAAATCCCTTCCGTCCCTACCTTCCATAAAGGGGTTAGGCAGAGGTTAGGATGGATTTAACCAGCTTTGAGTGCAGGTTTTGCTATCATGTTTGAAAGGTTTCCATTTTTTCCCCCTAATCTCAGAGGAAGGCGTTTTCACAATCTAAACTGTTCAGTGAGGCCTGTGGATAATTCTGTATAACTGTGACATTGTTCACCTATGTTGTACTGCGTTTAGCCTCACCAGTCCGCATGTCTAGACAATACTAGGTAAGGAGCAAATGTCACTTCAATGTTCTTCAGTACTTCATGATGCTGCGCTGCTGAGGCACCTTATGCCCTACCCATCAGACCATAAAGAAAGGAACACTGCTCATCCCCTGGTTCTTTGACATTTTTAGATCACACATCAAGGTCAGTCGTATTGTAGTGGAGTAGTGCACCAAACATCCCTGGCAACATATGGTTGCTACAATATGAGCAACTGAACTTGGGAAAATCAGCCACAGTTTTCTGATTAAAGCTTTTCTAAACAAGACTGACACAAAATTCAATGTGAATAAAATTACATCTTAATTGGAGTGAGTATTTAATGTTCCAGCGTCCAGTTTGGAGTATTATTCCAAGATATATATTTACTATCAGGATAATAATCTCACATTGCTTCCAAAGGTTAAGTCCTGAGGTTGTTTGCTTTTCAACATATGATCAGAGTTTATCTGTCATTGTGCCTTTCCCCACTGGTGTTAGTTTACACTGAAACCAGGAGATATACCAGCCCTCCACCACGGGGACACTTTTGTTGCAGGCTCTGTTTTAGGACAGCTCCACTGCGAGGATAGAAAATGCCACAGAAATAAATCAGTTTCTTTTCCTGGTTCGCGATAAGCTTTTAAGGTAATGAGTATGCACAACATTAATCATGATTTGCTCACTTACAGTAAAGGCAATGAAGCTGTTCTATACCTTGAATTAAGATTAACAAATAAACTAAATGAATTAAGATTACATCAACTTTGTTATTTCTGATCGTTTGTTTAACCAGAAATTAGGTCGTACATTTGTTAAATACTTAATCAATTAAATGTTGATGCAGTGAGGGGGTGAGGGAGACTGGAAAACTGGTTTATGTTCTTATTCAACAGCTGTTTGACAAGTTACGTTTAAAACACATTCAGATTTATGTTGCTATTGTTAGTCTCAGTTCTTATCTTTTTGTCGCTGGCGGATTTCCTGTGAGGCTGGTAAAAACATTTTTCACTATGGACTAAAGAGGACAGAAGATGACAAAAGCAAAAGCATTAAAACATGAAAGAGTCCTTTGCTGTAAATGTGTATCACTGCAGCATTATGAATACATATTCATTATATTTTATCAATCCAGTAGTGTCCTACTATTTTCAAGCACCCTAGATTTACTGATTTATTATAAAAGCACCATAGCAACTGATTGCCATAACAGAGACTTCTATCTATTCATAAAAACATACACGGCTCAGAGACACACGGCTTATGGCCCAAAGACTCTTATGAAACAGTTCACATTTAATTTCTGTGTAAAATTTTGCACTTTATTTAACTGCACGGACTTTAAAAGCTTTAGTTACTAATTATTTATAAGATCTAGAGTTTTATTTTGAAAATGTGTAAATTATTATATTATATATAGACTAAGAACAAACATGAAACACTTTAGAAACTTCTGCAACAACTATATACAAGAAATGTTGGTGGTCTCAAGAAGCACTATCAGTGGGGCTTATACACCAAAACATACTAACATCCATCCATCCATCTTCTTTCGCTTTATCCGGGGCCGGTTCGCGGGGGCAGCAGCCTAAGCCCAGAAGCCCAGATCTCCCTCTCCCCAGCCAACTCCTCTAGCCTATCCGGGGGAACACCAAGGCGTTCCCAGGCCAGCCGAGAGATATAATCTCTCCAGCGTGTCCTGGGTCTGCCCCGGGGCCTCCTCCTGGTGGGACATGCCTACATACTACAACATACATACAACATACTAACATAACATAAAGGTCATGTTGTCCTTTACTTAAATGGCCTGTAATGGTTAGATGTAAAATGTATCTGTCTCCATTTCATGTCACCTCAGACTTTAGTGCAACTCTGGGTCATGCCACCTACAGCTTCTTTGACAATTCTCCAGTGATGGGATGCACTCGTGATGGGAGGGAAGAGGAATGCAGAGCACTAGTGAGTGATTTTGCTGAGTGGTCTGGGAGGAATCACCTGCTTCTGAGAGAAGACCAGAGAGATGGTGACTGACTTCAGAAGGAAGAGGACGAGTTGTACTGCGCACCTCACTAACACAATACTGAACATTTTGTCTCCATTTCTGTTCTCCATTTCCTGATTTCAGTAAAACATATACAGTTGTTTTAGCTAAAATCATAAACAAACTGAAAATGACTGAGAACTGTGTCGAGGGGGAAACTCTTGTATCAAATAACAAAACGATTTGATTTCAGGAGAAATCAAATCAACTAGTAATAGATTTCCAGCAGTTGTTGATCTGTTCTGGGGTAAGGTAAACCACAAGCTCTGCAGACATGAGCTGTATCATATCACCATGTTGGTAGCGAGGAACAGGGATTTAACAAACCTACATTATTTAGCCTACTTCACCGCTAAGCAGTATGCGCTGATTCAACTATAATTCAACCTGTTATTTTTGGGTGAGTTGCTGGGCAGCCTGGCAGCTTTGATCTTCAATAAAACACAACTCTAGCATACGACCTCTGTGGATGCAATACGCTGAAGAAAACACAACCACAAAGCTGAGACGAAGAGGATAACTAGGGTTCCACTACAGTTCATGGTTCAGCCATTTATCACAATAGTCATAACACATTATTATGGCTATAATGCGTCTAAGGTAAAAATCTGAAACCTGGAGTTAAACAGAATAAAAATCTTATAGCCAAAATTTCCATGTCTTTCCTCTGGCCTATAGTGCTTTCTGGAAGGAGACATTACTGCTAAGTTTTGTGCTTTAAGAACCAGAAGGCAAGTGCCGTCTAGTTCTATTATATTCAACCAAAGGCGAACATTTTCACAGCTGATATTTCCAAAAGTGGGCAGCTCACAAAAAAAGGCAGCTAGACGGATAAATGACTCCACAGCCTGGAGTAAAAGCAAACAAACAAACAAAAAACTTCATTTTATAATGGAGTCAACTGTCCCTTTGAATCTAGTTTTATTTATTGTGTGTTTTTAATGATGATGTGGTCACTTTCTGTTTTTGGCTGTCAGGCTGACAGCGTGCCGACAGAGAATGCACACTTCCGTGCACTTGGGAGCCTCTTCAGATCTAAACAATTTACACAACTTAGGTAAGGTAAGGTAACTTTATTTATACCCAAAGGCAAGGTAAATTTGCTTTACAGAAAAATGACAGCATTTGACATCCCTTTAAAAACACACATACCTAGTAAATATATAAAACTCACTGTGACACATACTTTAATATTTCGAATCAAAAACAGTTCTTATTTAATTCAGTGACAGCAACGGGGACAAAGCTATTTTTATAACGCTTTGTCCTGCATCTTGGAAATAGAAACCTCCGTCCTGAGGGAAGAAGCTGAAATTCACCCCTTAGAGGATGGGAACCATTTTTAAGGATTGATAAAGCCATCCTCTGTACCTGCTTAGAGTACAGGGAGGCTAAACAAGACTGTGGCTCACCTATCAGACGACTGGACCATCTCACTATCTGATTTAGAGAGTTTTTCTCTGTGACAGAGGTCTGACCAAACCATGCCACCAAACAAAAGGATAAAACGGACTCAATAAAAGAACGATAAAACAAAGTTAAAATTTTTTGGTCAATGTGGAAATGAACAAGTTTCCTAAGGCAATAAAGGTGCTGGTGACCCTTTTTACAAACTGATTTGCAATTTTGATCAAAGTTCAGTTTTTCATTGATTATGGTCCCAAGATATTTATATGATTGTACTTGCTCTATTTTCTGACCTTTAATTAAAGTGACTCCGTGCCCATTTTGTTGTTTCCTAAAATCAACAACCATGTCTTTTGTTTTAGATATGTTCAGCTGGAGATAAGACTCCTCACACCACTGAACAAAGTCATCAATGACTGGACCGTGGTTAATTTCACCCTCTTTCAGTAAGCTGACAATAACAGAGTCATCTGCATATTTAATAATGACCCTGTTTTCATGTCTGCCCTGACACATGTTTGTATAGAGAGTGAATAATAAGGGCGATAGGACGCAGCCTTGAGGAGAACACTGGGTCAGACAGAACCCCATTTATTCTCACTCTTTGTGACCTGTCAGTTAGAAAATCTAAAATCCAGCCCACCAGGTTTTTCCTGATTTCAAACTGTTCTAAAAGTCTTTTAATTAAAATATGGGGCTGTATTGTATTAAAAGCCGAAGAAAAATCAATGAAAAGAAGTCTTGCAAAAGTCCCTTTACTCTCTACATGTTTAAGAATTAGATTTAGTAAAGTCAAAAGTGCGTCCTCCACTCCTCTGTTGGGCCTGTATGCAAACTGCATTGGATCCAGCTGACCTTCAGTCTCTTTCATAATCACATTTCTGATGATTTTTTTCAAAGACTTTCATGACAACTGAAGTGAGGGCAACAGGCCTGAAGTCGTTTAGAATTTTTGGACGACTAGATTTAGGGACAGGAACCACGACTGCTTCTTTCCAAAGAGAGGGCACATGTTGTGTTTGCAAGGATTTGTTAAAAATAACCTGAAATATAGGACTGAGTTCATCAGCACAAGATTTAATTAGGCGGCCACTAATATTATCAGGACCCTGGCTCTTATTCACATTGACTGTATGAAAGGCCTTTTTAACATCGCTGAGTTCAATGATAAAGTGCTGAGTATCTCTCAGTTTCTGTTTCAGTTCCAAAATATCCTCGCTAAAATCAGAAGAACTAAAACGAGCATAAAACATGTTTAAAGCATTTGCAAAATCTCTGTCTGAATTAAAACCATCTAAAATGACCTGACTGCTGCTCTGGGGATTTTGAAACCCTGCTATGGTTTTCATACAAGTCCAGGCAGACCCCAAATTTTTTGCAGCAAATTTGCTTTCAAGAAGGTTTTTGTAGCTCTGTTTTGCTTTCAAGATCTCGATTTTCATTTCCTTGGTGGCTGTCTGAAAATCGGCAACAGCCCCCTCTTTAAAGGCCTGTCTCTTTTTCCTTAAACAGGATTTGACACTTTTAGTGACCCATGGCTTATTGTTAGCGTAAATTTTAACGCGCTTACGGGGTATAATCATGTCTTTACAAAATACTGCATAAGAGCTAGTAACATCCACCAAAGCATCGAGATCATCTCCACAAGACTGAATAAAAACTTCCCAATCTGTACACTTAAAACATTCCTGCAAGGTAAGCACAGATTCTTCTGACCATATGTCAACATCCTTAGTCTTTGTCTTCTCTCGTTTTAAGACAGTTTTATAGATGGGCAGAAGATGCACACAGTTATGGTCAGAAGATCCCAGAGGAGGAAGCGGGAGGGATTTATAAGCATTCTTCACCGATCCGTAACAGAGGTCCAACATTTTATCCCGTCTGGTAGGACAGGATACATATTGATACAGATTGCCCAAAGTTGATTTAAGGGAGACATGGTTAAAGTCCCCCATTATAAAGTTTGGTGCATCAGGAGAAAGCGCCTGCAGCTTCTGCACTACATCTGAAATGATGCTGCAAGTGGAGGCGGGGTGAGCCTTCGGGTGAATGTAAACTACGGTTATAAAAAGTTGTGGAAACTCACGAGGGAGATAAAAAGGGCGCAGTGACACAGATAAAAGTTCAACATCTGGTGTACAAATACATTCTCTAACAGTCACAGCGCTACAGTAACGTTTGTTCACATACAAGCATACTCCCCCTCCTTGAGATTTCCCTGTTACCCGTGCATCTCGATCCCGGCGGAAGGGAGCTCCAAAACCGTCGATTGAAAAATCGGCGTCCTGATCCAGCTCCGTCAGCCATGTCTCGGAAAAAGCCATTACACAGCTGTCCCTGAAGTCTTTCTGGAACCTGACGTTTCCCTGGAGTTCATCCAGTTTGTTCCTAAGAGACTGAACATTTCCAAGGATAACAGACGGCAGGGGAAACCGACTGACCTGTTGTCTCCTCATACGCAATTTAACACCTCCACGTCTCCCTCTTTTCCTCTTCCTCTTCTCACTCGTTCTGTTAGAGTCTTTATGTATAAAATCCGGTATACATGAGGTGAGGTCCTTACCATCATACGGTAAGTTAAGTTGTAACAGTTCGTCGCGGGAGTAAACAATCCTCAGCTGACTCACGGCCTCGCCCACCTCATTGGAAACGAGCCAGCACAATAGAAATCCAACCAAAATGAAGAAGAAAGAATCCATGACGTTCTCACTGTTGTGGAGCGTGTGTCACTTTGTAAGAAACTGTCACTTCTTTCAACCAAAACACACGGCAACAAATAAAACCGAAAAGAAATAATAAAAACTTAAAAACTTAGGATGCCAAGCTCTCACTCACTGCCGGTCGCTGCGTGCGCATGCGCCCAAACTGGTCACTGATGTTATGCCACACTGAGGCGGGAAAAAAAAATGTGTTCTTCAAAAGGTTGTTGCATCGCTTAATGCATTTTATTCGGTCGGGAGTCCAACACAATCTCAGGTTTGGAGGATTTCTGTTCATATTTAACCATTTTTCCGTTTTCTTGTCTCCAGTTTGTGTGCATTTTGAGTTGGACTCACCAACATTTACCAAAGTCCAGATTTTAGCACGTATATAATTTTTGTTTGAATACAATGTTTTGTCTTAGCCCAACCTTACACCTACTCTGAGAGCATATTCTAGACTGGCAGTCAGCTGATTTAGTCTTGAATATATAAGCCTTCAAAACTTCTTTGTTATGCATGTACAAGAACACTAACTACACCTGAAGCATTTACAGAATAGTGCATTTATATTTACCTTCACACATTCAACAAAGACACGCAGAAGATTATGATTAGATCTTACAAAATGTAAAACAAGCCTACAAAACCATAAATACAACTAGAAGAAAATACAGTATAGAATACAACTGACTAGTCACACACCAAAAAAAAGTAGTGTGGTTAAGGTGCTACGTGACAGATATGAAACAACTCTCTACTGAAGGGGGTGAATATAATGCTTATATTCAAATGTTTAAGTGGGCTTTAAATAAATATTGTTCTTAATTGTAATGACTGCAGCATATCAGCCTGTCATACTGGAAAATGATACACCGGTTACTCATACCCTCAGCATGGAACATTTTCCAAGATTTTAAGCTCCAGTCCCTTCATGTTAATTCCAGGAATTTAACTGAATAATTATTGGTAAGAACTTTTTTCCAAAAGTCCCGAATGATTAAACGTGTCACCTGATATGCTATTCGCAGCTCATGTCCTCTTATATCTGCAGGGCCAAAGAATCCTTTCTGTATATCATCACATGTAAGGCAGATTTTCTTCTCAGCCCTTAACATTTGGATCTGTTATATAGACTGACAGTTAGAAAACACACACACACACACACACACACACACACACACACACACACACACACACACACACACACACACACACACTAAGATTAAAGACTAAGCATATGAACATCAACCCTAACCCTTTCACTAAGCCCTCCCAACAAAGACTCTACAATAAACAGTGAGACATTAGAATGTAAGCACACAAGAGACCTATAAAGTCCTCCACCCACGCCGTGACTACACTGTTACACAGGAGAAATGAAACCATCCTCCACTTTTCTAGTTCTCACAAAATGTCTAGAGGAAACTGACCAAAGGCTGCAGATCCAAACTGCAGCTGTGTGTTGAACAGAAAAGTGACAATCAATATTTCACAACAGGCACTACTTTTTTTTTGCGGATACGCATAGCTGCACAGAGTGCAGCAATTTGGTTTGCCCTGATTCTTTCAGTTGATAACACAACACTCACCCTAATGGTTTCCAAATCATACTCGTCCAGCACTATCACTTTCTTTCAGTTGCCCAGGGAAAACCTAGCGGAAACTTCAAAATCTTACAGTACGCGCGAAGTAGTTTATTCAAGGCATTTGCTCACTGCCATCAACTTTCCCAGGAGGAACAGCCTGCTCCTGTTTTTTTAAAGAAACACTGTCGGTGAGGCAGGAAAAACATTGCTAAATATTATCCCGAGATCTGTGACGTGTTTACATGTTAGATATAAAAGATTTGCAGCTTGGAATCATTTTGGTGAAACTGATGAACGGGAAGACAGATGAGAGGTAAAGGATCACTGCCGAGCCAGCACAAGGATCAGAGACAAAGTTTAGACAGCCTTTTCCCAAAAAGCTGCCTAAACATTGCCTAACTTTGTCATCAGAAAGTTGAATATTCTTGAATGTATTCAAGAATATTCAGCTTTCTGATGACAAAGCTGGTGTTTATAAGATTACAGCATCAGACTTCCAGACAAAACTCATAAAACATCAGGCACACAAGCCCAAAGGCCAGCTGACAGTGCTTAGAAGTTACAAAACAAGTGTCTAATGCCTTAAGCCCCAGTACTTCCCAGCTAGATTCATTAACCATAAAATAACAATCTGGTGGTTTTTTATGAGTCTTTGTGGGGCTGCAATGCGGTGCTCCAGTTTATTGATAATACTAATAGCACTTAAATCTAATTGAGCATAAAATGGAACATGACCTAAAAGGGGATACTACCAAGGCTTTTTATGTTCATCTCATACATACTGTGTCTCCAAATTGGTCCTGTAATCTGGCAACATTTGCATGTCCTAACCTTCACATATAGTTTCCTGCAAAAATCTTATACAAGTGCATGGTGCAGTTTTTATCAGATAGGATGCTGCAAGTGCAGAGTAAGTTGAATGGACTCCAAATAATGAAAACAGACTACGCTTTCATGAATTTCTATAATATAATAGTGCGAATATTGTTAAAAATGTCCTCTTTTTAAAAAAAAATTGATTCAAAATAGGTAAACTATTATATACATTTTAAAGTAAAATATTTCAGGTAGTTCATGAATATAAGAAATACAGTTTTTCAAAAGGTTAGAATATTTATTTTAAGCTGGAGTAAATTACGGTTCAACATTTTTTCACTTACTTCACTTATTCCTCGTCTTCTGTTGAAGCAAATGGGAGAACAATAAAGACAGTAACAGTAAAGACTCTTCTTCTCTGTCGTCAACAGCGCTCTGGTTCATGCCAGCCTAGATGCTGTCCTTCCATCTGTGTCTTTCATGTCTAAGGATTCTTGGAATGGTTACTTGCAAGATGATTTTCACAAGGCCTGATGAACGAGAAGCAAGGCTCTGCTATCTCATGAGGTCCAATTACCTACTGGATCTTTCTATGAACCTCTTCATGTTTGGTGTATGAAATGCCTAAAATGTTCCTGTACCATCTCTTCTCTGCTGCCAGAATTCTTCTTTGGAGTTCTGCCATACAGGACGTTTGAGCATCAGATGGATTTTGGAGCAAAGACAGATGTTCTTGTCTCCCCAGATGAGCTTAAGTTATTCCATTTGTTGCCTGTGCTATCCTTGAGCCTTCATCTGACATGATGGAACCAAGGAACCTGAAGGTTTTCCCTGTTTCCAATCTTGTCTCTCTCTGATTTCAGAGTTGACGCCTTGGGCACTAGTTCAGTACAAGCAACCACTATCACGGGGAAAACTGCTGATGCATTTGTAAAGCTGTCAGCTTAAGACAGCAATCATAAGCTGACACAAAATATCAAGGCCATCCAGTTTGATCAATGTCATCCAGAGAGTGTGGCGTTTGTATAATTTGTTTGTGGGTTGTTGTTTTTTTCCTCCAAATTGCATGAAATTATTCAATTTCACTTGACCCTTTCACTCCTTAATGTTTGTAAAACACACAGCAGAAGTGAAACTATTCCAAAGTGATCTAAGCAGTAAACTCAAATTCATAACAGCAACATAGCTTTTAGACTTACACAATCGATGCAAAGTGAGCCATTTAAAAGTGTTCCGGTTTCATATAAAAGGCATTAAAAAAAGTGTAAAATACTGAAGCAGGCTGTGTTGAATGACTCCTGAAGGGAAGTGATCTGAAACCATCTCAATGGCCTGACACTTGCCTTCTGCAGATGTCTCTGACACTCACATCAACAATAATGCAGTCAGTCTGACAGTTACCACTTGCATCTCCTTCTTTCATCTCCATGAAGAGAGATGGATAATAGATACACGTATAAATTACTATCATGAGGATATGCTGCTGTTGGATTACTGGGAGAACTAGGGCTGTGCGATATGACCAAAATCTCAATAACATTTGAGTCTAAGGTTTATTTTTAGCACCTGGCGGCTCTTTTTTAATTCTCATCCGTAAATAATCTGCTCTTTCACGTGATTCAGTTTATTTTGAAAAGTCTCAACAGGATCTTGAGCCTTATTGTGAAAGGTTTATATGGAACATAAACAAGCAGACACGCAATGCTGTTACCGTCGTTGGTGCTAACCACAACGCATAAAAAACAGGCGTTTGTCAGTCCGTAGTGTGGTTATATTAAATATAAGAGAAAGAGAGAACTTTAAGAAATGAATATAGCCACTACAGTGACCATCAAAACTATGAAAAAATATTGCCATAAACTGTTTATTTTGCGACACCACGACACAAACGATAGTGTAAAATGAAACAAAGACATTTTTATATCGTCATCCGATATATCGTTATATCGAACAGCCCTAGGGAGAACATATGACAAAATGACATCCCATTGAAAGATGGGACAACCAAAACCTTTAAAACTGTCCAGATATGAATGAATTTACAAAGTAGAAAGGTTTACACCTTTAACACCTGGCACAATAATATTCATTTCTGTCCCCAACAGAATGGTAAAGAGAAAGGAACGTTTTTATGTCTTTTACACAAATTCAAAAACCCACATCTACAACAAAACTTTTTGTGCACATTTTTAAGTTTTTTTTGTGACTTTTTGTCATTAGCACAAATCTATCTGCCCAGCTGGCATGCGTATAACTTAAAATAAAAGGCATAACAGTGAAATGATTCTGAGACTTTTGGAAGAAGATACTTGGAAGAGATGGATTCGGGCCACCCGCTGCTTGTCAGTAATAAATGAATAGAAATTCAGCTCCTACATAGGCTGCTTTTGAAATTGTCCAAGAATATCTGAGTTGTGCTCATGTATAAATGAAGAGAGCCATAAAATATTACAACAGAGAACTGTAAAGATCTGGGGCAGTTTCTACTATTAAGGCTGACACTTAAAAACAGAATCAGTAATATGAACTTCTTTTCTGATAAGAAAATCATTCGAAATATACAAAAATAAACAAACCAAAACAAACAAACAAAAGAAAAAAAAAATTAGTACCGGTACTGTGAGGTTCAGTGGCAAGTTTAAATTAAAATAAAAAATAAAAAATAAAAATAAAGACAATAGCCTTAAAGATATACAATATTCGCAGCCTCTGATAGACCACTTGCCCACAGAGGTTGGTGATATCATCCAAAGATGAAAGAGCACATTGGGTTTGAAGGTTCCAGGTTAATTTTCCTGTATTCAACTGAAACTGAGCGATGATCAGAATAACTGCATACTGAAACTGTACAGAAAAGCAGTATGACTGATCTGTTTTTAGTGCCTTTTATTCCTCAAGCGTTGGAAAAGTTAGTTTTATTAAACTCACTCGAGAGTTAAAGTATGGGAAGAGGAAGAATGCAATCAATTTGGATGCAGAGCCAGGAAAACATGTTTTAAAATTGGAATCTTAGGCATTGGCCTTAGTAGGGACTGTGCTTTCAGAGCTCTCTTTTCTGTTTCAGTCCATCATTTTTTAACCTTTCACTTTGATTTGTGTTTCTTCTCCTTCTCTGTGAAAAAGTGTTGAAATGATGTACAGTGGGGCAAAAAAGTATTTAGTCAGCCACCGATTGTGCAAGTTCCCCCACCTAAAATGATGACAGAGGTCAGTAATTTGCACCAGAGGTACACTTCAACTGTGAGAGACAGAATGTGGAAAAAAAAAAAAAAATCCATGAATCCACATGGTAGGATTTGTAAAGAATTTATTCGTAAATCAGGGTGGAAAATAAGTATTTGGTCAATAACAAAAATACAACTCAATACTTTGTAACATAACCTTTGTTGGCAATAACAGAGGTCAAACGTTTACTATAGGTCTTTACCAGGTTTGCACACACAGTAGCTGGTATTTTGGCCCATTCCTCCATGCAGATCTTCTCGAGAGCAGTGATGTTTTGGTGCTGTCGCCGAGCAACACGGACTTTCAACTCCCGCCACAGATTTTCTATGGGGTTGAGGTCTGGAGACTTGCTAGGCCACTCCAGGACTTTCAAATGCTTCTTACGGAGCCACTCCTTTGTTGCCCGGGCGGTGTGTTTTGGATCATTGTCATGTTGGAAGACCCAGCCTCGTTTCATCTTCAAAGTTCTCACTGATGGAAGGAGGTTTTGGCTCAAAATCTCACGATACATGGCCCCATTCATTCTGTCCTTAACACGGATCAGTCGTCCTGTCCCCTTGGCAGAAAAACAGCCCCATAGCATGATGTTTCCACCCCCATGCTTCACAGTAGGTATGGTGTTCTTGGGATGCAACTCAGTATTCTTCTTCCTCCAAACACGACGAGTTGAGTTTATACCAAAAAGTTCTACTTTGGTTTCATCTGACCACATGACATTCTCCCAATCCTCTGCTGTATCATCCATGTGCTCTCTGGCAAACTTCAGACGGGCCTGGACATGCACTGGCTTCAGCAGCGGAACACGTCTGGCACTGCGGGATTTGATTCCCTGCCGTTGTAGTGTGTTACTGATGGTGACCTTTGTTACTTTGGTCCCAGCTCTCTGAAGGTCATTCACCAGGTCCCCCCGTGTGGTTCTGGGATCTTTGCTCACCGTTCTCATGATCATTTTGACCCCACGGGATGAGATCTTGCGTGGCGCCCCAGATCGAGGGAGATTATCAGTGGTCTTGTATGTCTTCCATTTTCTGATGATTGCTCCCACAGTTGATTTTTTCACACCAAGCTGCTTGCCTATTGTAGATTCACTCTTCCCAGTCTGGTGCAGGTCTACTATCCGGTTGTTCAGTCTGACGTCACTAGCCGTGTCTGGGTCTAAACTCCGCTGCAGGTCCATATATCAAACGATCACTGTGGCATTACTGAGAGTTGAAAAACTGTCTAAAGTCTTTCATCTTTAATAAAATGATCAGCGTTCTGCTCTACCAGGTGTAACAATTGAGTTTAACATCCAGGCATCCATGAAAACGGAATTTATGACATTTAACGGAGTTAGAAGTTAGCAGGGAGTTAGCTCGCTAGCTTCTATCTAAATACAATATAGCATGTCCTGACTGCGGGGTTTTGGAAACAAATTAAAACGTACAGCTCTGTTATCACTTCCAGCATAAATGAAGACAGAAAACTAAACAGCAGTAACGTTTGTAGGGTTACTGAAGTTGGGCTAGCTGGTATATAATGATGTGCTGCGTGACCGCTAGCGACACAGCTACGTTAGCATAATATAAGCAAGCTAACTTTTTTTTTTCCACTCGATAAAAGTTACCGTGAGTGTTCTCGGTGGTCAGGAACAAATGTAATCGCATGGCAGGATGCTGTAAAAGGACCAAACTTCAGCCAGGAGAACAACTGAGATAATCCATCCACAATACGAGGTTAGTCATTCATATACTGCTGCATGGGCTGGGCTGTAGTTACATCCTAAGGTTTTAAAAACTGAGCTTAAATAAATGATTAGCGGTAATAAAAAACGGGGGAGGTCAACAGTGATCACTGACTGTTTTAGGAGCTTTTTGAGATCAAATAGAAGAAAATACATAACATTAAACATGTTAACAACACAAAAGCCATATTAAACGCAGACTACTTTAGACCCGGAAGTAGGATTCGTCGCGTCATCACTGAACAACCGGATACTTTTCCTGGTGTCCTTCGAAAGCTCTTTGGTCTTGGCCATGGCGGAGTTTGGAGTCTGACTGTTTGAGGCTGTGGACAGGTGTCTTTTATACAGATGATGAGTTCAAACAGGTGCCATTCATACAGGTAACGAGTGGGGGACAGAAAAGCTTCTTACAGAAGACGTTACAGGTCTGTGAGAGCCAGAGATTTTCCTTGTTTGAGGTGACCAAATACTTATTTTCCACCCTAATTTACGAATAAATTCTTTACAAATCCTACCATGTGGATTCATGGATTTTTTTTTCACATTCTGTCTCTCACAGTTGAAGTGTACCTCTGGTGCAAATTACTGACCTCTGGCATCATTTTAAGTGGGGGAACTTGCACAATCGGTGGCTGACTAAATACTTTTTTGCCCCACTGTATGCGTTATGATGTGAAACACTGATGTAAATCAGTCCAATTACAACAAATACAATCAATAAAACAGAAGTCATAAACCAATAACATGTAGCACAATGTATTTATATGTATCTGAAGAATAATGCTGAGAGATTTTTGCAACTTAAAGCAACTAGGACCTTTTTTTAAACTTCAGTTTGATAAAACAATAAAATAAATTTAAAATAGCTTTTCAGAAAAATAGAAAAATATCTGGTGGTTACACAATTTCTCTTCCACATAAGAGAAAAGATGACCTAACCTAAGTTAATGCAGGGGGACCTGAGGCAAAGCAAACACAAACGCACTACAGCTGCTCCATTTTACTTGGATTTCTTGGAGTGAATATATTATTTATGCTGCCAATGTGGCATTCCACACATCAAATATTCTCAGGAAACCAAAGGCAGGATAATAGGAATTCATTTAAGAATTTCATCCTCTTAATTTCACATGACAGCTATTTCAAGAAGTCCTCGGCCCAAATGGCTCACCAGGAAAGTAGCTCAGCTTATATAGTATGTTGCTGTTGGATCTATGCCATAGTGTCAGCAGACTTATCATATGAAATTAATAAGGGAGGAGGGGTCTTAGCTGCTATGGGGAGGAAGAGGAGCAGAAAGTGGGTCATACTCTGAACATACAGTGTTCACTGCATTACAAGAGCGCGACCCTTGGCTTTTCTTCTATATACGATGAACAGAAACAACTAAATCCACCAGCCAAATACTGTGAAGGTCTACCTTAAGCTCGCGACATCTCTAATTCACTGGAACAGAGACCTCTGGATGTGTGTTTGCAGGGACAGTGGTTGATTAGGAGCTTAGTGTGGTTCCACTGTAGATACAACTCTGCTGGGAGAGGCCACTGCCCTCAGGGAGTGCCATTGCCACGATGGCACTTCCTGGCAATAATGTGCTTTTTAATTAACCACATTAATGCCAGGAAACAATTTTAGTCAGTGGGTTAATGTTGTGGTTGATCGGTAACCACAGCCTTCATGAAACGTCACGTACGGTGTTATTTTTAGTGGTGTAAAACTCACTTGTATGAGCAGACCTTATGCTGACAACCAACACTACACAGCTGGATTGTACTCTTGTTCTGCAGACTACCAGTGCATGGAAGCAGCAGTAGACTCCGTGGGGAAGCTGCCACAGTACACTGCCAGTCACTGGGTAAACAAGCAAACAGGAACTGATGTGGCATCTTGATGTATTCCCACTGTCATCCCTACAAGATTTACGCTATAAAAAGACCAAAACGCACTTTTGGTTTAACAGTTTTGCAGGAACATCTTTTGTGCAGCTTTTCTGCTTTTCTCACTGGGAGAACATACCTCATACCTTGAGGTTAAGTTACTAATAGGTCAAAGCACTGGATGAATTGGAAGCTTGAGATTTACTGTGGGCCACAGAAGCCTAAATAGCACACAGATCCCCTTCTAACCATATTTGGCATATCTACAGTACAGATACAGCAGCATGATTAGAAAGAAACTCAGTCTCACTAAAGATTACAAATGTTTAATTCAGTTTTGTTGCTTGCAGTGTTTAATTTGCCACTGCAGTCCCACTGACACCACTAATAAAAAGGGACCTTCATGTTTAAAATATTAAAGTCAACAAGTGGAAAGTTAATGCAACTATTACTTGTTTTAAAATATACATTTTCCCTCGTTTTCTCCACCACATTCAAGTATGTAACACATCTTTTTTGTTTTGACAAATCAAGGAGCGCAACAGTTATTTTCTAGGTTTTGGAGGAGGTTTCTTCCTGTTAAAAGGGGGTTTTTCCTTCCCACTGTAGCCAAGTGTTTTCTCAAATGGGGTCGTTTGGTGAGGTGTTTATCCATATTACTATAGGGGAGGGGTCTCAAACTTAAATGAGCTGTGGGACACTGCTGGCACTGAACTTCAAGGTCCAACTAGGGCTGGGCCATATTATACCGTTCACGGTAATACCGGTATAATGTTAGGCAACGATAGGAAAATGAAATATCGCGATAGAATGGGAGTAAAACGCGCATGCGCAGTGCCTTTGTTTTCATACGCACATGGCCGATTGTTGAGGAACCAGAATTGGTTTGTAAAAATGGTGCAACTTCCATGATGTGGAACTGGTTTGGTGTTTGTCCGTCAGATACACAACAAAGCACATTTTTTTGCAGAACATGCAAGCGGCCGTTGTTATTGTCGTATTTGTCGGACTAAGATGCTCTTAAATCTGGGAGTAATCTGGGTCCCAAACTCCGTATATTTGACTTCAGGTCAAACAACACTGTAGCATCACTGAGAGTTGAAAACTGTCTAAATTATTTCATCTTTAATAAAACGATCAGCATTGCTGCTTTACCAGGTGTAACTATAAAGTTTAACTTCCAGGCATCCATGAAAACAAAAGTTATTACATTTAACGGAGTTAGAAGTTAGCAGGAAGCTAGCGGAAGTTAGCTCGCTAGTTTCGCTAGTTACCTAAGCATGATATAGCACGTTCTGACTGAGAGATTTCTGAAAAAATTCAAACGTACAGCTCTGCTATCACTTCCAACATAAATGAAGACAGGAAACTAAACAGCAGTGACGTTTGTAGGGGTACTGAAGTTGGGCTAGCTGGTATATAATGATGTGCTACGTGATCGCTAGCGACACAGCTATGTTAGCATAACATAAACAGTGAAGCTGGAGGACGAACACTAACACTTTTCCACTTATAAAAGTTAACGTGAAGGTTCCTCATGGTTAGAGACAAATGCAATCGCATGGCAGGATGCTGTAAACGGACCAAACTTCAGTCAGGAGAACAACTGAGATAATCCATCCACAATACGAGGTTAGTCATTAATATACTGCAACAACATGGGAATAGAGCAGCTGCCAGAGAATTCCACATTAATGAATCAATGGTACAGAAGAGGAGGAAGCAAGAAGAATGAGTTTAATAAAGTTTGATTTATCTGACTGCTTTGTTTCGCTTAATGTGCCTTATAATCCCGTGCACCTTATGGTCCGAAAAATGCGTACTGCACACTGCAGTTTAATGTTGCAAAGCACCTCTTTTTAACTTCAGTGGATATTATACATGGTTATGCTCAGGATATGTCAGCCCATTTCTACTGGAAATGCCTTTTGGTTAAACTTTCAGCAAGGAATTTGCATTTGCACTGTTACATTTTTTATAAAGCTTTAGTGTACATAAAAACCAGCTTCTTATTTAAGTGAAAATAAATGGAAGGTTGTCTTTTTGCGCTAGTAATGTTGTGGAGTTGTATTTTGTCTCGCATCAATTATATCGTCAGTTATATCGTTATCGCAAATTTTCAAATATATATCGTGATAAATATTTTTGGCCATATCGCCCTGCTCTAGGTCCAACTAGCATTTTATTTCTTCACTTCAAGTAGGGGTGACGTGGGCCACTAGTGGCCCCTGGGCCGCGAGTTTGAGACCCCTGCTTAAGGTCTTTACCTAACAATATGCGATTTGGTGCCATCCAAATAAAACTGAATGGAACTGAATCCCTGATCTGCAAAAGAAGCATGAATTCAATTCTAAAATTAGCTGCCAAACATGGGAAGATTTGTCGGTGTTATTGTGTTTAATCTTTTTTCATTTTTATGCTTTTGATTTTAAATGAGCTGTGGGGAACTTCTGTTTGAAACACAAGATAAAACTGAGACTTCTCAGATTTCAAACTACTGATCAGATCCCTCTTAAATGTGTTCACCTTCCATTGCCATGCTTTCTGTGAGGATAATGTGGGACAGGATAGTGGAAGAGATAATGAAAATTCAAGTCCCCAACAGATGTGCACTACATTAAAAGGCAGCTCTGCACCAAAGATGAAAACCTTTAATACAAGTTCAGAGGCTTAAGTGAAGAAATGGTGCCATTCATTCACTACCTTCCTATGAAAAGCCATGCAAAATGTACCAATGCTCTTTATAATGCTTGCCCTTAATGCAGTGAAGTAACTCACATTATTAATATGTGCCGTGTGGAATTAGCACTAATATACAGAGTTTCAGCACGTAAACAAATAATAAGCTGCTTCCATATATGACCTAAATTTTAGAAGAAATATAGCACTAATCATGTTTCCACCAGTAGTGCACTGCAGTTCAGGTGGGGGTGGGGCTGTTTAGTAATCAGCAATGAATGTCTCAGAGGAAATGATATTATAACTCAACATCATCACTATGATGAACAACTTTAGAAAGCTGTGGCTTTTCTTTGGACACAATGATTTAGCTTCAAATGGTTCAACTTCTACTTTAAGGGTGGATGCTTCCAGTTTGTGTCACTTTCACTATCACTTGGTGAGCGGTTTTCAAGTGTTTGCTGACGAGTTGGTGTCCCATATAAACTACATGCGGCTGTGGCTTCGACTACCAGCAAGGAGGCTTTTAGCGCAGCATCGTATACCTCCTAGGACCAATTTAACCTAGCAACAGCAAGGAACCTCCCGCAACCACTTGCCAACTGGCCTGTGTGGCTGGAGCCTTCGCTAACTTAACAGTTCTACTTTTTGTCTAAAAAGATTGACTCGAATTTCTGCCCAGTAGACTGATTGGCTTGTACTACGTTGATAGAACACCATTAAATCTATACTGGATCCGAAGTAAAGCTGTTAATTTGTCAAGTCAATTGATGCCTGTATGTTTGATGGGTCTTAATGGGATATGGTGGCTAATCTTTATTCTCAAAAGTCTGCAAACACTCAGCAAAATGAAAGCTAAATTTTTAATATAGAAATAAAGAGTGCAACTGCTCTACTACTCTAACTGCATACTTTATGTGGTGTAGGTTATAGGTTTCACACTATGCCAGTGCTTATTCTGTTAAGAGAAGCCATGCACAAAAAAAGTAATTAGAACTCAGTTTTTGAATTCAAACAATTCAAAACATCCAAAACAAATGAAGCAACTCCTGATCAAAGCAGTTCAGTGTTGGACTCGGTGCTTGCTTTGATACAAACTTAAATAAAACTTCCTCCTTTACTTCAGCTTCCTCTTACATGTGCCTGGCACAAAGAAAAGAGAGGTTCTTGCTAACACAGCAATTTAAATTCTGAGAGCACCTCATAGTTTAAAAGACCTATTTAGCCTTGTGAAACACAAGCCAAAGCACTAAAGAATAAAAAAGGAGGAGCTTTGTGGAGCATTTAAATAAGTGAGGTTGCTTAAGAGAAATTTGTACACAGAACAACTGCTCAAAAAAATACTCACTCATAGAAAACAAAATACAGCAGCCTCTTCTTGAGTCAAATCCAAAATAAGCACGGTGTTGCATAAACTAAGTGTGTTATGCATTTTTGTTGCTTCCACTGGGCAAAGCTCCTCCAGATGCTCTACTGAATAATTCCTACTTGAATGCAACATGAAGGCAGAGGGCCATTAAAGAGAAGATTTAATGGGATAGATGGATGTATATATACAGAACATGTGACCCTGGACAACATTAAACTTATACAGGTCAGTGCATCTGCTTTACATTGTACATAGAACAGTATCTGTGCTAGCAGCATGGATCAGTTATATTTCTCAGTAGTCACATAATATTGAATATGTGCTGGTGTACTGACAGCTGTCATTATACAATGAAGTAGTGAGATGATCAGCCAGCCGGACAAGAATTTACTTAATCCCAAACTATAAGCATGACATGTTTAGGTTTTGAATGATCTGTACAATGCTATTCAATCACCCTGCCCCCAACTAGCCCTCGGCACCATAAGGGTAATACTCCAGGCTCAGCTGGCTGGAGTGTTCACGCACATCTTCAACCTTTCCCTCTCTCTGTCTGTAGTCCCAGCCTGCTTCAAAATGGCCACCATCGTCCCTGTACCCAAATCCTCCACCATCTCCTCATTGAACGACTGGCGACCTGTAGCCCTGACCCCCATCGTAAGCAAATGCTTCAAGAAGCTGGTCAGGGACTTCATTTGCTCTGCACTACCCGACTCACTGGACCCTCTACAGTTTGCATACCCCCACAACAGGTCCACTGATGATGCCATAGCCCTGACACTACACACTGCCCTGTCACACCTGGAGAAGAGAGACACGTATGTGAGGATGCTGTTTGTAGATTACAGCTCAGCATTCAATACCATCGTTCCCTCAAAGCTGGACAGGAAACTGCAGGATCTAGGACTGAGCAGCTCCCTCTGCAGCTGGATCCTTAGCTTCCTGTCTGACAGACGCCAGGTGGTCAGACTGGGCAGCATCACCTCATCCCCCATCACACTGAACACTGGTGCTCCACAGGGGTGTGTACTGAGCCCTCTCCTGTACTCACTCTACACCTACGACTGCACAGCCACTAACAGCTCCAACATCATTGTGAAGTTTGCGGACGACACTACAGTGGTGGGTCTTATCACCAACGGTGATGAGACGGCTTACAGGGAGGAGGTCAGCGCCCTGACCCACTGGTGTCAAGACAACCATCTCACCCTCAACGTCGCAAAGACAAAGGAGTTGATAGTGGACTTCCGGAGGTGCAGAGAAGTACACACCCCCATCACCATCAACGGCGCTGCTGTGGAGAGAGTGAGCAGCTTCCGGTTCCTTGGCGTACACCTGGCTGAGGATCTTACGTGGTCAGTACACACAAACAAAACAGTGAAGAAGGCGCAGCAGCGCCTCTTCTTTCTCAGGAGACTGAAAAGATTCGGCATGAGCCCCCGCATCCTCAGGACCTTCTATCACTGTGCCATTGAGAGCATCCTCACTGGATGCATCACCACCTGGTATGGCAACAGCACCGCCTACAACTGCAAAGCTCTCCAGCGAGTAGTGCGGTGCTCTGAACGGATAATTGGAGGTGAGCTTCCCTCCCTCCAAGACATCTACAGGAAGCAGTGCCTGAGGAAAGCGGGGAGGATCATCAAGGACTCCAGTCACCCCAGCCATAAACTGTTCAGACTACTTCCATCAGGAAGGAGGTTCTGCAGCATCCGGTCCCGTACCAGCAGACTGAGAGACAGCTTTTTCCATCAGGCCATCAGACTGCTGAACACGTCATAGACACCTCAGCTTCACTACTGGAACTTCAACATTATGCACTCCACACTGTATATAAATGCCACTTGTTTTGCACATATTCAACTCTGTATATTTTATATATTTTATTATTATTATTATTATTTTATTTTATTTTTTTTACTATTTAATTTGTAAAAATGTGTATACACACACACACACACACACACACACACACACACACACACACACACACACACACACGTAGGAAAATATTTAGTATACACATCCAGAAATGCATACACTATTATATATTGTACATATATTTATTAGTTTCAGGTTGGCCATTCTTGTATTTTGCTCGTTTGTGTTGTTGTGTTTGCACATCTCTGTTGCTTGTGGGGCTCGCACACAAGAATTTCACTCGCATGTGCTGTGCCAGTGTGCCTGCACATGTGATGTGACAGTAAAAAGTGATTTGATTTGATTTGATTTGACTTGACATTGCTGCAAATGCCCAGCGGTTTGAGCTAATCTATACTGACATAACATGAGTAAAGTCAATAGTAGGTCTTCCCTATAGTACACTACAGGGCGACCAGGAAGAGAAAGATAATGGATAGAGGACATGATAAAACTGCATCACACTGCAGCATGACCAAACCATTTATGCATGTCAGGGTTTTTCCTTGCTCAACATAGGTCTTTGAGTCAGGACTTTTACACAACCATGATGGGTCTGGACTTCTGGTCCAGATTACCTTATTTAAAAGAAGTTTTATAAACTCAAAATACAAAAAATAAAAATTACAACCATGGCGATTTTCCTTTGGAGGGAAAACAAAGTTTCCTTTCCTGCGCCATAACACCTGCAGAGATTAAAAGTCACTCGGCACATAATTCCAAAATCTGGGTGATGGAAGAGCGAGACCAACTTTGCCTATACCCCATATTCAGCAAAAGCTTAATCGGTTGAATTCAACAAAGCTGAAATATCCGCTCACAGTAACAATAATATTCTTGATTGATTAAAATGAAGTAAGTCTCTTTGCTTTTCCCTTGTAGCGCCCATCTACTGGCACAAAAATGACAATAAAAGCACAGGATGAACTGCAAGACTCTTTAGGTCACTTCTTTAAATTTAGACTTAAAGTCTAACAATTAATACACTACAGCTATAAATCAGAATCAGAATACTTTATTAATCCCTAAGGAAATTATGTGTGATTTGTAGTTTGTGTTAGTCTTGGGATAGGTAGACCCCATCCCACGTTATCTAACTCAAACACAGCAATTCACTCTGGAAGAAATACTATTTAATTCAACATGTCTTTGGACCTTCAGAGGAAAACACTTAACATCGAACACAGTAAAGTCCCAGCAGACTCCAGAACTGAAACCTGGGACTTTCGCCCAGTAAGGTGCTAATAGGTGCTAACCACTGCATCACCGTGCCATCAGAGGAGATTGAACTATTTTTAAGGCGACTCAAGGGAAGCACTGAAGGAAACTGAACAAAAACTAAAGTCACCAGTCCATGTGCAGGTGGCCAGCATACTGTTACACTTGTGCTCGCTTTAAACTCCGTGCTGGTGTTTTAAAACCAACTTTGTTCAACAAAAGCCATTTTATTCAATCTCCACTTTATTGTGACAAAGGCAGAGACAGCTGTCAGCTGCTGTAGATCTTGTATTTTGCCAGGCTCTATTCAAACTGTCTTTTCTTCTGTCAAAAGGGGCCTGCTGGTTTTGTTTGTCCTCTGATCCTCTGGAGAAGCAACACAGAAAAAAAAAAAAAAAAAAAAAAAATCTTATAAAGATTTCTTCTCCAGGACAGTTTTCAAGTGAGGCACTGCAGCGAGGCCTTCTGGGGAGTTGAAGCCCATTGTTAAGACAGCTATAAAGGGAGCTTTTCCAAAGAGGGATTGGGCTTGATGAAATGTGATGTATGCCTTACTGACAAATGATGAATAATCTGGTGCATATCTTTAAAAAAAAAAAAAAAAAAAAAAAAAAAAAAAAGCCCCTCTATCATCTTGTCTGAAACAAAACTTCTGTTTCAGACTATATCTATGCAGCACAGATTCCCATTTCCAGCAGCTGCAATTTCATGAGCAAATATATCAAGCTTTTTTTCCATGTTACATTTTTAGAAAATGGCTTGTTGTGTCACCAGCACTTAGATCATTTACAGCTTAATCAGCTTTACTATTTTTCCCCCTCTCAAAGTCAGCAACAGGCCCTTTGGGTCTGTGTGAACAAGTCGTGCGTATAGAATCGGCAGAAAAGCACATTGCTCAGTGGGAATTGATTGCGCTAGAGACTGAGGGCAGAAGGCATTATGTGGTTACAGATGCAAACTGCTGTGGTTCATGAATACCAGACAGAATAGGGCCTGAGGACATACTGTACTGTTAAAAATCAAACAAAGCAAATGGGAGACCAAGTTTTTTTAAAAATAGAAGAACAAAAAATGATATGGTGTGAAGAGGCTTTACTAAAATATCATGTAAGCATAAAGTAATATATGGTACACTACACAGCCCAAACCTAGGTTTTAAAACATCCCTGTCTTGTGGTTAATAAAGCCTGGAAAATACAATACAAAAATTGAACTGATCTCTAAATGGGCGTATACAATATTATAGTTCTAAATGGTCCAAAATTTAAGCTGAGGAGAACTGGTGGAGGAGATGGGTTTACCCTTAAGCTGCTGTATGCTATTCCTGGTGAGAAAATGGGCCGTACTGGCCTACATACCTGTATCCTGCAAGCATTTAATGGACTCCATCTGATGAAGCTGAAAGGCCAAACTGCTCCGAAATCAGTTTCCATAACAATCAATTTTACCTGATTGTTTTACTTTCAAGTTTTCTTTACTAATGAGCTTCGAATGAAGTAGAGTCATCGTTCACATTATAAGTGAATGAAATAATCGTGCATGTCTTTGCAGTGCAAGTACCGAGACGGATCCAATGGGCCAAATTTAATGAGCCAAAAAGTTTGACCGACTTCCTAGTGAAATGCACCAGGATGACAGAACATTCAAAATGTTAAACACACAGTGGATGGCAAGAGAACCACAGCTTAACGTTCAGGAATTGGCCACAACAGTAAAACCACCTTCCCTATAATGTGTAAATCTCTGACCCATCATGGCATGGAAACAGGACCTCAGGGGGTGTCCTGCAGTGCCTGGCACTGCGACATTGGTGAGAGAGCCGTGTGCTGGCTCCAAAAGCAGAGTACAACTTTTAATGGGTAATTGCAACGCAGATGGGTAAAGAAAACTTTCCTTATTAGAGTTTCAATAATAAAGCAAATAACAAAGCACCAAACACTGCATAAGGCTCACTTGATACAAAGAAGCACAAATACAAGGACTGCGATCCTGACCAAATATGAGCTCAATCTAACTGGAAAGCTGCATCTGGCTCACTACCCCCTCAGAACACATTCATTCATTGTTGATGAGCAGCATTTTAAACTTGTATCAGCTTTGGAAAGACAAATAATCAACACGAGTACTCTCTTGCCTAAGCACCACTGCTGTGAAAAACAACTGTGCCTTAGGACTGAAAGTGTAAAAATATGCCGGGACAGTGTGCATCAGTGCTTCTAGCAAGGATTCACTCTGACACTCTGTTACAATACAGACTGTTTACCATTTAATCAACGGTAAACATCAGTTTTCTTCACTATAATCAAATCCCAAATCCATCAGTCACACCTTCCTCTCGGAGACAGGCTGTTGAAAATAAGCCAAACGTATCGCTGAGCTTTTCATCTGGCCGGCCTTGGACCGCTCGCTGAGTGCATTATGGACTGAATGGATTTGGTTAATGCCAGAGCAGAACAGCTATCCTCTGCAATTACATTAACTAACAGCCCCTGCAGTCAACACAAAGAGCAGTTTGTCAGGATGGGAAAAAAATCCCTCGAAATAAAATGAAATGCTGTCAGTCAGTCATCACGGCAGACTGATCCACTGTCCACAGAGGTCGGAAGCTTTTTAACTCTTGTTCATTGTTTTTCTTGCGATTGTTGCTTAACAAGTGAAACTGAGCAAATGTTATTTTCTGGCAAAGAGTGAGTATTGTTAGAATCATCAACCGCTTGGAGAAGGGGAAATTTAAAATATTTAAAATATTATTATAGTTTAAAATTGCAATATATAACTTCTACAAATATTTATAGATCAGAAGACTTGTGTATAAGAATTTGCTAGAAATCCCAAATTACTCACATCTCTTAGATTTTTTCTGTGTAAAGTATCAGCAACAAAAACACTTTGTATCCAAATTGTATTTTGAGATGTTGAAACTGGCTAATAGTAATAGTCATTGATGATGGGATGAGACTTAACCATTGAGAAATTTTATTTGTAACATTTAAAAAAAAGAATTACACTATAATATTTTGCATGATGTATACACATTTCTCCATATAGCTATAATAAGTACAGAACAGAAACCCCACCACACTGTCCTAAATGTAAAAATCGTGTAGTCACCAAATTTCATTATTTGCAGGAATGGGTGAAAATTCAAATGCTTGGAAAGGTTTCTGCCTCCCTTCAAGAAAATGCGGCCGTTATTCAATCTGTTTTAATGTTATCAAAGAAAAGACTAATGGTCAAATGGGTCAGCGTGATGGAAAAACATACCATCATGTACCATTTCATTCTGGATGTCACAGCCTCTTTTGCCTTACATACAGTCTAGTAGCATCACTGTAACATTATTTGGTTTTTTTTGTATTTTGTTTGTTCATCTACCTTAAAAACAACTCACTGTTCGCCAGTATAGTAATTCTTGGAGATTTAAAACAGCTGCAGGTGTTGTGGTGTATTCTAAGCAGGAATCCATGGCTACAGAGCCAAACAGCTGGAGCTGCAGCAAATCTTTTATTATAAAATACCACATTTTTCATTTTATGTGCTCAAATTCAATTCCAGTGTGGATTCAATGCCCCAGTTTGGATGTGTGAAGGGTGCTACAGCAAAGGATTATGGCAGAGTGGGATAATGTCTTCTAAACGCTTGAACTCAACATTTTCTGACATGGCATTCTGCGAGATACGTGAAATAGCGATCTAGGCACATTTAGGCTGCTTACGGAACAGTAAATCCAGAAAAAGAGAACACAATTAGGATTTTTTCCACATAAAATCACCTTAACTTAATTTAAAAGATGTACACTGAGGATCAGAAGGCATTGTAAGTCTTACTACTGTTTCACCAAGTACCCAATCAGTCAATTCAATTAGATTCATTCCAGTTAAGTTTAACACTAATATGGAAATGTTTTGAGTAAACTAACACTACAATGAACCTCAGTGAACCTTTGCCAGAGACTCCAACACATCCTCAAAGAAGAATCACTTGACGTCAGCACTATCAAAGAAATTTGTCACACTCTTCATCACATTCGCAGTAAAGTAAGCATATTAAATCCAATGAGACAGCTCTTAAAGACCCAGCATTTCTTATCAACTTAACTGCAAGAGATGAAGTCAAAATATCCTACCTTGTGGGTGTAAGGTGCTTGTCCCAGGTTAATGCCATCTTTTGCAAGTTTATCCCGTATGAGTACTTTGAGCTTCAGTTTGGGATAAGTCACAAAGTCATTACAGTCTGTGAACCTCGGGTTATGGTTCCCAGGACAGGAGGCCTGGTGCACTCCTGCAGTCTGTGCGTGACACCTCGGCGTCTCCAAGTCACCCAGTCTGTCTGAGTATGAGATGTGGTGGCAGGCAGAAGCATCCAGAGGCTCTAAGGTGAAATAGTACCCAGGTGCTTTCCTTTTGTCCTCCTCTTTTAACGCTTGCACTGCTGTGAGCAGCCTGTGTCTGTGATACTGAATGCGGACCCCGATAGCATCCAGGTCTGGTTCTCCAATCTGCTTACAAACTTCCAAGTCATCATACCCATTGTCAAAGAATGACTCCACATAGTGGGTCAGGTGTAGCTTAGACAGCCACTGGAGGACGAGATTTGGCCCCTGGCTCATCTTAAGACTGGAAATAGAGAAAAAATTTAAGTGCACATCATCATCTCCATTCACACTGGTGCTGTTGCGCTGGGCCTGTGCGGTGGCAATCCAGCACTGTGGGCCGTAAAACTTTACACAGTCTTCAGTTCACTTCTCCAAAGCAAACACAGGTATTGCTTGTGGATAGAGCATTAGACAGCAAAGCAGACGCATATCAGGAGACAGCAGGGTACCGTCAGCTGCCCTTTGACCTCACCCACCCACGCTGAGACACCTGCACTTCCCAAGTTTTCCGGTTCAGACTCTGTTGCTGTCACGTCGCTAAAAGTTTGGGAAAGGGCCAAGGGTTTCACATAACAATTTCCCCTTTGGATGCAGTCAGCGAGACTTCTAAATGCAAGGCTGTTTAGCTAGTCTGAGCAGTCAAGGGAAGCGTAAAGTTAACGTTAGCGGGGGGAAAACTCTCTAAGTGAGTCCGCTGTGTTTCTATTAGATTTTAAAATTAAAGTACAACGATCGACGTCAAATAGTTGGTGTTGGTCAGTGTGCGTCCATCGTCTTTGTTTCATTCATCGCGGCGGCAACTGAGCAACACGCGGAGGTCCATCAAAAACATTCATCCGAAGCACAGACTTAAAAGGATCTCGTTTCAAACACAGCAATATATAAAACCTGAAATACAAATGCTACAAAATAAATCACAGAAATCGTCTATGGCTATTCAGAGAACACGTGTTGCGGCTTACTTTGTCCCCGGCTTTTACCGTTTTCAAGTTTGCCGTCCCTCCGCTCCATCCGCCGGTTCGTCAGACAGTGAGGATGCTGCTGCTCCTGATCTTTACTCACCGCTGTAGTTTCTATCCCGCTGGACGACGGGAGTTCTTAGAGCGGCGGCGCCACCTGCAGGGGCTGCTGGGAAATGTAGGAACGGTCGCTGAAAATAAAATAAAATAAAATAAAATAAAATCCACACACAAAAACATTACAATAAAAAAATACTACCAAAAGTGTTTATTTCCATCCTTTAATTTAATCATTTTAATTTTGAATTTAACTTTTAATAAGTAAAATAAAAACATACTAAAGTCAACAACAAATTTTCAAAAAATCACTAAAACTTACACATATTAAAAGTGTTTGAAACAGACTGCGTGCGAGAAAAAAAAAAAATCAGTGGAGAAACCCACTAGATAACACCCCCCAAAAAAACCAAAAACAAAATCGGCTTAATCTATATCATGGACAGTGCCCGGATGCTATGTTGGTCTGACCCTTGACCAAAACATTACACAAAGCAGCTGCTGTATCTGTATGGATGCTTGTTTGTGTCATTCAAAAAACAAAAACAAACAAACAAAGAAAAACTTTTTGATAGGGAAAAATTCTTTTCTTTGTTTTTTTGTTGTTTAGCATTAGCAGGAAGTCTTCAAACTAAGTGGATCACTGGCACTCATAATAGTATACTTTTATAGGCATTTAGTATACCAATATGATTAAAACACCACGAGTACCTATAAATATCTATTACATAAATTATTTATACAAATTCTCTACCCTGCTATGTATAAACTTTCCAAAACAAAAAAATGTTGATTAATACTAAATGAGAGTAAGTAAACAAAGACTTTCCAGAGGTCTTTCACAGTGGAAGAGCAAGTGCAAAAATGTGAAAAATTAGACTCTTCTCTGAAAGTTGAAAGTGCAGAAGGAAATTAGCCTGAATGTCTAAATCTGGCAGATTTATCTCACACGCTTAAACATGCGTATTCTAAAGCTGTCCATTAAAACGATCAGGTCAGTGTCAGAGCTGCCCCAAAAGTCTTTGAGCAAGACATAATGATCCAGAACAGCCACTGAACTCTGACCTGCGGAGGCCAAAAGATTCAGGTATTAAAAAATATATATATATAAAAATAAAATAAAATGGAAAACACATAACTCATTACGGTTGGTTTTACATTTATTTTCCATTGCACAATAATATCTATATATACTGTATCTACAGTCTAAATTGTGGCAGCAGATAAAGTCAGACATCCATGTGAAATTTATTTTAATAAAACTGTACAAAAATTGCCTACTATGAGAAAATACTGCAACTCCACAGATATTCATCCCAGAAGACAGACGGATGGAAGTATGGCGAGTGAGAAAACCTCGAGCTCTCCTGCACGGTGCTGTGAGCCTAGCTTCCAACTTCAATGCATTTTTACAGCGCAGGGAGAGCAAGAGTTTTCATGAAGCAAACAGCAACATTAACAGATGTACCAATAAAAAATAAATATAATCTCTCGCATGTGTACAATTGGCATGATCAAATGAAAATGGGACGCACTCCGGATGTGTGAAGAGAACTTCAGTTTTGTTCAGCATGGTGGTTAATACAAATGCTAGAACAGACAATCTCTAAGAGGGGATAATACATGGTTGTTTCAAGTTTGTAAACACTTAATATCATGCATCCTTCAATGTGCAATAAGAGACCATTTAGGACATATGTTGCAAACTGAAGCACTTTAAAGTTGAGGCCACACTTTGTAAAAGGACTCAGCGGCCCACTCAAAGGAGGATGGTTCGTTCTGCAGGAGAAAAGCTTAAATCTGAGATGAGCATGTTAAATATATACCAGAAAACGTTCATTGTCATGTCTGGATGATGGATATTTATGCACAGCCATAGCTTGGACATTAATGTTGACATGGAAAACAAATCTGAGAGTGAAGAAATCAGCATAATTGGCAAATGACATAAATAAGCATAGGTTCTGTCATGTTTTGGTCCTTTGAAACATAAGAAAATGGGACAGAGGAATCAACACTTTAAAAATCATACTAACAAAATCATTTGAAGTACAAAAAAATAGTGCAAAACCCACACAACTGCTCTTCCAAATGGGTTTATCTCAATAGTATACAGTAGATTTAAAATCAGCCATCTAAAAGTGAAGGGTTTTATTCAAAAATGCCATATCTCCATATTGCAACTGCTCATCCAATGTTTTCTAGGTACGTTTTCTTTATTTCAGTGATATAATACACAGAAATAAAGAGGAGGTTTCAAACCTCCTAGCAGTTTCTAGGATCAAGTATTCAGTCAATTTCCATTTCCATTGCTGGATATCCCATTTTGGAATGAAACTCCTCGGGTTTACTTTATACGTGTCCAGCAGTTTGGGGCAGTAATGAAGGTTTCATGCCCATAAGACGAAGCAAAGCCAATCGCCTCCCTAAACCCCGCCCCCTTACACACAGAAGATTTCTTAAGAGTGTCATCAAACTATCCTGACTGACTCTTAACGCCTGGGGAAAAATGAATCAAGACAACTTTGTGAAATTAAGAAACTCTTTGGTGTCAGAAAAAAAAAAAAACATGGCCGCAAGCATACGGTATGTCACATTACCTGAACCCGCACTGTCAGATTTGTGTCCAGCTGTTGCGCTATATACAACATTTGGCAGCAAACTGAACTGACAAAGTCTTGTCCCCTCTTTTCAAAATAAAAGCCCGACAGATAATGCTCCTATATTGACACAACTAGCAGCATATCCTCACACCTCATGAAAAAGAAATCTAATCTAATTACAATAGGATTCCGGTTAATCACATTGAAAAACACTGTCAAGCAAAAACAAAAACCTCAAAAGACCTATTGTAATACATAGGTCAATATATTGTTATATAGACATTGGCGCCCATACACATATTCCTGAATATATGTATGTTTACAAAGACACAGATATACACGTAGGTAGAGGTTAGCATATATGCGTCATGAGGCAAAGGCAGAAACAGTTTTTTTAAGTTAATGGTTCAGAGAGAGATGACCAACGGCACTGCGTGGAACACGTATGTGTGCTTGGTCATTTCTACTGGCAGCTACAGATACAAACACAGCGTTATCACTTCCATTGTGCTGTAAGAGACACATGCTTTTTTTCCTACACATTGAGAAACAAGACTGAAAAAAAGAAAGAAAAAAAAATTCAGCTACAAATGTATGCCAATAAAAATTTGAATGATCATATATAGATACATCTTTAAGACAGGTAAAACTTAAATTTGTAACCAAAATATATATATATATGTAATTATATTAAGGGCAATCTTAGCCTTGCCCATCAACACATCATCCTTCTCATACATGACTTTGCTATAGCCCCTTGAAAGCCTGAAGAAAATAAGCTCTTCATGGATTTTCCAGTGTATCCACTCTTATCAATTCATTTTTATTATAGGTCAATGTAAACTCGTCATTGGGGTAAACATTTTCAGCACTTTCTTTTTCGCATTTAATAGACAGAAGAAACAAAATAAAACTTAATGCCCAGCTTCATTTAATCCCCAACTATTATTCGCTCCCCATAAATAATTACATTTAAAAATAAAACAGAGTGATTCCATAAATTCACCATTCGTCTTTCTCACCCAAAACCCATTTGCTTGGTAAAAGCTGTAAAAAGGTATGGTCGGTGATGAACTAGTGTACTACCAGCCCTTATTTGGTGAGAGGCAATAGATTCAGAATCTCCCTGCCCATTTATTTACTCTTTTAACCACTTCAAAGGCCCTTTCTAGACAAAAACAATATATTAAAAAAAAGGAAGGATAAGCCATACTTACAGATGCAAAAAGACAAACTCCAAAAATAATTTAGACAGAAAAACAAACAAGTCCTTCAGTGATTTAATCATTACTACAGAAACTTGCACGTTCATCGAGTTGATTAGAATTGAAGGACAAGGGGTCATCAGACTTTCCTCCTCATTTAAGTCCACTGTGTTTAGCAGACACCATAAAGGGCAGAGAATGACCAAATGCAGTCAGGCTAAAAGAACAGCACTTTATATCTTTTTATATATGCCTGATGGATATATGAAAGGTCCCCTCTTCTCCTACTGTGTGGACTGATGTTAAATGAACGTCATCACTCTCAGGTGAAAATGGAATGAGAGTCTCCTAAGAGCTTCTCTTCTTCCATTTCTTTCCTCTTTCCATCCTTATTGCATTGCACTGGACAGTGTCTGTGCTGCAGAGGTCCTCGGGTGACTGAGGTAATGCAGAGGGATAATATTACGCTGAGGGGAAAAAGAAAACGGGAAAAAAAGCACAATTCTTTTGCGCATAACTCCCCCGTGGAGAGAAATAGAGAAGAGAAGTAGAGGGACCTGCAGCTCCTCAGAGATACTGGTGTGTGAAATTACAGAGTCCGATGCTCCACACGCTGCCATCAGAGCTGGTACCACTTTTTATCTTTGTATTTCAGCATCATCTGAAGGAAGTAAAGTGGGGAAAAATGTGAATCAGGATTAATGTGATAACCTGAAAAAGAAAAAAAATTATACAAGCGTTCAAACAGATGCCGTTCACGTACATCATGCGCATGTTTGGAAAAGGACTCTGCGCTGGCCATCATGGCTGCTGTTCTCTCCTCCAGCTCGCCCAGCTTCTGCCCTCTCTCATCCAGAGCTATTCTGGCACGGGCAAGTTCTCCCACAACTCCCGATGCGGCCCCCTTCATGCCTTCCATGTTGCCTGGGCCAGGGATGTGCTGCGCCAGGCTACGAGATGCCTTACCTGCAGCTGTTTCTCCAACTAGCAGAGACAAAAATAGATATGCAGATGGTTTGTTTACTAGTCTTTTTTTCATTTTTCCCCTAAATGAAAGGTCACCAATCATTTTACCAAAGACAGTGGAATAAAAGCCCTAAAAAGGTTCAAATTGTTTTACATATAGGACGTGATAGCTAAATAAAGTTTAAACTTTGAAATACTTATATATAGATATATATGTAATAACAATACAATAATATATGAAACAGCTAGAGTAATTCAGAAGCCCGATGACTGAAAACTACACATTTAAAACACGACTGCATTAAGTATTCAAATGCAAACATATATTTAATTGCACTCTGAGGTTTTGAGAACTCTTTATGCAATACTAGAAGGCACTCTGTACTCACAGAGGTCCTCCCTGTCCAGAGACTGAGCTCCTCCCCCAAAAAGGCCTTTGAAGAAACCTCTGTTTGGAGCCTCTGGTGTCTCCACTGGAGTAAATAACTCACTGAGCATCTCCTGTGAAAGACAGAAACATCAGTACATGTATTTCAATATATTGTCTCTGAAGATATGCAGACTCAGCCAGACTTTTTAAATCAACCCGATTAAGGCCTGTATCTCCCTGAAAGAGAAAAATGAAAAAGGAAATTAACCCGCACCTTCAGATCATCTACTGAATTATCTGTAAGCAGACAAGCACTTCACCTTTCTACTGACCTGTAATTTTCTATAAAGATAACTATGAGGAATTATACTGTTGTCTAACGTTAAAATGACCGCAGACCTGATTCAAACAGCTGGCCTACATAAGCATGTGTGCCAACATCACACCAGTTACTTTTCCTGGTTTAGACTGAGCCCATGTGAGAAGATTTATGTAAAGTAAACACAGCAAGTCTGTGTTGCTATGTTTGGCAGAAATCGCTGCCAAACTCCTTGTTATTTCTGAAATGCTTACAAATAAGAAATGTCTGCTATGTTGGACAAAATTAAACTCCAAATTTAAAGAAACAGTTTTACTGCTGGGGAGTTTTCTTGGGCTCTGAGGCATTTATGCATTTTTCTCTCTGCAAAGCTACTGGCATGGAGCTGATGGTGATCTGATCATTTATCTGACCTGCAAGTTGTCACACGTCTCCTGGCTGTAGGTGATCCTCTGGATCTCAGTAGGGGAGGTGAGGTACAAAGCCTGACCCAGGTTGGAGAAGCAGAATGTTCTTGCTATTCGCATGTCTGTGAGCGGCAGGTAGTTGACATCCAGAAGAGGCCGTAGACTGGGTAAACTGTAATCACGCAAAACACCACACCAAGTTGCTAACATCTATTTATGTTTTCCTCACTTGGCATCTCTGCTTGATCAGAGATTTCAAAATATAAATAACAGCAGACGCTAGTAATGATGATACCTCAGAGTCATTATATGCCCATTAGCACAGAAACAGGCGATGCAGTTAGCCCCGGCCATCTGCACAACATCAGCCCTCAGCACGAAGGAGGTCTCTGTGATGCTGTGTTTGTAGATGCGGGTTTGGGAGGGCAGGGCCACCACCTTGGCCTGTTTCTCCGAACACAGTATGGCAAAGTGAGTATCCTGGCTCTCCTGTGACGAGGGAGGAGAGGCTGGCCTGCGCTTCCGACTCTTCTCTTTTTCTTCATCTGAAGCATTTGGGTCATACCACTGCTCAAAGAAAGGGGGCAGCAGAGTTCCAGTTGCGTCCAGCAGGGCCATAGTTAAAATGCCTCCTTTGAGCTTGACCAGGGTGCCTAAGAAATTAGATATTTTCAGCTTAAAATAAAAAAATAATTGGTCACAGCATAATTCAAGGTCAGCTATAAGTGGCATGTTAAGTTCTTAATTGTCTTCTGAAACTTGTGCAATTTTAGCTTTAAGCTTTGTTTTCATAACTAAACTAATCCTAAAACCAAAACGTTAAGGTCAGGTCTGTTTACCCTTTGGCTTCAGTAAATAAACCACAAGATATACCCATCATGTGGATAGCATGTGACTATTGTAGCACCAAATGATATTGGAAACCATCTGTGTAGCTTTAGTCTATATTCTTGTCAACTCCTTGCACACACATTTCCACACCTTGATCAACATTTGCTTCCCCCTCGCTCCTTTTCAGCAATGAAGGCTGCTTGATCCTAGTTCTAATGCTTGATATTCTAATGCTTGTCAACAAAGGTCACTATGTATCCTCATGCAAATTTTATTTTAAGTTTGTTTTTTGTATTTTTTTTACCGCAAGACGCAATGCCAACTGGCTGCTGTAACCTCTGGTCTCCACTTGGTGGCAGGCTGAGGGCCACCATCATCACCGAGCCGTGGGTGGTCCCCACCAGCAGACAGGGGCTGACCAGGCTGTCTGTCTTCCTTGGAAAACTCTCACAGAAGTGAAAGGAGGAGATGGCCTCTCGAGATTCTCGGTCTATGCTGGCTACACTTGAACTGCGTGAGCGGGTGAATGAGTTATCCCTGGCATCTGGACAGCAGGAGGACAAACAAAAGGAAATGAGGAAACAACGCATGTAAAAGTGAAAGGGGTTAGTAGTTAAACTCTCCACTTTAGCATTTTAGTTCTCAGAGAAAAACAAAACCCTGGTTAGAAACATATATTCTGATGTCAGAGGTTTAGCAGAGAATGCCTTCCATCGTATTTATGTACTTTATAGAAATGGAAATGCAGCGGAAAAGAAAAAACACCCACAGTAACATGATAAATAAACCCAAAGTCCAACAAAAGAAAGAAAAAAAAAGAAAAAAAAAAGCTTTTGACATTGTGATGCTCTTTCAGTTTACATTCAAGGAGGCAGTTTACTTTTTTCCAAATGTGGATTTCCGGAATTGATTCTGAAAACTTAATGTTGTTTATTTAAAGAAATAAAAATGAATGTCCTATTATAGGATCACAAAAAAAAAGCAAAAAAAAAGCAAAAAAACAAACAGGTGTTTTAGAAGTAAGAATTATTCATGCATTATTTTTGTGCTGATGGCAACTTAAGAACAAGTTTTAACCCCCTTTAAAAAGCTAATGAGGGACACCAACATAAACACAAAAGGCCTTTTAACATGGGGGAAAGGCTTAAAACATCGGCCATCACGTGTGATCTTCACAAGAAAAAAACTGTAAACAGGAAAAGCAAGATTTTTAACACCGAGTGCAGTCATGCCACTGGAACTTCCTCAAAAAGAAGGAAACGCTCACTGTGAGAGGATTAGTGTTATCTGCCAAATCTGCAGAGTAAGAGCCATAGTAGTGGAGTGAGTTAGTACCAGTTATCCCACTGCAGCCCAAGTCAGACCAAGGCTGGTCCACTCACAGAAAATGGGGTCTGACTTAGTTCTACAGAGGTCCTCCTTCAGGTTCATCCTGGCTGTTGCCGTTCTTTTCACACAACACAACTGCTTCTTACATGTCTGAATGCGCCTTCGTTGGAACCCACCCTTTTCTTTGAGTTTAAAAAGAGAGTGTTTGTCTGAACTTGCAGTAAAAAAAACAAAACAAACAAACAAACAAACAAACAAACACACCCCCAAGACATCAGGAACATGACATTCAGAACAACATGTTGCTGGACAGTAAGAAGTAGTTTTGCAGACCTACTTAAAAGCTAGAACCTAATACAAAGCAGAAGATTCAAATAACAAGATGAACACCTGTAAGAAAATACAAAGGTTCTTAGAAAAATGTAAGTTATTAGTTTTGGCTTACCCAGGTCAGTCTTTTGCTCACTAGACGAGCTAATTTTCCGTGACATCTTAGCTGTAACAGAAACAAATACCTCTGTTTTACGGTGAAACAATAATGCCTAAAAGGATTGAGATTTTTTTTAAACTTCTTTGATTGTGAATTACAACAAACGATTCAATAAGTATGATTTTTACCATTTTGTGGCCTTGTTTTCAATGTGCACATCAGTGTGCAATCACTGAATAGAACACAATTTTGAGTACGATTTTTAAACATGGTGATACCAACTGTAAGACAACTGTTGAGGTCACAGTGCATACACCAATCAGCTACAACATTAAGAACTTTGGCAAGTGAATTGAGTAATACTGATTATTTTGTTAGAATGGCACCTATAAACAGGTGGGACTATTTAGCGCTAGGTTCAAACGAACCTGATGGGCTAAAAGGAGAAAAATGTAAAAAAGAAAAAAGAGCAGTGCATGGACCAAAGTCCTCTCACATGGATCATTATGTGATAAATGTTCCTGGAAGGTAGAGGTTACTTCCTGCCAAAAGTGGCCCGAGAAGGGACAACTGGGGAAGGGTCTAGCTCCAATTGCACTAGAAGGGCTAATGTAACAAATTTCTGAAAACTTCAGCACTGTTTGATAGTACAGTATCAAATAGTACTATCAAACAGTACTGTTTGATATAAATGGATTGTTTGCATAGTTTGAGGTTGGACAGCTGCAGAGATGTATGCTGATCCCTGTTAGAAGCTGAAAAAAACCTACAGTGAGCGCATGTGTATCATAACTGGAACACAGACCAATAGAGAAAGGTGTCTAAAGAACCATGTTTTTACATCATGGAAACGGGGCGTCTGCATTGTTTACATGTGTCAGAAATTACAGCAGGATGCATGACGGCAAGCCAGTGGAAGCAGTGGGACGGTCTGGGTAACGTTCTGCTTTGAGGTTGCTATGGCATTCATGAAGATGCTACTTTGACACATAACCAACCTAAGCATGGTTACAGTCCACATACAGCACTTCACTGTAATAGTAGTTGGCTCTTTTAAGAAGAACAATGCCGAATTGCACCCCCACCCCCAAAAAAATGATTTTTTCCAGGAATATGAAAAGTTGTTGATTTTGCCCTCCAAACTTCCCAGACCTCACTTGAAGTGAACATCTGTGGGAAGTGGTAGAAATAAAAGAAGTCAAATGCGTGCAAGCCCCATCGAGGTAAAGAGCTTAAAGGATCTGCTGCTAAGGTCGTCCTGCCTGATACCACAGGACACCTCTGGAGGTGTCGTAGAGCCCACGTCTCAAAGGGTCAAACAACGAGGCAGACCTACAGAGTATTATGGAGGTAGTTTTAATGTTATAGCTCACTGGTGTATATCTTGTAAATGACTACTTGTAATAAGACGCTAAACTCTTTTGGAAATAACATTACAATTCATCATAATAAAAGCTGATTTTAAGGTGGTGCTTTTGGTTGTTGCCAGTTTCTTTTCTGTACAAATTCCTAAAAGTTGTCTGTTGCAGTCAGTGACCACCCTGAGAGAAACCATGAGAATACAAATGAGGTAGAGAAGCATCACAGACAACCGATAGAGCCTGTAATGTCAAACAAAGCAAGAGGCAGTTGAGAAATAAGGTAATTACAATTCAGTGAACATAGTTATGCAAAGAGAGTAGGTGGAGAGAGAGGAGGAGGGGAAAAAAATAAAAAGAATCAGTGGACAGCCAAACAGTTAACACTGAACTGAAGCCCTGGAATCAAACACACAGAGCAAGTATCTATAGTCCAAGAGAAATCATTTTGATGTTAGTGCTGTAGAGACTGAGGCGAGAAGCAGATTTTCTATGCTTTTGTTTTAGTTTCAAAAAATAAAACAAGAAAAACAAAACACACACAAAAAATAATCCTCAAGTAAAATTTCATTTTTCCATACTATATTCTAAGTTGTGTAACAGCAGTCTACAGTATTTTGGTAAAAATCTGCATAGAAAATCTGCACCTGAAATTGAAGAGTCATCCTGTCATGCACTTGATCAACCTCCCTGATTCATTTTCTACAAAACCCCTACATTATGTGATTAGTGAAAACCGATTTCTTTAATGCAATTATTCCTTTAACTGGCACAGTATGCACAGGCTTGCGTAGGATTAAGGCACAGTGTGGTTAGAACGCCGTCATTCAGAGAGAAAGAGTGAGTAATCACAAAGAATACATCTGAAAGATACAGTACCAAAGTCATTGGCAACCGTCTTGGAAAAGCGCCTGCTTTTCAACTTCACTGGAAATAAGGTTCAAAAATACAAGTCAGAGAACTTTAGTCACCGTCTAAATATTAACTTTTAAAGGGTCATACACTTGAAAATACAATACCCTTCTCTATGAAATTCTGCTTTTTGTCATCATCTGAATTGCAGGGTGAGGTAGAGCCTACATGACAAATGGCAGCCGATATGAAAGACGAATTTCAAAAGAAAATGATACAGTCGGTAGTTCACGCCAAGACTTACCTGAAGTAGGTGATCTGCAGCGGTCCTCTGAGGCATTGGACCCATCGTTGGAATCACAAGTTGCTGCAGGAGCCACAGAAATTGTAATTAAGAGTCAGACAGGATTACGCTGCAGTTAATTCCTATTGCACATGTAGTAACAATAACAGCTCAAGTATTACAAAGGCAATCATACAACGAGGTAATCATTCAATTTAGCAAGTAAGCTCTGCTTCAGTTTACAAATCTACCACAAGTGAGCTCACTAAATGCATCAGTATTGGCTGTCTAGTAGTCAAATCATAGGTGTATACTTTAAAGATACTCTCTCTCTCAAGTCTGAAATTTGACTCCATCCTCACTGGAAATGTCAAAGAAAAGTCTGTACTGAGCTTTGGAGATTTGGGGTGCTATAATAAAACCAGAGAATGTATCTCTATGTGATAAAAGAAAAGGCTTAGAGGAGAACAATGACACTGTGGGTAGGGGAGAAAAAAAAAATCTGACACAACAGGACTTACTGAAGTGAGATGAGCGTCGTTTTTTCATAGACTCAGAATACAAGAAAGAAAGTCTGGACATGCAAGACGTCACAGTTGGAATGTCTTTACCAAATCACAGAGAGAGATCAACAGTAAAAACAGTGAGACAGAAAAATGCCTGAAAATCTAACTGCAAAACAGAAGAAAATGTGAAGTCTCAGCTGCTTGCTGCTGAATTTCTATTTGATTCACTGTTAAAACAGTATATGTTTCCAATAGTGTTCTTGCAATTTGCATAAATTAAAGACTGCTTTTAAAAGGCAACCAAACAAAATGCAGATAAGAGTCCTGCATCTAGCATCAAGCGACTGAGACTAAAAAGAATGAAGACAAACAGTGACTGACAGGATGATTAGGCAAAGAGAGAAAAACACAATAGAAGACATGACAGAAACAGCAAGGCTGAAACAAGTAAACAAGGTTTATGTATTGTTTTGTCAGTAAACAGAATCAAAAGGCAGTGCTATTACAGCAGAGCGGCTCTGCTCAGCTACAGCATCCATTCTAACATGCATGCTCCACTGTCTTTGCTCCTTCCAACTGAACAGATGGAGAATCCGCCAGCGATGCCCCCTGTTGAGGGAGAGGAGCTACTGCAGGGGGCGGTGCTCACAGTGCGAAGTCAGGGCAGCTGCCAAGTGTCAGCTCTGCCTCCCTAACCCACCTCCAACAGCCTCCAAAAGTGTTCAGCAAAAAATAAAGGAATACAAGGAGCGTAGCAAATTATTTACTGTATTTCAGTGAGATAAATGTTATCCAGGGTGACAAGTTCAGCAGAACACAGAGAGAAATCAACAGAAAGAGTGTTTAATTGGTTGAGTGCAGCTCACCTCCGGAAGGCTTTGCTTTACGTGGGGAGCGAGGCTGCCTCTGATAGGGGTCAGATGGGCTGTACAGCTCTGATGTGCCCATATTGAAAAGCAGGGTTTTCTGGAGGTAGTCCACCACAGCCAGACCGTTACTGTTTCCAAACACCACACTGAAAGACAGAAAGGTCAAAGAATGCAGTGGAACTCCAAATTATGATTTAGGCAGGCTTTATTTACTTTTGCACTTGGTTGAAAATGCTTGGTTACAGTGTGCTTTGAGACAGGATATAATTACGATTTCTTTACCCACACAAATTGAGCACAAAAAAGGATACCGAGCTATGAAGACTAGTGAGAGCCCAAAGTGATGTGACCTCATGTCAAAAGCATCAGCTGTATTGAACATAAGAGACTTACAGGCCATAGGAAGAATTGATTGCCAGGCTGGTGATCTGCTGAGGTGGCTCCCCACTCACCCACACCAGCTGGATCACCAGTTCCACCTGGTTGCCCGGAGACTGCTTCAGTGGGGAGCTCCGCACCCTGCATCAAACACACAGCAGGATACGACAGCAGGCTGCAGTTTACACTGGAATAAATTATCATCTATGGGCAAGCTACACTCTGGATCATCATTTTTATTGCTATTACTATTATTATTACTTTAAAAGCATTTTATTAAGAGGATTCTTTTTTTCTTGTGTTTTTCATCTCTTCTGTGACAGCCTGCTTCACAAAAACAGAAGCCAAGGCAAAATTAAAGAAATTCCATACTGTAGACATGGTATATTGTCTCGGGGGCCATCAGAGGAGTTGCTCCCTGTTGATGGCTGAGTGGGAAGCTCACTCTCCTGAGGGCTGGAGGAAGCTCCCGGGGTTGGCAGGGTGGGGGTCTGCTCTCCTCCTGGGTCAGGAGAGTCCACTTCGCTAAACTCACACTGCATTCGCACCTCCAAGAGCTAAACAAGAAATAAAAAGACAAAAAAAAAAAAAAAAAGGCTTGTTCTTGTAAATGTTTATCGACTATTATCCTATTATCTATCCATCCTGACCTTAGGAATAATTTACCCATTCACTCTGTCCATTTATTATGCCCCAAGCAATTTACCTGAACAACTTCAGTGGTAATTTCTTGTTTGCTGAACCTATAGACAATAACATGAGCAGATACTCCAGCCACGCACAGCATCCGGCTCTCGGGACACCAGGACAAGGTCTGGATGGCAAATGGGTCCTCATCTACTATATCTGTGTTTGGCTTCTCCTCCTTTCCACGAGCCCTCTCAAACACCTTGGCAGTCTTCAGCTTGTACAGCACTTGAAGCATTACTGTGGAAGGAAAATAAGGACATGATGATTCACTGCGATCAGTGCACTCTCGATAGCACAGGTTACAACAGGAATCGAGGTGGTGGTGATTAATATTGTTCTTTCAAGGAGCACTACGTTCAAAATCCAAGCAACTAGAATTAGAGATGGGAATTAGTTTGTGAACAAAGAAACCCAGAACATCAGTGACGTAGCAGCTCATCCGGCTCGAAATCCATCAGAATTCACAGGTTATTGTAATGTGTGAAGTACAGAAAGAAAGTGATAAGTTTTCTTGTCATTGGTGTGTTATATTGCACAAACTAATGAGAATTGCAAACAGTAATTTCTAGGACAAAATAATGTAGTTCAACACCAAATAGAAGTGTCTGGGTTCAGTAGCATTATAACTACAGGGTCAGTCGTAACTATGGCCATAAAAAGTCTTAAAATATGTGCACACTTCAGTATGTCGTAGTAACAGTAACCATATAACCAATGGGAACCATCAACCAATAGGACCACTTGATTTTTAAAGTTTTTAATTTAGTGCATGAATACATCTCCTTGGAAGGAAAATTAAAGATAAAGACATGCAAGGATGAACTTTTTGTAGTAAGTAATATACTGCTCTTAACAACAAAATACTCACGTGCAGAAGCATCCCAGAATTTGATTGACCCATCAGCATGTCTATTATAGCAGGGGATAGACAGAATAAAAACAAAACAATTAAACATTTATTACTGAACAAGACCTGTGCACATCTTAAAATAAGTAAGCACGACTCATTATATTATTACTTTATTCAATCAATACAGACCCTGTGATTATAATCTCAGGGTAACTCTGTGTGCCTTGGCCCCAGTTTCCCCCACTAATGGGCCATTCCTGTTAAAAACAAATAAACAAAAATGAAGCTTCTGTCTGCGGTGAAGTCAAATGCTCATGTAAAATTCACACAGACAACACAACTGAGTCATTTACCTTCTTACTGTAACCTTGCCTCTTTTGCCGACAGCCGACAGAGTAAAGTGCAGGAATAAGTTCAGCAGGACAGTCAGCAAAATACTCACAGCAGGTCACCGGTGACTCGTGGATAGTCAGAGGATAAGGGTTTTCAAATATGGGATACCTGTCACGATAATCAGTCACATGTTTACACTAAATATTATACAGCATTATGCTACATGTTCTGATCTGTATGTCAAACTTATAGCTGCGATAATAAATGTTAACAAAAGATGCTAGATTTTGTGTAATGTATTCACCAAAGTTTGAAATTTTAATAAAGTTTATTACACTTTAGAGTGGGCAATGTGGCCATTTGGTGTAGAATCTAGATGCACAATGTAAAATATCCATGTTTTTTGATGCAATATAATTATTAATACAACCACAGCTAGAAAGTTGAATATTTACCCAATCTGTCCGAGGTCTATTACAACTAAATCTTTCTCAAGAAGGACCACCACAGCATAAGGCTCCTGAAAGTCTAGAAAACAAATCGGCAGAAAATTTACATGGATAATGGCATCGTTTCAGTTGGTAACTGCATATGCTGTTCTGACTAGTGTCACAGCTCACCATTTGGATATGGAGTTTCACACAGCGTTAGGAAATCCACAATCGGGTAGTCCATCTCCAGAACAGCAGTGCTCTTTCCGTGCATCACAGTAAGACAGGCTCTCCTCCCCACTGTATCGTAAGACAGACCTCCAGACAGCACCATGAATGGGTCCCTGGGTTTAACAAACACACATATTTTAATAGCTTCTTCAATAAAATTGAATTAGTTGTGGCAGATGAAAAATTACCAGGTGTACTCAGCGGTAAATGGGTAAAGAGGGAAACCAAATTTTACTGTGGTGCTTTCTCTGGGGACTTTTTGGCCCGATTTTGATAGAACCTGTTCTGGGAGGAGCCTACTTTTTAATCATTATTAAAACTATATTAATCCCCGTCCTCAAACGCCTGAGAAAAATGTATTAGATCACTTTCAATGAAATGTTGGCCATTTAGTTAATGGCTTTGACATAAGAGCATCTCTTCAGATGCTGCCAGCTGTGTCAAAAATCATTATATTTAACAAGTATCATGAGACTGTTGCCTTGTCTAATTACTTATTAGACAGGGCTTTTTCATCAGCATAAGGACGCTGTCAAGAAGACTAACCTGTTACATATTCAGAATAACAGGAAAGGACATTTTGAGTACAGGATATGGTTTCAAACTAGCGTCCGTTAAGACACAGGATGGGTGGGAACTACCATCACACTCACCCAGCCCTTGTTGTTTTGTATTCCACTTTCAGGATAGGCTTGCATGGTTCTGGCTTTTTTCCATCCTTAGGCTGCTTTCCTATTGGATTTCAAGATGCCAAAAAAACAAAACAAAACAAATCCCCGAAACAAAAACTCATTATATTTTACATTGCAGGAATACAGTACATATGGTGCATATGTGAACATATGGACATGTCGGCATCCATCTGTTACACATGTCAGGTCTCAAAGACTGGTGGGACTACACTTTATTTAAAAGGCCTATATATAGTTTTTCCATTAATCATGCCTCTGTGAATATAAACAATACAAGTGTGTGTATACAACAGCTCCTACCATGTGGTGTGATGATCTGTGCGGGCTTGGCTGGGGTTCGTACATTCCACGTGGTCAAAGTGCCATCGGAGTGGCTGCAAACAAACTGTTTGCCCTCATGGTGCCAGGCGACTGAGTGGATTGCCTGAGAAACCACGGTAGCCGTTTAACAGAGTGTGATACATAATGTACAAGTAACATATGTTTGACAGTTCAGAATAGCAAAGTAACTCTACATCATTGGGGAAATCAGGGTTTGTCTCAACAAAGGTGATACTTGTCCACGGATAGTTTGGGTCCCTTCAAAAATTCATGAGTAACTAGCAAAATACATGATAATGTTATTTTGAGCTGTTTTCCATTCTCTTAAAATGAAAGAAACCTAAACGTCCATTTCATGTGTCATTATAAAACTTCATGTGTTAACTGATTTACAAAGAAACCCAACAAGACCAAACATGTTTCTCAGACAACAGTGAGGAACACCAGACAAACTAGTTTCCTCACAAGAACTGGAACAAAGGAAAACAATGCCTTACCTCATCATAATTGTAGCGGTAGTCAGCTTTTTTGCACTTCAAATCCCACAGCACTACTATCCCAGACTCAAATCCAATCAGAAGCTGAAATAACAAGAGAAGCAAAGCAAGTAAGGCTCAGCTGACTGCTGTTAAACTACATTCTGCACAAAACTGGTTCATAATGAATTCACTTTATGAATGTATGACAGTTATTTATTTTACATTCCCTAGTAGACTTTTATGACATTGCTTAAGATGGCATAAGATGCAATATTCTGACATTTACACACTGTAAGAAGCAACTAAGTTTTCACTTACTATGCAATCATGTAAACACTAGAGTAGCTTATAACTATTTTTTCAATAGTTAGGAATTTCCTTGTGAGAACAGGCTAAAAGATACGCATAAACCCTTTGAAATGGCCTGTAAGAGGCAAATAGAAGGGTCTGCATACGAGCGTAGGTGTTTTTGCATTTTTGGCTCTATATGATGTGAGAAAGGATATCCTTAATATGGTCACCTCAGACGAATATTGTCTGCTGTTCAAACTGTGTTTGCAGGGGGCAGGCCAATAGAAAGACAGCTGGCTTAAATTGGGGCTTGTTCAAGACAGTGAATGAAATGAGGGGGCGCACCAAGATGATCATTTTCACCTCTAAATAACGCAGAGCTACTCCAAAAGAACTTAACAGTGAGATTCCAGAAATAAAAATCCAATTCATATGCTTCATAGGTATGAGCTATAATACTCTGTGTATTTATTTCTTTTAACAAAAGTGCAATTTATTTGCAGTGTCCCGGAAAAGCACTACTCTAACAACAAACTTAAATTTCAGCAAATGCCCAACTGGTGATAGCAGTAACATGAATTCCTGTGCCAAATTGTCTACCAGCAACTAGTAGCAAATTATAATAGTCAACCCAAATGCTCCTAGTTGTTGTTGTCGCTGCCTTTTTTACAGTCACAGTGGTAGCCTACTCTGCGCCATCACTGCAGACTGTCCTATCTTTAGCTCTAGGAAAACAGTAACTGCTAGTTGAGGTAAAACATCATTACCTATGATCCAAAGCAGGAATGTCCCCTGCAATCCATCTTTATCTAACTGATTATCTCCAGTTCACTTAATCACTTAAGTGGAACTTTAACTTTCTTGAATTAAAAGCAAGCCTATATTTCTTTTAAAAGACATGAACTTTTACATTATATAACTGAACAGTCTCTGAGATCCAACTAAAAATCATTTCCAGCTCTGCTTCTCCACATAACATCATCAGATGACGTACAATTGTTTATCTTCTCTATAGGCAATGTAATGTTCAGCTATCAGTTACCTTGCCCTCATCCATGGGGTTATCACTGATGTGCACAACAGGCCCTGGGTGTGTCTTGGTGGATCTGTCAGAGAAAGAAAGAAATGGGAGACAGTCCAAGTCAATTTAGGTATATTTGCCACTGATGAGTAAAATGTATCTGATAAATATAGTGATACAGTGGAGCTTTTAGAGGGCGGTAAGATAGAGGCAATTAGGAAAGACATCCAAAATGTAAGCCCCAATCTTTGGTCTTGCACAGAGAAAAAAAGGACAAGATAATAAGATGAAAATGTGCATCAGCGCACCAGAGGGGAGGAAAAAAAAAAAAAAAAATAGCCATGACATATGAGAGAGACAAACAGCGAGGGAGAGGGAGAGTAGGGTCACATGAGGGTCTATGAGAGATTATAGTGTTTCAAGACAGGATCACCGTGGCAACAGAGCAAGGGGCATGGAGGAAGTGAAGGTCTGGCCTAAAGAAAGTGTTGCTGCCTCTGAGTGTGGTCTGGCTCCAGCGGCTAATGATCTCATTGCTGCTGCTGATGAGTCGATACAGTCAGTGATGTCGCAGTGAATAAAAGGAAGGGATGGAGCGGAATATGAACTCCAGCCGGTAATCACCACATTGTGATACACCCGCACCACAAACACCAGGCTTAATAACCAGTTCTCATGTTTGTGAACTGGATTTTATTGTAATAAAGATTATTTTAACCTAGACTGTTAACTGACGGAATCGTCGGTAAACATTACTTTAAATTAACTAGTTAAAACTGAGTTTCATTTCCAGCATAACACCAGATATGATCATTAGCGCCATACACAGCGTTTCTATCCACTGTAGGAGAGTCCACGAGTTTCCAAAGGCAACAAGCTATGAAGCAGAGCGTGGAAAAGACGATTCTATCAGAGGTTCTACAAAGACATAACTGAATATTTCGCTTTAGATTTCACACCACATCGTTTCTTTTCATCTTCAAAATCAAGACAAGCTAAATCATTTCCCCATCTCCACTTCCTGCATCTGACACATTTATCTAAGAGGACGGCATACTTTGCTCTGACACTTTCAACTCCAGGATCTAAAAGAGCAATTTATCCGATTTCACCAGCAGCCTCATACACACGCACACCTTTATGCAACCAATTTTAGCTGCCAGTCACTTTCTAAAATAATCTTTTTTAGCTCGCTGGTGGGCACATGGAAAATAAAATTGCTTGGAAAAACTTCTACTGACTAAAGTTTTCATTTAGAGAAAAATAGTAATTTCACTACCCCTTTTAAGCCCCAATCAAGGGCTCAGAATGGGCAAATTTTGTGGTAGACATGTAACCAGTCCTTTTAAGACATGTACTTCTTTCTGTTAATCTGAATGACCTGAGTTCATGTATCAATGTGTACTTTGATCACTTCACAGCGAGTCATGACGGCAATCTTACTAGATTGTACCAGTAACATTTTGGTATCACTTTGCAAACCACCCAATTCGGAATACATTCAGTTACTTTAAGAGTATCAACGGTATATTAACATTATATTAAAAAAAACAAAAACTTCTGGCACCTGCATTTAGTCTCACTTTGCTCAAACTAATCTCACAGCCTCAAAGCGACTTCTTTATGTTGTCCCGACACAAAACAGTTTTATGACACTGCTTGCTAATGAGATTTGAGGTTAACAGTTCGTTTTTTTTTCGTTTCAGCCATTTCTAGAAGTCGGTCTTCTGTGTTCCTAACATGCATGAAATGTCAGACAGCACAACAGCAGTAATTTCATCATTTGCTTGTAATGAATTGTCCCCAATACATTTTACTGAGGTGTGCATGAATGAGGTCCATGAAATGATCAAAGTACCTATATAACACACTATATGAACAAAAGTAATAATTCACTGCCTAATCTTTAATTTCAGGTGTATTCCTACTGCCACAGGTGTATTAAATCAAGCATCTATCCATACAGTCTGCCTTTACAAATATTTGTCAAATAATGGCTAATTCCAAAGAGCTCTCTGAATACCAATGTGGTACTATAATAAGATGCCGCTGTTGCAACAACTTTGTGAAATTACTTCCCTCCTGGATATTCCACAATCAACTGTAAGTGGTATTGCAAATTGGAAGTGTTTAGGAACCACAGTAACTCAGCCACGCAGAGGCAAACCACACAAAGTTACAGAACTGCGTTGAGGCGCATAGAGTGTAAAATTGTCCAATGGATTGCCGAGTCAATATTCACAAAGCTCCAAACATCATCTTGAATTATCATCAGCACTAAACATGTGTGCTGGGATCTTCGTGGCATGGTTTTTCGTAGTGGAGCAGCTCCAGTAGGTATAATGTGCAGGTGGTCTGGTACTTTCATCTACACAGTGTAGGTGGCATTGAAAGACACAGACTTAATGTCTTTTACAGAACTGTTAAATGTTGCACAGTTATAATGGCTCAGTCTGTACTAATGGGAATGCTGGAGGGATGACCCAAACGACTGAATTCCTAAACTTTATCTAGCAAAATAACTTTGCTAGATATTGCAAGTATGAAGAGCGCGTCGACCTGCCAGTGCTGCCCTGTTTGACCAGAAATTATTTTTATTATCACTTGTTAAATTATGTATCAAGTAAATAATCCACCATTTAGCAAAGCTGTTTAAAAATGATCACTTTAAATTCCTGTGTGCTGGGAAAACCTGTATTCGATACACGAAAATGCTATCATAACCAGAAAAGATACTGATAGTGATTTTATCCACCTCGATCATACACCTGCATGTGACATTAAATGGGAACCCCTCAGAAGATGCAGGATGTGATGTAAAATTCCTTGCAAACTTTACAGTGGGTGTTTACACGAGGGAGTGGGTGACACAGGATGGGTCACTGGGGTTATGAAGTGGGCACTTCCTATCAGAGATGTTTGCTGCCAGATTTAACAGAACACCTCCAGAAGTCTCAACTGCAAGTCCTGGCATGGCACAATCACCACCTCCATACCGCCCTCATACCGATCAGAGCTACAGTATTCTCAGCTTACAGGACTAACTGTTTCTGCAAGTGCCGGCAACCGCATTCCTTTGCAATTTTGAGTTTCCTGGTCGAGTGTCAGCTGCACAAAGAAGATATGCAAATAGTGAGTGAGTAATGGGAGGAGGGGTGTAGTTGTGAAATACAGACTCACAGTTCGATGGCTTTGTTCCACATAATAACGTAGCCTGAGAGAGTGAAGGACTCCACGTTGACAATGTGGATGTTTCCTCTTTCTGTGCCGATGTACAGCCATTTGCTCTGGAAGGGCAGGTGGCAGTATGTGATTCTGGAAGAGATCAAGATCCATCACAACCAGGCTTTTTATTATCTCATGACTCAGTTGGCATCAGACGGTTACCCTTGTCCCTAATCACGCTGGTCCAACTGGAAGAAGAAGCAAGTGAGTAAGATTTAATTACAAAGGCCTTGCACTGTGTCACACTAATGAACCCAGACTATATATAGATCAGTTGGGGGGAACAGCAGAGTAAATACTGTTGCCTATTCTCAACTGGGTGAAAGAAGAATCCAGTCATACACAACATTTACTATCTGAAATAGAATGAACCTGCAAAAATGTTTAGTCTTTTGCTATTAGTCTGTACCTTAATTGTGATTTTTTTTTTTCCAGAGGAAATCTGGAGTCATTTTTAAATGAACTTGGAAATACTGACTTAACAAAAAGTGTGGAGTTTCTTTTAACAGACCTGATGGTTTAAACCATGAAGATGCTGCAAAATATCTGTAGCAACTGTTAAATGAAAGGAAAAGTAGCACACAGTCAAAATATACTGCCATTTAAGTCAGTTTACTGCTCATTTTTGTCTTGCCATTTCAGTGCAAATATGTCCCACTGGATTATAGAATACAATAACTTTATTATCAACATCAATGGGAAATTGTCTTCTGTTCACTAAGCAATAAACAAAATGAATCAAATCCCTTCACATCAACCCACATTCATACATACACGCATATAAAACTTCAACATAACAACAATAAAAACACATCACAGCATCTCATTATTCAGTATACCGATTGGCTCTTGGCACAAATGATCCCTTATATACTGCGGTGAACACCGGGTCAGCAGCAGATAGCCGCTCCCCTGGGTGGGATCATCTTATGTTTCCGGTGTTCCTATAGCATTATTATAATGTCCTTCTGGCCAACATAAAATTTCTGCTACATTTGAAAGAGGGTCTGAACAGAGAGAGGGAAAGAAAATCTGCAGGCCAAAAATCCAAATAATGAGCTGAGAAAAATCGCAAAGCTGGGTGATAAAAATCTGTGGGTGCCACATTCCTTCTAAAATGTAGTAATTTGATGCATTGTTAATACTGAACCATTAGTCACAGATTTTCCTTATTGGCTAAAAACAGCTGGTGCAGCCCCACAGCATGTGGCCAGCTGTGAAGGCAAATTTTGTTCACATCAGATGCAGTGTTGCAGCAAATGCAGCAGCAGACAAACAAACACATTACTGTACCTCTCCCTGTTAAACTTGAGTGAATGCAGGATAGCAGGGATTTTTTGCCTCAGGTTCCACAGGTGGATGCTGTCATCAGCTAAGGCACTCACCAGCGCCCCCTGTGGTGACGGTGATAAACAGAGCAGTTATTTGCGTTGAGAAAACATCATGTGGCTTGGCATTGACACTTTATATGGCTGTATCACAAGCATGTGATATAAAGCTCGTAGACTCTACAGTATAAAGTGTGCTGAAGTAAAATTAGCTCAAAGAGACAATATTCAAGTAAAGTCAACTGAATTGAACTGAAATGAATACAGGTTACACCACTAGCATTACTTTTAATCGATGTATAAAAGCACATTCATCAATAGATTCATGGCTGGGTGTGTGAGGAGAGGAGTGAACAGGCTGGGAGCGAAGAGGTGGTGAGGAGGAGGAGAGAGAAAATCAAACAAGGACACAAGGAACAGGTAATGACAACAAACCTCGTTGATCAGGAACTGGAGCTGGATGACAGCAGCGTTGCTCTCGTGCTGACAGTAGCACTCCACCCCTGCACGGCCAAAGCTAAAAAAGTTTGCTCAGTCAAAGAAAACTGGAAAGGTGCCAGGAAGGTTCATGCAGAAATCGAGGAAAACCTACTTTAAAAATGCTGCAACTTTTCTAATATAATTTCATACAAAAAGATGAAAGTGACAATTGCTATTTCCAGCCTTCTGTGATTTTTTCTAATCAAAGGTTCTTAAGTTCTTTGTTTGTTTTTTCTGAACTAAATGGAAGTTGACATTTTCCGCTTGCATTCCTAAAAAGGCACAGGCAAAAGCATGTAACACACTAAACTGATGAGTTATAAATAAAATCAGTGGGCCCTGTCTCCCTCATATATTCACATGCGTCAGCCACTGTGACGGCAGCATGATTAACTTCACACTCACCTCTCTCTATTGGACTGTTAAGTTTAACTTAGAGAATCTCTGCCTGCTTAATTTGTCCATTCAGAAGCAATCAGGCTGCTCGTTCAGCTAATAAAAGACACGGGGCATCACAAATTATGAACAGTGCAAAAGTCAGACGCATTGCCACGTAAGCATCGGGGCTGTAACGCCTCAGATAAAAACCTCCAAAATACTTTCACAAGCAGCTGAATAATCACAAGAGAAATTGGGGGAAATCCTTTCAACTAGCCTCTAATCACTCTCAGAGACATATGTGCACTGAGTTGTGCATGCAAGCACAAAAGGAGGAGGAAACCACAAGAGCACTAATCATACAGCCAGTCTATGAACAGACAGACAGACCACAGAGACAAAAAAAAAGGTGCAGTGTTTCTCATACTATTAATGTTAGCATGCAAAAGAAATGCTCCAAAGACTGGCAGCTATGTCGACTAAAACCATTTTAAGGCTCAAATAGTATGATTCTGTACAGGATTAAACAAGCAAGCAGTGATCAAACAATCCCTCAGTTCCTTAAACAAACTAAGGTGGGGTTCAGGACACCGTTTCAGGATGGGCTCAACAGTGGACATCAGGTCGTTATATGACAGTGGTAAACTCAGACTATTAGAGTCAAGACTTTTTTAGCTGGCGCCAGTCGAAGGCTGTGGGCAACTGACCTCACATTCACCCACGACCTTTGTGTCCAGTTTTAGCTCCTGGCATTGCAGGTTGTGTACAACATTTGTCAAAATTATTAATGGTTATCATGTTTCCATAGGTCCACAATGAACGAGGAGGAGGAGGAAGAGTCATTAAGTCCATTGCATACCCTCTGGTGATGCATAAATAAGAGCATAAGAGCAGAGAGGTAGCTGAAAAACCAAGAATGGTAATATTTAACAGTGTTTTCATCATATTTCTGTAATCCAGTGGGGGTCATTTAAGCAACCAGGCAACAGTGAACACGAAGTATGTGTTGTTTTCCAGTGATTATCAACTTTTCGCTGTAAGTATTGTAAAACTGATTCAGCTGCAATATAGGTTAATAGTACTGCTGAGCAAAGCTACTTTCTAGGCTAGCAGGAAATTACTAACACGAACCTCACAACAAGATGTTATCACTGCGGGGAGCGAGTGCATTCTTTTCTAACTTCCTGCCACACTACATGATCAAAAGCTTAGGGGCCACAGGTATAATCTACATAGTAATAGACCATCTATACAACAATACATGTTTCTCTTTATTTCTTAATTTCATTGGCAGTGTGGACACAGGAAGATGGGTCACACCACAAAACAAAAAAGCTCAAAATGCTAGTTCCTGTCTCACACTGTTGGTCATATGGTAACTTTCATATGATTTGCTTTTCTCTTAAATTAAGTAACTTCCTAAGTTGAGTAATCAGTTAGTTGATTGCAAGGTTCCAGTTTTTGAGAGGTGAAGAGTTCCTGCTGCTTCTTGTCCTGAATTAATTAACGTTTTGGACTGCAAGACAACACAGCGATGAACTGACTGGATATTAGCTTTGTCTGATTAAATAAAATGCTTTATCCGTTATTAAATAGCATTATATTTTGTAATTAAGATTTCGACTTCCTTGGCACAAAAGTGGGGAAATCAATCACACAAACAACACAAATATACAGAAAATATTGGTAATATTGGAAGTCTCTATTTGTGCGTCCTACTGAATAGATCAACTCTCTGAGCAACTGTATTGACCTGCACTTTAAGATTTCCAGTCATACTATTAAATCAAATACATTTTGAGAATTTAGAAAACCATTATCTGGTAATCAATCATGAAATCAATAGCAGCGCCGTAAGCACATCACAGGATAGCACAAGTCACGAGTGGGAAATTCATCTTCCCAAGAGACCACATGAGAAACTGGGAATGGTGTTGAGCTGAACGCAATTCTGCTCAATATTAATTTTATCTCTTTATAAGCTGCTGCTAGTAAGAGTAGATGTTCCAATGAGGCCCAAATTGTGGCCCCTTGGGAAAGTTAAAGGCCCACTCTTGACCTAAACTGACCCCTCACTGGGCCTACAAAAGAGAAATAGTTTTGAATACATACAGTGGGGCAAAAAAGTATTTAGTCAGCCACCGATTGTGCAAGTTCCCCCACCTAAAATGATGACAGAGGTCAGTAATTTGCACCAGAGGTACACTTCAACTGTGAGAGACAGAATGTGGAAAAAAAATCCATGAATTCACATGGTAGGATTTGTAAAGAATTTATTCGTAAATCAGGGTGGAAAATAAGTATTTGGTCAATAAGAAAAATACAACTCAATACTTTGTAACATAACCTTTGTTGGCAATAACAGAGGTCAAACGTTTACTATAGGTCTTTACCAGGTTTGCACACACAGTAGCTGGTATTTTGGCCCATTCCTCCATGCAGATCTTCTCGAGAGCAGTGATGTTTTGGGGCTGTCGCTGAGCAACACGGACTTTCAACTCCCGCCACAGATTTTCTATGGGGTTGAGGTCTGGAGACTGGCTAGGCCACTCCAGGACTTTCAAATGCTTCTTACGGAGCCACTCCTTTGTTGCCCGGGCGGTGTGTTTTGGATCATTGTCATGTTGGAAGACCCAGCCTCGTTTCATCTTCAAAGTTCTCACTGATGGAAGGAGGTTTTGGCTCAAAATCTCACGATACATGGCCCCATTCATTCTGTCCTTAACACGGATCAGTCGTCCTGTCCCCTTGGCAGAAAAACAGCCCCATAGCATGATGTTTCCACCCCCATGCTTCACAGTAGGTATGGTGTTCTTGGGATGCAACTCAGTATTCTTCTTCCTCCAAACACGACGAGTTGAGTTTATACCAAAAAGTTTTACTTTGGTTTCATCTGACCACATGACATTCTCCCAATCCTCTGCTGTATCATCCATGTGCTCTCTGGCAAACTTCAGACGGGCCTGGACATGCACTGGCTTCAGCAGCGGAACACGTCTGGCACTGCGGGATTTGATCCCCTGCCGTTGTAGTGTGTTACTGATGGTGACCTTTGTTACTTTGGTCCCAGCTCTCTGCAGGTCATTCACCAGGTCCCCCCGTGTGGTTCTGGGATCTTTGCTCTCCGTTCTCATGATCATTTTGACCCCACGGGATGAGATCTTGCGTGGAGCCCCAGATCGAGGGAGATTATCAGTGGTCTTGTATGTCTTCCATTTTCTGATGATTGCTCCCACAGTTGATTTTTTTCACACCAAGCTGCTTGCCTATTGTAGATTCACTCTTCCCAGTCTGGTGCAGGTCTACAATACTTTTCCTGGTGTCCTTCGAAAGCTCTTTGGTCTTGGCCATGGCGGCGTTTGGGGTCTGACTGTTTGAGGCTGTGGACAGGTGTCTTTTATACAGATGATGAGTTCAAACAGGTGCCATTCATACAGGTAACGAGTGGGGGACGGATAAGCTTCTTACAGAAGACGTTACAGGTCTGTGAGAGCCTGAGATTTTCCTTGTTTGAGGTGACCAAATACTTATTTTCCACCCTGATTTACGAATAAATTCTTTACAAATCCTACCATGTGGATTCATGGATTTTTTTTTCACATTCTGTCTCTCACAGTTGAAGTGTACCTCTGGTGCAAATTACTGACCTCTGTCATCATTTTAAGTGGGGGAACTTGCACAATCGGTGGCTGACTAAATACTTTTTTGCCCCACTGTAAGCTACACCCATTAAGGTAGCTAATGTGTCTTTTTAGACTACTGTTGCTGCTAACTGCACCAAACATTAAATTTAAACAAAACTATGGGTGTCTCACTCAAAGCCACTGGGGTTAACTTTTCTGACGAAAACCCTGCAGATGCATTTTTTTTACCCATGTATGAAAGGAAAGCACACTTTAGTCCTAATGTCACAAAGTTTGACATATCACAGCAGATGCCAAATAATTTGCTCTCGTAACCTTCTTAAGGATATCCCCCCATGTCCCTAAAAACATCACACACTTCAGTCATACCCTATGAACGTCAACACTTCCCTGTTCGGTAAACCACTGTGGTTCACCACAGCATTTCAACATCAGCAGGTTTTCTCACAAAGTCAACAGATGATACGCATGACAGGAAGTTCTCTTTCATGCTAGTTTACCAATAGAAGACTGATAATGTCTTTAGTAGTCTTTCTACAAGTGCAGATATTAATACCAAAAAAGAAGGAACTACAGCGTAGTGAAGCAGGTACAGCATTTCTACTCTGAAAACCTTCAAAAACAAATTCTGACTTCTACCACGATCAGACCAGCCTTTACCTAATAAAATACTGATTTTGCAAAAAGTTAAAATTAATATATTTATATTGGGTTCACTAATTAAAGTATGCAGGGAGAAAACACAGCTTCAAATGTTAGGTTTTTCCTGCTCATCACCCTGTATAATGTTAGTGAGTGAGTATATCCCTAATGTGGTCATCTAAGGAAGTCATCCATGTCTACACAGCACAGAAGAACCACCCACCTGCTGTTCAAACATTCTGTTTGCCAAGTGCAACCAGTCAGAGGAGAGCTGGCTTGTCTATACATGTGTGCTTTTACACTAATGACACACATCAAATGAAAAAGCCGGTATCAAACCAGGGACCTCTTATGCTTATAGCATCGGCAACCAAACAAAATATATCCCAAGTACTCAGCTATTGGATCAACCATGATGTCTAGTTTTTAAAAAAGTTCAAGATGTGTACGGTCACCGCACACAAAGATTATCTGCATGTGCTTAAACACGAGATGTGATGGTTTTATAATTGCCAAAACTGCACTGGAAAGAGCACGGAAATGTCTAGAGTTACACACTGATTAAAACGCTGTAGTAGAGGCAGATCTTGTAAAAGCAGACATTTATTGCTTGTAGACACCTCATTGAACTTATGTCTACTGAGCTGTGGCAGCAGTTCCAAACTCCAGGGGCAGTGAGGTGGATCGATACAGACCATCTTTTGATAAATGGACCAATTGCCTGAATGACAGTAATCCCATCAGCTCCACCTTGCACATTAGGACAACATGGAAGCAGTGTATGTTCTGTGGGAGTAGCCCTGTGAAAAAACAGCATGCCCTCTTAATCTAGAGAGTGGATAATGATGAGGACAAAGCCACTTAATGAAAATCTAAACAAGGCAGGTGGGCTTCTTAAGCAGGATACCAGCACAAAGGGAAACCCTGAGCTGATACACTAATAGGTCAGCCCTGAAGGCGTAACCTGGATATGAGTAGACTATCACATGCAGTGTTTAATAGCCTGGAATCCAGGGGCAGTTCTGCTGCTGTGAGTCACGGATGTTAGCTGTAAAAGCAAATTTTTATCCTTCAAAACAAAGAAATACGAAACTGACTTCCAACTGCCTGAGGGGCCACACAGCACTGTGGCAGCTTGATTGTGTGTGCATGTCGTGCAAGTCCAGTTATGTTTACAGCACATATGAAGTGGCATCCTGGCACTGACTGGGCAGCACAGTTGATGAGGTTGGCTCCTCGGCATATGGCAGAGGAGCTGTTCATGCTACTGCAGAGATACCACTAATGAGCCTGGGTGCTCCAGGAGAAGGAGGCTGCTGGTTGCACAGAAACACATCCTAAGCCTAAGAACTCAGATTCCTTTAGCTTGTTTTGGAGATTCTTTTTTTTGTAGCGTTGGATGACAATAGACAGAAAGGATCATTTACTCTGTGAACTCCCGTGCCTTTGTGGAATGCTGAATGGCAACTTAAGTGGAAAAATGTTCCTGGAAATGATTCCAGGAACTTGGACACGGATTTACTTTCCTTACACATGTGTGCCACGACTGTGTGGGTGAGAGTGTTTTTTTGGTTTTTTTTTTAAAAAGTAAACCTTTACTTTCCTTGCATGACTCTTCACATGGGAAAAAGGATACAGCCTCAAAGCTCCAGTCTGAGTCCCAATGGCCAAGATTTTCTGTACGGGGTCAAAAGCCATTGAGGATGGTTGATATGGAAAGCCATGACGCACAGTCTGCAGGAAAAAAAGAAGAAGCAGAATTTACATTAGACCTTAAGCCAGCTATTCGATCATCTCCTACACAGTCAAGCTGACATTAAAAAATTATAGTCTCCAAGAAATGCAATCCATCAATGTGGAAAATGTGCTCTATTATCAAAAGAAATTAGATAAAGCATAAACATTATTGAAATATCTTTCTCATGGCTACTTGATATCTGTGAAGTATTAATTTTGGAAAACAACAGTAAAACTCAATATGACAACCTTGAGCTGGACTTTTATTGTCAGAATCTTGCAGTAGCTTATCCTCCAAATTATTATCATCATCAGGCATCTATAACCCAATTGTTTCAGGTTGGAAACGTTGCTCAATCATCCATAAGCTCTCTGCAGCCTGCAGCAGGATTACATAACAGGTAATGCCATGGCCCTGTAACCCGGGGACCTGACCTGTTCTGCTCCCAGCTGGAGTTGAAGCTAGTGGGCGAAACCTTTCCAGGCAGCCCTAACAGTCTGCATTACTAAACCGTGCATGATTAAAAAACAAGGCTGGGGAGCTCTTGTGTAGTGACCTGTGAGGTTATGATTTAAATGATCAGTTTTATTTATTTATTTTGCCAAAGCTGTTCACTCACATGCTCTTATGCACTGTACCCACAAAGATTATGCTCTGAAGCGATTGCTGCACTCGTGGATGGTGGTGGCTTAGTATAAAAATCCAAGTAGAAGTTTAGCTGAAGGTAAGAGAGGTGCTGGATATTTACTAGAGTTGGAGTTTTTGCAATAAAAAGTGTTCTTCTCACCACCTTTGAAACATAACATGGGAAATTTGCAGTGGATCCACTATTAATATGATAAACGAAATACAGGCTGCAGATGTTGCCCTCAACAACTCGCATTAAAACCCACGTTAGACCTGCACCTCCAGCATGAATAGAAGTGAGCAATGTCCAAATGGGGTGGGTGAGTGTTGTGTTGTAATTTTATGATATTTTACAGTGACGAATATACAGTTTCAAAGATTCAGAGCAATGCAAACAGCCCACTATGGACTACATCAAGGCAGGGCTGGCTAAAATAGACTAAAAAAATAATTACATATTAATAAATCACATTGTAGTGTTCAAGTGTGTGACTTTAAATCTGGTGTGCACATTCAAGTGGTTTCCATCCTAAATAATGAAATTAATATCCAGAAATAAAAGCAGTCAGCGTTTTTTCTTTTCTTTTTTTGTGTCACGCTGCTGTCATCTGACTGTCAGTTAGTTAATGTTAGCTGTTATTAACGGAAACCCACCTTGCAAAGCTGAAAATGCTCCGACTGTAAAGTCTCCTGGACAACATCGTTTTCCCTGGGAGTACCCGGCTGAGCAGTTGCGGAGGAGGAGGAAGAAGCCGCTGTCAAGCCGTCCAGCACCTTCCGAATATTAAACTTCTTCATTTTCCTCCGGTACACAAGCGACGGTTCAGAAAACAGATCAAGCGAGCTACCATAAATTGGATACAGAGAAGGGGGTAGCTGCTAGCTAGTTAGCCGAAATAACGCACAGTTAATACCTTTCTGTATACATCTCACATGTTACGGAGGGTGTTGCCAACGCATTCTCCAAAAGCGCCCGAGTCACGAACATTGGTTTAGAGAGTCCCTTCCGATAGCAGCCCTAATGCGCCATTTATATTGCCAGCTTTGGCGTTTAGTCGACCGGGATTAGTCGTTTCCGCCAGCTCCTTCCCCAACCAGGGCTCAGCGGGTAGCAAAGTGGCTACGGAAACGCAGTGAACTGCAGCGGGGATTGAGTCTGCGCTCTGCCGTCACCCGGATGCAGGACCGGTGTTACGGTGTATTCCGTGACCCGTCAGATTAGGTGACCTCGATCGGAATGTGAGCTGACAAAACGCTTTAAAACTGCTTGTGTTGTTGACACCTGCTGAGAAAAAAGAAGAGCATAAATAGGTTTACATTTATATACATATACATTATATACAGTATACATTTTGATAGCTATCATAGCAAATTAAACCAATTTAAAAGACATCAATATCCTTAAATTATTGTAAGTTTAATAGAGGGAGTGTTATTATTTCTAAACACCTATGTATGGTCATTTTGTGTGGCTCAAAATTCAATTAGAATTTTAAAAAATCCTCAAAAACAAAGTCCTTATTTTTGCCACAATCTTAACGTTTTTGGCGCTGTGAGCTCTTCAAACAATTTTTAGTTATAATTTTTTTTACATAGCAACACAAGGAATTCAGATAGCCCTGCGGCCCCCTGCTGGCTAAAGAGTCCCGAGCAGCCTCAATGCTCGAGGGCTGGGAGGGAAGCAAAACCTTACCCCAGTGACACCTGTCAATCCTTTGAAGAGTGGTTTAAAAGTGCAAACAAATAACGCAGGGAGACAATGTAGCCACAAGCATCTTTTACTAACGCCCTTTCCCACTGAAACGCGATATAAGGGTACTCCTCTGGTATTCTATTCCAATCTATTGTGCATTTCTGAAAAATAGGCCGTATTTCCTCATTCCTTATGTTCCCCAAGGAAGAAGATTGAGGTTATTTTGGCTCTGCAGAGAATTGGACACAAAGCTGGAAAACCTGGTTAAATATTCACCTTTGTGATATGTCATTCTTTTAATTAGCCCATTAAAAAACTTCACATGTGGGCATATAGTTTTATTTTAACTGATTCCCCTTAAATGGTACACCTGACAAAGTCACGTGGAAGACACAAAAGACAGAAAATTGTCGAGTTAACCTAATGAGACATTAAAGCCATGGCCTTTGCAATACACGTTTAAAACGTCAGAGCCTTTTTGTAAATTCGATTTAAGACATTGTTTAGTTTTGGTTCTTTTCTGGATATAATTCTGTCAAAAGTTTTGTATTGACTTTCAATAATATATCACATACAACACTGTGCAAAAAGTCTTGAACTGCTCCTATATTTTGCTTCCAAGTAGATTTTCTTGTAAATTTTTACAATGGCTCAGACTTTCTGAATGTCAAAGCTTTGCTTTGCTGCTCTTTTGTCCATTTCCAGTCCAGTTCTTGTACCTGGCCATTTTAAGAGTGATGTAATTTTAGACTCATGAATCATTCAAGCACAAAAAAAGCATCTAACACAAGATTACAGTGTTTTGTCTACACATAATAGACTTCTAGACACTTTCTTACCTGTTGACTGTTGCAAAAACAAAACAAAACATATTGTATTCTCATTTCTTAAGCTTAATTTATTAACTCAGAATCTGTGCTGCTGTGCTTTGGATCATTGTCCTGTTACGTTACCTAATTTCAGAAAGCTTTGACTTTCAGATAGATGGTCTCACATTTGACTCCAAAATGCTTTAGTATGAAGAGGAGTTCACTCAGTGACCATCATCAGCCCACTACCACTGTGTCTGACAGTTGGTATGAGGTATTTGTACTAATATGCTGTATTATATTCAGTGTTTTAGTATTTTCTTTTTTTATACTGCTTCAGCGTTTGGTATTGATAAAGACCCCCACCTCCTACTACCATCCATACTACACCAAAGTACATGTTAATGTTACATGTTTTTCAGGTAGTCTCTGTCAAATCGTCTGTGTTTATAGAGGTAATTCCTATGAAACCTGTGAGAATGTGCTTCGCATGTATGTCTACTTCCGCATTTTGGCTTAATTCTTGTTAAATAAGGGCATGGTGTAATATGTCATGTGTTGTTTATCTGAGGTTGTACTTGCCCGACTTGAAGGACCACATTATTATTATTATTTATAATGTCCTGATATGTAAAACCTTAGAATAGAAAGAGTGAGTACTTTATTTTTATCATAACTGTATGAACTTCAATTATTCATACTGCTGGGGGAAAAAAAAGAATGCATACCAAATAATATAAATAAAAACATTTTCAGTGCAGTGTGTGGATTTGACAAACAGCACTGATCACAAAGTGGAAGAAGTTGAGTATTTGCATTTTATGCTACTTTAAATATTGCTTTTAAAAAAGTAGTAGCTTCATTGGCACTGGTTATTTTGCAGATCATTACATGCAAAACATCTGATTAGCTTATCCTTTAAACTGCTATAGATAACACTTAAATGCTGCAAATGTAGCTACAAATTTAAAAATCTGATTCAGAAACATGATGCGATGAAGCAAAACATGTTGGTGGTTGATGGGGGAAACAGGACTGGTTCAGTACTGCCAATAACCCTTTAGAATCAGAAACAGGATTTTCAGATAGAATCAGTTTGTCTCAGCGTTGATGTGGACAGCAACACAAAAGAAAAAAACACTTTGTGTCCCTTCTCAAAGTGTCTTTGCACAGGTATATTTTGTGCACTAGATGGCGTCATCTACTAGCAAAACTATTAACCTCTAAATCTGTATTTTGTTGTGTTTGAGAACTCGCCTTGTGACAAAAATTCAGAACCATGGACAGCAACGTAAGGATTCCAGACCGTCATCATGGAGCCCCTTGATGGTTCAGGACGTGGTCAGTTTAAAGGGTATAGGTTCATTCATATTCTAGCATTTCTTTTCTTGCATTTATGGACTCGGGCACATCAACATATATAATGTAGGTGCAGGAGAATGTCTGCAAATGTCTGCTATTCAAAGACTTTTTCCACACAGGACATCATAAAATGGGTCACACAAGGCACAATGGGAGACAGTGAGAGGCACAGCAAAGCTATGCACAAAGCTTTACGCTTTATAAACCTATTCACAAGTTTGACTAAATTGAAATTGTCATGCAGTCATGAATATATGAACGAAGCTGCCAGAGAAAATGCACGCCGGAGGGCTGATAAAACAGGGCAATATCAATAATGCACAAGTGATGGGATCTGTTGCTGGGAGTGAGGCTCCCATCCATTCAAACTGTCATATTTATAAACAAGTTAAGGAGCGGGGCTTTTGTGTCCGATGTGAAAAAGTATTGGGGCCAGCATCCCTCTTTGACTTCTGAATGTAGGTCTCCAGAAACTGGGACATACATCCAAAATTAGCAGTTGTGTGTTACTTCTTCCATCGTTTTGCCTCAGGCACAATTGCCACATGAGGTAAACTACCTTGCTGGCTTTTATGCTGCAACTCCTTTGATCAGCATGTAGAGATCAGATGAATTTGTGATGGGGTTTGGATAAATATGGGAAATTATGGTGCCCATTTTTAACTTTTTAATCTATTTTGGGGGAAATTTATGGTAATGCAAATTAATGCCACGTCAACAACTGCTGATATAACAAAACATTATGTGATTATACTCCAAGGTTAAATCCATTCTCATGACACATCTGGAGAGAGTGGCTGAATTTGGACAAATGCTACTCTGAAAAGGTAACCAGCGGCAGGATGTAGAACAGTTCCCTTGCTGCACTGCAAGGACACCGAAAGGTAAAACTACAGGACAGCAAAGAACAGATTGGTGTGCAAAAATAACCTGAGCAACACAAAACATGTCAATGAGCAAGACAAGGTATCGTACATTGCACTGGTTTAAATGTCCGACTTTAAAGGCACTTTAATTTCACATTAATAGCATTAAAACAAACCACTCAATTAAAAGTTATTATTTCAAACGTATTCTGTTAAAACACCTTGTAACTGATTAAAGCATAAAATTTACAAGCCTTTAAAAAGGTCATGGTGACATGATTTAAATGAACAAACTGTCCATGAAAAAGAGGCAAGAAATATATTTGTTAAGTTGATCAACGTAGAATTATCCAGTTACTTTAGGCAGTGTAGCAATAACTAAACTAATAATGAACTTATAAGCCTGGTAACCTGTCGAGGGTGTGCGATGAATGGATGAGCTTGTCATTTTCTAAATACTTCCAAATGATTTTATTTCAATCTCAGCCAGAATTTAGTGGCTGATATTTTACTTCATTGACACATACAGTCACATACACTCACTCTTCTGATATTTGTTAGATACATGCTAAATGCTCTGCTCCCAGTATAGGACACTGTGTACTCTCTGGGCATTTTCACAAATCTCTTTTCTCCACCAAAATCAGGTCATGCTGATAGCTTTTCTCTGCTTTTTGCCATATCAATCTGAGATGCCTTGCTTATGCTTGGGTCTTAGCTCATCTTACTGCAAAAGTGATTAAGAGATAATTATATGCATGGGTTGCATAACAGATGAAGGCACAGTGGAAGCTGCAATCAAATAAAGTGTCATTTGATGAGGACTATTTGATGAAATATACATTTTCGCTGTTTTTCTGCATGGGAATAAACGTTAGATAGCTTGTGGCTCCTCATCATAGTAGGTCATTCACTAGCACGTCTTGGTTGTGCAGTGAGTGTCACAGGCTTTTCCCAGCAGGATGTGTATCATGCTGATCTGTTTATTATCCTGACTGGATCAGTGGTTTATCAGAGGAATGAGCTCATTGTCTCCACAGAGGTGTTTATGAGGCAGCCCACACAGTCCATAGATTATTGAGAAAAATCAGCAAAGCAGAAATATGAATATAAAGCTACTGAAGCTTGGTGGCTTTCTGTCATAGCTTCACTGAGGCGGCTGTGGATTCATGTCCCAGCACCACAAACAGGTCAGGTTCTGTTTAACCAGCAGTAGCTTTAGTTTGGCTCTTTGTCTCAGAACAGTGATCTCCCGCAGCACAGTGACTGACTCTGACTCTCCGTGGGAGTCAGGTTCACTTTGATCCTATCCCAGTGGTGCTCTTCAGCGGACAGGCTGGTGTCACACAGCATTATTTGTTTGACAAGGAAGGCACCTGCCTCTTCAATATTTATATCTTCCTAAAAAAAAAAAAGCAGGGAAGAACACGATTTAGAACATTGTGCGTGCATCCGCCGGGTTAAGTTTTTGGCTGCGTGTTTTAATATTTTAACATATTTATATGAACAGGTTATATGCAGTAGCTGCAGTGATAAAGTTCACACATGCAATAGAGCATACCCTCATGCAAGTCTAATGCATGATCTCATGCAGTATGCTTACTTGCAATATGAATATTTTTAGATATAAAATCTATTAAATTAGTCAAACAGAATCCAATCCCTGAGATAATCAGTTAATGATCTGCTGAATATCCTAACGTTATTACCTCTAAACACCCAACACTGACTGTTACTGAAGGCACATATTCCCCTTCTATGGTTGCACAAACCTTAGCAGAAGTCTCAAACCAGCCCAGGAAGCTGTTGTCTTTACAAAAGCTGTCCAGAGAGGACACCAAGGCTCCATCCTTCCCCGTCAGGTCGCATTTGTTGGCCAGCAGGACAGCAGGGATCGGTTGGCCACTGTCAAGACGCACTTTGGTATCCAGGTCTTGCTTCCACTCAGAGGCAGCCTCCAGGGTGCAGCTGTTTGTAATGTCAAAGACCACTACTGCTCCCATCGCCTCTTTGTAGTACACTCTGGACATGTTCTTAAACCTCTCTTGGCCTTGAGGGATAATAAAATTATGTGTGTAATGGATCCTTTTGCTCAACTTCTAATAAAACCTGGCTGCAAGTAGGAATGTGTCTTTTTTTTCTCATGGATAGGCAGCTATTATTTCTTTTTGGTCTGAATTATCATGTCAAATCTGACTGCAACCTAAATGTTATGTAAGAACTGAGAGACTACTGATAATTTTCTGAAATAAAATCATATGTTTCCATGGACACTGGCTAGGATTAAAATTAGCTCTGAGTAAAGAATGGATCAAAAAAACAACAACACTGCAGTTTGACTTGAGTTTCCAGGCACTAAAGCATTCAGCAAATTTAAACTTAAATTTAAAAATGTGTATAAAAGTTGTGTCACCAAAAAAGAACTAAAATATAATTTCCACAGGGGAAAAAATGGATTTGGATGAATTTTAAAAAATGTGCAATTTTGGAATATTATGTGCAAATAAAATGCTTTCCTCCAGAGTTCTTGTTTATTTAAAATATATTTTAGGCAAATAAGTGTACTTTCTATCATTTTAAATGTAAATGTACACTCAGCACCCACTTCATTAAGTACACCTTGCTACTGGATTTGTGACATTTGTGACTGGAAGCAGTCGTAACAAGATGGGTTCGCTGTGGACATAAAGGGGTGGCCATGGTCAACAACAATCCTCTGTAGGCTGTGGGGTTTAAAAAATGGAACTAAGAGGCCCAAAATGTGCCAAAAAATAACCCACAGTAACCACAACCAGTCTGAATTGTTGATGAAAAGGCAGGATGGAGCCAGATTTCCAAATTCTGTACCTACCTTCCAAAGGTTGCTGAAAAAAATCAAAAGTCATCAGACCAGGAAATGTTTTTCCAATATGTCCAATTTTGGTGCGCCAGTGCAAACTGTAACTTCAGTGTTTTTACACTTCTGGTCTGCTGCTAAAGCCCACCTGCTTCAAGGTTTGATGTATTGCTCATTCATTGAATATCATGGTTGTAATAAGTGGTTATTTGAGTTACTGTTGTCTTAGCTCAGAGGAGTCTGGCCTCTCTGCTGTCCTCAACAAGGCATTTTCACCCAGAGAACTGCCACTCATTGGACATTTTCTCTTTTTTGGACCATTCTCCCTAAACCCTATAGATGTTTTTTGGGGAAAAATCCCAGTAAATCAGCAGTTTCTGAAATACTCAGACCAGCCTGTCTGGCACCAACACCCGTACTACATTAAAAGTCATTTAAATCACCTTTCTTCCCAATTCTGATGCTCAGTTTGAACTTCAGCTGTTCATCTTTACCATTCACATGCCTAAATGCACTGAGTTGCTGCAATGCCAATTAGACATTATGTAGAACATGTATACCTAATGCAGTGGCTAGGGAGTGTATCTCTGGTATACTCTGTTCAAATACACATTATATATATTACTTTACTACATTTAAAACGTTTACAGATAAAAGCTTTGGAGAAACTTTTTAAATCGTGTTTTCACAGAAGTGTCGCAGTACAGTTTCTACAGAGTTTATAACAGATGCCATAAAATTAGATTTAGCCTGTTCATCCAGTATTTTTGTGCAGGAATTTGCTTTATAGTTTTGAAACTCACCTCCAATATCCCAAAGCTGTAGTCTCACCACTGTCTTGGGATCCCATTCAATTGTCTTTAGGGCAAAGTCAACTCCAATGGATGCTTTGTATGTTTCATCAAAGCGTTTATTAACATAACGCATGACAATGCTGCTTTTCCCAACCCCCAGATCCCCAATGACTAAAACTTTAAAAAGCTTCTCTGTAGATAATGTCACCGAAATCCTTCCCATGCTGCGGTCCACGAGCTGACAGGCATCGAGACAGATAAAATATTTTCCTAATAATTGTGTAAAACTAGGTCACATTTACACAGAGTTTTAAAGTAAAATAACAATTTGTAGAAATAACAGTGTTACAACACTCTGCGTTATTCCCTGTGTCACTCACTACTTCCTACGGTGTCCCTGTTTTGAAATTCTTCCTTCAAACCAGAGCAATAAAAAGCTGACCTTTGATTTATAAATCACTAGCAACCACGCCAAGAGCACAGAGCCACCTAATGTTTCAACTTGAAAAACATGAAAGACAAAAGCATAAAAAATATTTAATGTACTCAAATCAAACAAGTGCCCTTCAAAATTGTCGTCTACAGCAACTACCATTTCAAAACTGTAGATATATTTTACACTGAACTTCATATAGCTTATATCGATGTATAACTAATGCAAATAGTATCACTTTATTACACTATACAATTTTGATAGGAAGTTAAAGTCTAAATATTTAGGAAATGGATTGTTGTACACAACCAATCACACACAATATAAGCATAAACAGCTACTCTCTTCTTTAATACTAACAATTCATATAGAATACCAAAATAAGATACACAATTCATACATTCACAATACAATAATATAGAGTTCTGAAAGCGGATGTCTATTTATAAAACATACAAGTTTAAAACTGGTTCAAATCGCCTCTCAAGACCATATAAATAAGATAAATGTACAAAAGAAAAACAAACGTGGCACTTGAACTTGTCCTCTGCTACATTCAAGGTACAGTGCAATTGTTTGGCAGTACTGTATCCATCAGAGATTCACAATATAATATCTTTTTTCACAACAAAGTTGGCATTTATTAACATTTTACCCTGCACTTCAAGCTTAAGTAGATAGTTTTATAGTTCTGGGGGTGTAACTCTTCTTAGCTGTGAAGATGGATGCCACTTTTATGTCCGTATACTAGATACGAAGCTACTATGAGCAGCTAGAAACATATACGAGAGTGACATTGACCTAGTTTTCTATTTCTCGCCAAGAAAGTCAATGAGGGAGTTTTTAAAAAAAAAAACAACTCTTGCTTTAAACCTCTACATTTGCCCGACAAAGGTCATGACACGCAATGTGTCACACAAAACAAATTTCCTTATTATTAAAGTGAATAATTTTATATTAGCTATGCTCATTAAGTTACCTTTAAAGTCCAAAAACTAATCAGATTGATACCTAATCTACATTTATCAAACAATATTTCATAAATATATATATATACAGTTATTTTTGTCTCTAAAAGCTTATATTAGAAATTTACAGTATGTCTCACCCTTATCATTTAAAAGCTATTAGGAGTGAAAAATGACTTGACAGACCACGGGATCACTTTTTCCTTATGTAAAATCATATACAACACATAAAAACTTATAGTACAAGCGTCAACATTTAGGGCGTGCCCTCACAGAGTTGAGGAGCTTTGCTTGTAGTCTCTGAGGATGACGGAGGCGTATGTGACATTGGGAGGTGTGCACAAAATCGACTCGGACACTGGCGAGTTGGGAAAGGGGCTTACTAGAGCACCGGTGCAATCACGGAAAGGCGAGGGGGGCATCAGAGCCAGAGAGTCCTCTGTTGCTAATTTGACCTCAACAAAGTCCTCCTCGTCATGAATCTGGGAGTTGTTGTACATGTAGCCGTGGAGAAGGCCAAACTGCTCATTCATTTCCTCCTCTTCTTCCTCCTCTAAAGGGAAGACAGGTTCCTCATCAAATGGGTCGAGCTGCATAGGCAGGACAGGCTCCTGCTGGATGAGGTGAGCCTGATGGTACACTGGCATCCCACCACTGACAGCCTCAGGCATGCTTATCATATCACGGATCTCAGGCATGTCACTGTTGAACTTGCTCACCACCCCCTCCTCTTGCAGGCGGTCCATCACGACATGTTTGGGGGGGATAATGCTATTTTGCTGCAAAGGCTCGGGGGAATAGAGCTCCACTTCCTCGTGCACATCTTTTTTCAGCCCACTGGCAGGCATTTGCCCGTGGGCCACCATAGGGGGAGTGTCAGGGGAGTTATAATGGACAGGGTCACTCTCATCCTCCTCAGCCACATTGTACAAAGTCTTAGTGCTGAGGTCTGAGAATTCCAGGCCCGTGTCATGGTAGGTATTAGTTAAGGGTTTGATGACAGCCATCTGATTGGAACCTGCTTCCTGTCTCTTCACATGCACTGACAGTCTGTGCCACATGTGATCCCCTTTTGGAGGATGTCTTGCACCTGGTTCAGACCATGACACAGACTTTCCATTAGAACTATGAACAAAATAAAGACGGCTGTTACTTCATAGGAACCCAGAAAAGTGGAGACAGAAAGAGCATTTCTGCTTCATGTAAAAAACTAATGTCATTATTTTTATTTGATTTGATTTTTTTTAAAGTATTGTCAGTATTACAGGGTATCTACAGGTTTTGAATATAACATCTCAAAAGAAACACCTTAAATGCTATTGAAGCCCTGGAGAAACCCTGCATTCTGTATTAGGGATCTAATTTGCCATCCCTTAGCACACAGAGATGCTTGTTTTAATTTTAATAACAGATCAAGGGCTGAACTGGCTGTGTGAATTGGGTACTGACCTATATCCGTCACAGTTTACAACAGGTGTCCCTAGGAAAGTGAATACAGTAAGACATCACGTTCCCTTTGAGAGGGAATTACAGTAAAACCAGCATCCCTGAGGTGCCTCAGGAGCAGGACTCACAGACTCAATTAATGAACCTACCTGCCATTTCCAGTGTTCTTTTTCCTCTTGAACATGTTCAACAGGCTGTTGCTTCGGCAAGCAATTTTACCGTCGCCGACATGCATGCGCACCGCATCGGAGGTGGTGAATGCGCTGCGCACGTTCCTCTCAGGTTTGGCGATAATGATGTACATCTTTGGAGTGAACATGCACCCCAAAGCTACAGTCACGCTGAGGCTCACAGAAAAGGACGTAGTGATGATTTTGTAGTTGCTGCCAAAGTAGATTGGCACAAACGCCAGCCAGATTATACATGTGGTGTACATGGTGAAGGCAATATATTTGGCCTCATTGAAATTTGCAGGGACGTTGCGGGTCTTAAAGGCGTAATAGGTACAGCTCATGATCAGCAGGCCGTTGTAGCCCAGTGGAGCTACAACACCAAGGTTACTGGTGTTGCAGATCAGGAAGACTTCTCTGATGCTGGGGTAAGATTTGACGGGTTCAGGAGGCTCCATGATGATGAGGGTAATTTCCAGTGTGAGCTGGACACTTATCAGGATGAAGGCGATGACCACCTGAGCCCAAGCGCTCATGAACCTCGGCTTCCTCGTGCAAATCTTCTTCTTGCTGCCCGCCAGGATGCGAGCGATGCGATTGGTTTTGGTTACCAGGGCTGAGTAGCACATGGCAGCTGAGAGTCCGACGAGGAGTCTCTGGAGGTAGCAAGAGGCCACGGTGGGTCGAGCGATGAGAGTGAAAGGGCACAGATAGCCCAGGAAGATCCCTGCAAGGATGATGTAACAGAGCTCCCGGCTGGAGGATTTGACCACTGGTGTGTCGCGGTATAAGACAAAGATGAAGGTAACAAATGATGTTACCAGGATGCCCAGACAGGAGAAGACCACCTGGATAATGGACTCTGGATTTCTCCACTCCAGATAGCGTAGAGTGATCGGCTCACAGCCTGTAAAGGGGAAAAACATGAGTTATAAAAACACAGCCACAGTATACTAAAAGCTGGCCAACTCTATACATTTTTTATCCCTTTAGCACCAGCTCTGGGGATATATTCATGATTATTTAGAGAAACGTAGTTAAATAAAGGGTTGTTTTCAATGAAAAGTCTAATATATTAACGTTGTACTGTATGGACACATTAGAAATTAATAAAATCCATCTTTGCCTGAGAAAATACAGTAAGTCTCAAAGTAGGTTTTTAGTTCAACTATAAATAAGCCTCTTTCTACTCAGCCATGGCAAGGCTGGGCTGCAGCCAGCAGAGGAGGGGTGCTGGTGCAGCAGGACAAAATAACTAACTGCTTTTTCATGGATCCAAATAAGCTCGCCTCTCTGCCTCATGCTGAGAACACACTTTGAATGTCTAATTCATGTTGTGTTATTTATTTATTGTACAATGCCAAGAGGTAGGGTTAGAAAAGTGCACAATAATATTTTTATATCCTTCTTTGTGCTACGCATTATGCTGTTTTCATGTGTATCCAAACATCTGTGGCTGTAAAAATAAAAAATGAAACAGCATGGAGGAAGGATGATCCTATTAAGGAAGTGTCTTTGAAAGCCACAGAAGACCTTTGAAAGTGGGCCAGAAGAGTGGTAAGTGAACTAGGGCTGCTGTCGGATGAAATGGTGAAGATGATGAATGGCTCTCAGGTGTCATGGGAAAGCAATGAAAATAGGACAGAACAGGTTTGTGAAATAGCGCTGCAAAAATCTTAGCGGGACAGGCTGTACAGGGTGCAGGTAAGAGGAGGAGAAGTAAAAGCTTGGAGGAACTTAACTTTAAAAAAAAAAAACTGCCTCAGATAAGCCAGAAGAAACTCTTCTTATCTCTGCAAGCATCAGTCATGCAGCAGAAACATACCCTGTGACCACTGAAGCAACCTAAATTCATCTAAATTTAAATGACAAAACTGCAGAGCAGCAAAATTTGCTGTGTGGATCAGATGAATCACTTTGTCCAGGATCTTTTTTGTATACTGACTGGAGCATTGGTGATTTCAAGAAGCTGGTTGACATTATCTAAAATGCGTTTATTGCATTTATTTACTTTTTAATTGAGAGACCAGAAGATGGTGTTTGTTTGTTTGGGGTTTTTTTTGTTTAAGCTTCAAATTGTGTTTACTAAGATTCCTTTGTGAAATAGGCTATAAAATCACCCCTTTGTTCACTGATTTACTAATATAGTGTGTATAATTTTTGTGAGGACTGTTACACACGTCATAGTATATTAGGACCCTTTGAAACATCCAAGTATAACATGTAAAAAACTGACCTTTAGAGGTGTTGGGAGGTTGATTAAATTTCCTTTTCCCTTTTTCCTATTTAACTAATCTCTAAAAAATATCCAGTAGGGTCATGTGCCAGGCCCTGCACAGTATTTAAAGCAGCTAAAGATTTACACAAGCGGATAAGTGAAGAGTGCAAGCAAACCTTCCAGTTCTTTGTCAGGCCACCAGCCCAGGTCACAGGCCTTGCACGTGAACTCATCCTGGACGTACTCATTGTCTTTGCAGGCAGTGCAGATCCAGCAGCAGCTCACCTCTCCCTTCCTTATTACCTGGTTCATAAAACATGCAAGGTAATCAAAAGTAAAAAGACTCTTCTAAAATTAACTATATTTATCATGGATGTATTTTGATGTCCAAGGAAGGCCAGATCTACATAAATATTTAAATATTTGTTTTCAACACAGTAAAAACAAAGATAGAAAGGTTCAGCATAGGGAAAAAGACATGAGAAAAAACACCAAACATAAACACAACCTCAGATTAACAACACCACATGATATGTCACACCATGTCATCATTTATTTGATGAAAACTAAGCAAAAATGCAGAAGCACTGTGTAAACCCCATGGTTTAATAGTGTGGAGAGCCGTGTTTATGAAGCAATAACTTGAAGTTATCATTCTTTGCATGGCTTTATAATTCCCTCACATCATTGTGGCAGAAGTTTGACCCACTTTTCTTTACAATGTTACTTCAATTCATTCAGGTACAATGTTGCCAAGCTAACTATTTATGTGCGAGATGAACAATGTGGGGCCTACTGTGTTTTGTAAAAACTTTATACAAATACCTCATACAAGTGTGACGTAGAGACTGAATAACAAAGATGTAACAGGGATGTTTGATCACAAGATGTACAAGATCCGAGCTTAACCTTGATTTCTCCTTTGGAGCAGGGCTCACTGCAGACAGAGCGGACCATCTCACTGCGGTTCATCTGGATCATGTCATCATCGATACTCAGCATGCCCTCGTGCCAGGAGCCGATGTTGATGTAATCATAAACACTCGTCTCCACATGCTGAAAGTTCATGATCTCATACCTGATTGTGGAAAGAAAGAAATGGCTCAGAGGAAGATCTTTCACCATTGCTGATAGATGTTATGTTTACTGGTATTTCTTAGGTGGATCATACTCACTCAGCATAAAAGAAGTCACTGACCCTTTTATTACATATAATTTGGAGAATATTTAACTTTATCTCAACGGCTTAACCATAAACTTTGTGATTTAATGACATGAACGGACTTACATGAGAATACTGTATGTGGCTTACTTACTGGAAGTTCTGTGCTGTTATGATCACGATTGTGCTTTAGATCAGCCAATAATCACCAACCACTTTTCTAGAGATGCCTATTCAACTGCTCACAAAAACATATATCTAATCAGCCGCATCACATGGAAGCAACTCAGTGCATTTAGTCGTGTAGAGAACCTGCTGTTTTTTTTAATAAAGTGATTTAAGTGACTTTGAACCTAGTGTGGCTTGTGGTGCCGGATGAGCTGGTCTGAGTATTTCAGAAACTGCTGATCTACTGGGATTTTCCCACACAACCATGTCTAGGGTTTACAGAGACTGGTCCAAAAAGAGAAATACCCAGTGAGTAAAAAGTCCAACAGTCCACTATACCACCTTTGGGATGTGTTGGAATGGGAGATTCACATTGTAGAAGTACAGAAAATCTGCAGCAACTGTGTGATAATATTGTGTCAACATGGACCAAAATCTGGTCCAACCCACTAGCAAGCAGTACCCTGGTTAATGGTGTGTCTTGCTAGTGGGTAAAATATCCAGGAAGCGTAGTGCCTCAATTTACATTTATCAGCAGTTTTTAAAACATTACATTTATCCCGGTTTTAATCACCTTTAATTTTAATTTAGTTGTTCTCTGTTACTGAATAGTGAATATATTGGATTTTTTCCCTTTAAGCACTGGTGGTTCACTGCCCTCCGCTGGGTGAAACCGAAGGTCAGTTAATGCTGTCTTAATTAAACTACTTTTTCTAAAAATGTCTAAAAAAATTCCTTTCACCTAAAACAATAAGAAAAGTGGGTTTACCTTCCAGGAGAATCGCCGTTCTCATCGAACCATATGTCCTCCCCGGACACGCCTGTGAAGGATGTCTTCAGAAGGAATTCCAGTAAGTGGCTTCCATCAACAGGCTTCATGGCATCACAGAGCCCCACGTGGCCGGGACAAAGGTGAGAGTGCATATCGTGCAGCCCGTGGGCCATCGCATTGATGGCATTGATGACGAAGCCCATCTTGCTGTCTTGCACGTAGTTGTCCTCCAGACTTTCATAACCTGCCCACACATGAGAGAACAGTAAGGATTCAGCTTCAAGACAAACATACAGGGAAAGACTTACACGAGGTGCTTTATTGCTGCAAGCAGAAGCATCTTATGTGGTTAAAGTTTACATTTCTACATTTCAGGTATACCTAATATCTTGTCTAGCATGATGTAACATATTACAAAGGAGTGATAGGGTGCTCACAGATTCATTCTTATAACTGCTCTCTAAATTCAGCCAGCAAGCCACATGTATCTTTGCCTCTGTGGGATACTGCTTTAAAAGAACTGGAAGCCTTGGAAGATGGCTTCAAATAATCCTTGTTACCATGGCAAGACTGTTCATTTCTGCAGTCATGAGTCAGGATTCAATTAGAGTTGGCCTAAAACGATAGAAACCACTGAGAATCAGTCTCCTCAAGCAGAAAAACAAACCAACACGTATTTGAATCTTTTCTGTTCTTATTGGGGGTTTTTCTCCAACGAACGGGATGAATGAATGAGACAAAAAATATTTGGAAGCAAACACTGTGTGATGTTCAGACACACCCTATCAGTTCAGTGTAATGCAAGCTAGAAGCAGAGTAGCAGTTTATCAGTTGCATTGTATTAAAGTATAACAAGCTACACCATGCATTCACTGTGTTTTGGTAAAACTGGGAGCCAGGCACAGGTAAAAGAAACACCGATTGTCTTGTTGCATCTGTGAAACCTACGGTCCTGTCACTTGTTATTCCCGTGTGTTTGTATATTTTAAAGCAAGATGGTCCTCCCTGAGACTGGTTCTGTTGAATATTTCTTTCTGTTAAAAGGGAGCTTTTCCTTCCCACTGTTGCCAAGTGTTTGTTCATTGGGGGTTATTTTTGTGATGGCATTTTCTCTTACTGAACTACATTTCCTTCATAGGTGTACACAAAACCAGCGTAACCACACAATGAGGATAAGGGTGATCGTGGCTCAAGAGTTGGGAGTTCGCCTTGTAATCGGAAGGTTGCCGGTTCGAGCCCCGGCTTGGACAGTCTCGGTTGTTGTGTCCTTGGGCAAGACACTTCACCCGTTGCCTACTGGTGGTGGTCAGAGGGCCCGGTGGCGCCAGTGTCCGGCAGCCTCGCCTCTGTCAGTGCGCCCCAGGGTGGCTGTGGCTACAATGTAGCTGCCATCACCAGTGTGTGAATGTGTGCGTGAATGGGTGGATGACTGGATATGTAAAGCGCTTTGGGGTCCTTAGGGACTAGTAAAGCGCTATATAAATACAGGCCATTTACAGACAAAGAACATCTATATTATATCCTGTGATTGCTCCTGAGCATTCATGGAAATGCAGCTGTTAGGAAATGCAGGTAATGTGCCCGTTGAAAACAAAGTCCAAACTTTGTATCCATGTAAGTCTGACACGAGGGTCGGATGATACCAATAGGCTGACACATTGCTGGATAATTTCTACCTGAGAAAAATGCCAGTAAGGAAGAAACAAATAAAAAAAGCAGAGGCAGAAGTCTCTCACATGTCATTCTTTGAGGCTCAATAGTCAGACTGAATTTCTTATATGCAGAGACAATTAAAATTAGTGCTGCAACTGAGGACTAAGGAAAACAATGCCCTAAATCATCACAAGAAAACAGCAAAAGAAAGCAACATGTTTAGAGTCTGTGCTAATCACAGATAGCATCAATGGTACAAACAGTTCACCAGAACATTTTGATCTGTACAGCCAAGCAAAGGTCTAAAGATTACTTTGTGGAGGTATGTAATAACGACAGGAGAGGTCTCTGTGTCTCACTCCAACTTTATTAACTGACTCTCAGAACTTCACATATATTGAGCGCCAAAATCTCCACCCCAACACTTCCGTTCAACTTGGGTGTGAGTGGAGCCACCTGGTGGTCCGCCACACATACCCCCCCTGAACACAGAGTTAGGTCCCTATTCAGTCCAGGACCCTGGGTCTAAGCAAACGACCCGAACGACTGAACCTGGGAGGGAGAGAACAGGCAGAGGAAGGTCCATCCTGTGAACGAGGCTGGTGAAGGCGAGCAGGAAAGGCAGGAGGAGGCTCAAACGCCGGTGGTCCGGGGGTAGTCCTGGGGGGAAAACCAGAGTCTGTCAACCCCATCGAAGGAGGGCGGCCACGGCGAGGGGCCTGGGCCGGCACTACATTACTGTCCGGAAGAACATGTGCAGGTTTAAGTCTGTCAACACACACAGTCTCCCTTCGACCCCCAAAATCCAAAACAAAATATTTCCGGCCCGGTTCAATAACCCTGAATGGGCCGTCATACAGCGGCCGCAGCGGTGTCCTGTGGGCATCGTGCCTGACAAAAACAAACTCAGCAGTCTCCAAAGTCTTTGGAACAAAGGTGTCAGGCACGCAATGGTGCACCGGACCAGGAACCCGAAGCGAGTGCAAAAGCGGGTTGAGAGATAGCACTGATGGATCGAAGCAGGGAGGAGGAGTTTCGGGCAAGAATTCTCCAGGCACGCGGAGGGGCTGACCAAACACTAGCTCAGCTGGGGAAGCGCCAAGATCCTCCTTAACCGCAGAGCGCAGCCCAAGCAAAACCCACGGGAGGCGGTCAACCCAATTACCATCCTTTAAGGAGGCGCGAAAAGCAGCCTTAAGCGACCGGTGGAACCGTTCACACATCCCATTAGCTTGCGGGTTGTATGCGGTTGTGCGGTGGACTTTAGCCCCCAGTCCATCAGCCTTGGCCGACCAAAGCTCGGATATGAACTGGGGGCCTCTGTCTGACGTAATGTCCGCGGGTGGGCCGAAACGCGAGACCCAGCTTGACAAAAACGCCTTGGCCACCACTGCTGCGGTAGTGGACGCCAGGGGAACCGCCTCCGGCCACCTGGTGGTCCGGTCAACAACAGTCAAAAGGTGCGTAAAACCTTGTGACTGCGGCAGAGGACCCACCAGATCGACATGCACATGATCGAAACGTTTGCCGGGTATGAAGAACGGCTCCAGGGGCGCCTTGGTGTGTTTATGAACCTTCGCACGCTGGCAGGGAATGCACGCCGACGCCCATTCCTTAACAGATTTGCGAAGGCCTGGCCAAACAAATTTAGAGCTGACCAGTTTAACAGAGGCCCGGACCCCTGGATGAGAGAGAGCATGTACCGAGTCAAAAACTTGACGACGCCAGGAAGCGGGAACCACTGGGCGAGGGCGGCCGGTGGAAACGTCACAGACGAGGAGGGGACCACCGTCCTGCACGGGTCTGTCCTCTAGTATGAGGCCCGTCTGGGTGGATTTAAGCGCGAGGATGTCCGGGTCACCGCTCTGATCGGCAGCCATGGCGGAGTAGTCTATGCCGAGAAAGACGGGAGAAACCAGCGCACGGGACAAACAGTCAGCCACATGATTGGATTTACCAGCCACGTGCCGAATGTCCGTGGTAAACTCAGAAATGGCTGCCAACTGGCGCTGCTGGCGTGCACTCCATGGATCAGAAACCTTGGACATAGCAAACGTCAAGGGTTTGTGGTCCACGTATGCGGTAAAGTGACGACCCTCGAGAAAAAACCGGAAATGACGAGTCGCCAGGTGGAGCGCCAGTAGCTCCCTGTCAAAAACGCTGTAATTGCGTTCGCTGTCACGTAGCGTACGGCTGAAAAAGGCGAGCGGTTGCCAGACACCCGAGATTCGCTGTTCCAGCACCGCACCCACCGCTATGTCTGACGCATCGGTGGTCAACGCAATCGGCGCTGAGGGGGAAGGGTGGGCCAGAAGGGCAGCATTAGCTAACGCTGACTTAGCATCAGAAAACGCTTGGATGCTTTCCGGAAATCAGTCAACGGGGTCATTAGCTTTCTTACCTTTTAACGCCCCATAAAGGGGCTTCAGCAGATGTGCCGCTCTGGGGAGAAAACGGTTGTAAAAATTCACCATCCCCAAAAATTCCTGCAGTGCCTTAACATTCGTGGGACGCGGAAATTCCGAAACAGCTCGGACTTTGTCAGGCAACGGAACCGCGCCCTCGGCGGAAATACGGTGCCCAAGAAAATTGAGAACGGGCAACCCAAACTGGCATTTAGACGGATTAATAATCAGTCCATGCTCCGCCAAACGCTGAAAAACCTGCCGCAGATGGAACATGTGCTGCTCCTTCGAGCTGCTGGCCACCAGTATATCATCAAGATATACAAAAACAAAGGGCAGCCCGCGCAAGACCGAGTCCATCAACCGCTGGAAGGTTTGGGCGGCACCTTTCAGGCCAAACGGCATGCGCAGAAACTCGAAAAGGCCGAAAGGTGTAATTACGGCGGTTTTGGGGACATCCTCCGCGCGCACGGGAACCTGGTGATATCCCCGTACCAAATCGATCTTCGAAAAAACCGAGGTCCCCGCAAGATGGGCGGAAAAATCTTGGATGTGGGGAATGGGATAACGATCGTTCTCTGTGACATTATTAAGACGGCGGAAATCCCCACAAGGTCACCACCGACCATCAGATTTAGGCACCATGTGTAACGGAGAAGCCAGGCACTGTTCGGACGCTGCACGATGCCCAGACGCTCCATGGTGGCAAACTCTTCCCGAGCAACAGCCAGTTTGGTAGGGTCGAGGCGGCGCGCGCGCGCGAACACCGGGGGCCCTACTGTAGTTATGTAATGCTCCACCCCATGCTTCGTCACAGTGCTCGAGAAAGTGGGGACAGAGAGTGAGGGAAACTCAGAAAGCAAACACTGAAAAACGTCACCCGAATCTACTGAGTTAGCATGCACCACGGGCTGAGCACCCCGAGTCAAACAGGGTAATGAGGAAAATGACACAGCATCAATTAAACATCTGTTAGCAACATCAACCAGCAGTCCGTGAGCACAAAGAAAATCAGCGCCTATTATAGGCACAGAGCTAGCAGCAACAACAAAGTTCCACTGAAAGTCACGGTCGTGAAAGCAAACAGTCACCAACCTTTCACCGAAGGTTTTGATGGGAGAGCCATTAGCCGCTGTTAGCAATGGCCCGCAGCCCTCAGCTAGCCTGTCCGAGCCAGCTGGGGGAAGAAGGCTCTTCTGTGAGCCGGAGTCTACCAGGAAACGCCTCCCCGAGCGTGAGTCCTCTAAGAAAAGCAGCCTTTCCTTGTTGCCAGCGGTCGCGGCTGCTACAGAGCGCTGACATGCCCGTTTCCCTGGGTCTGGGAACTGCAAGGCGGGAGACAGCGCCGTGCCTTCGCTCCAAAACGCTGGTGATAAAAACAAAGCCCCTTTCCGCGGTGCCGCCGTGCAGCGATTCCGGCCACTGCGGACGAGTCGGAGGGCCCCTGGAGCATCGGTGAGGGGGCGGGGGAAAACGCTGGTGAGTCCTGAACAATCGCCTGAACGCCGAAAGTCCTGGTAGCCAGGAGGATGCGATCCGCCTCTTCCGCAAGGGAGCGGTAATCCTTCGTGGCCAATAGCGGGGGGTTGGCAAGGCCAGCGCGCACTGGAGCCGGCAGCTGTCGGAGAAAGAGGTGGGTGAAGAGAAATCCTCCGTCATCCGCGCCCAGCAAGGACAGCATGCTCTCCATGAGCTCGAGAGCGGTACCGTCGCCCAGGCCCGCGAGGGAAAGGAGTTTCTCGGCCCGCTCAGCATCAGAGAGGGAGTAACGCCGCAGCAGCAGCGCCTTGAGGGCGGCGTACTTGCCTTGGGCTGGGGGGTCCCGGAGGAGAGTCATCACGCGGCGGGTTGACAGCGGGTCAAGTGAGGCCACCACATGGTGGTATTTAGTATCGTCGGCTGAAACTCCACGAAGAGCAAACTGAGCTTCTACGTGCACGAACCATGAAGGAGGATCGTGAAGCCAAAAATCCGGCAATTTAAGCGCCACAGCAAACGCAGCCATCGGCGGAGGTGAAAGTCCAGCGGCAGCCGATGCTTCCAGGCCGGAGCTGGCTTCGTCGTCGAGCCTTAGCATGTTCGCTACAGGGGTCACCAATGTGGAGGTATGTAATAACGACAGGAGAGGTCTCTGTGTCTCACTCCAACTTTATTAACTGACTCTCAGAACTTCACATATATTGAGCGCCAAAATCTCCACCCCAACACTTCCGTTCAACTTGGGTGTGAGTGGAGCCACCTGGTGGTCCGCCACAACTTCAAGCATTTACACCGACCATCAATGTCATACTGTCCAGCTGCCCAAAGCATTCCTCGGTCGCCATCTTTTCCAGGACAAAGCCATATATATGTAGCCAAGTGAACTAATACTACGCATGGAAAGGGTTTAAAAAGAGGGAATTGTGTTTTTGACTGGTTGCCTGTCTACCGGAGGTCTGTTGTAGGGTTGTCATGGTGATGACTAGACCTCGCGTTTTGGGGGTATACTGTCCCTTTAAGAGCCGCCGTAAGCCAGAGCACGCATGCACTCAAGTTTGTGTCACACTGAGCGCTGTGAGCGGGAGCACTGGAGAGTTAGAGACTGCAAAAGATTCTGTGGCTAGCTACACACGAGGTAAATGTGCTAAAAAGTGTAGCATACTGCAAAATATTGTCACCAGTGTTGTAGTAGACTGTAATTAGCTAAGTTTCTTTAGCAATGACTCCATGTTTGTGACCATTTCTGTACAGTTCTTAACGCGCGACGGGTGCATGTTTAATGGTCACGTGCTGTGAAAGGGACTGAAGAGCGGGTTGGCGTGAGTAGTTACAGTGTCCTAACAGATTTCAAAGTTGTTAAGTTTATACTTTTACTCACTTTGCATAACTCTGTATGTTTCTGTTTGATTCAGAGGGGAGATCACTTGCTGTGTGATTCCTGCGTGTGTACTTGTCCTAGCACAGTAGCTGTGTGGAGAAACCGAAGTGAGTTCATGATGTTCTCCCATAGAAATGTATGTTTAAAAGAGAGTTTACAGTGCACTTTATTGCCAGTTGACCTGCGAAGTTGTGGGATGTAAACAATGTGTTTATTTGTTTTGTTTTCTCTTTTTTTGTTGTATTTGTTTCTTGACAGGTCACTACTGTTGTCTATACTGTTTGGATTTAACATGTACATATGATAGTTACTGTTGTCTCAGACCCTGAAAGGCAGTTTAGGCTGAGCCAGTGGAATAGTTAAATTTTGCCGTTTCACTCAAAACTACAGAATTAAAACTGTGCTCCTCCGAGTACAGTCGGAGAATAAAAAAGCCCACAAAAGAGTATTTCCTGTGTCCTGTCTCATTCCCCATGACAGGGCCACATAGTTTGGTGTCAGAAGTGGGATTCTCAGGTTAGTTTTGAGTTTCAGTATACACAGTGAGTGGGGCTTTATAGACAACAGTAGTGGCTTAGAAGATCCCAGTCCTTCCCAGAGGGCGGCAATCGCAGTGTGGACGTCCTGAGGTGGTTCGGTGCAGTGGCAGTTGGTACAACAGGAGCCTGCTTCAGCCATTGGACGAGGAGGGCGCCTGACACAGATTTTGGACTGTTGAATCTCATCTACAAGTGACTGTGGGAATCTGCTGCAGTAAAGACTCAGAGACATTGCAGTATGTCGCAAGAGGACGAAGGGGAAGGTCCTTCAGGGGCCGGAGCTATCCCCACTGAAGACAGTCAAGCTGCCTCGTTGTTTGACAGTGCAGGTAACCCGTTGGTGGAGCTACAAACAAAGATTAACGAACTGAGTAGGAAACATGATGCTGTTATGTCTAGTATTGCTAACATGGGTAATGTTCCAACCAGATCTGTCGTGTACATTCCAAGAGAAAAGGTGATTGTACCTTTTAGTGGGGAACCAGCTAAAGATGCTTACACTGTTGATGAATTCATAGAAGAGGTGGAAAGAGCAATAAGAACTAGGGGTCTGCGTGGAGAGGATCAAACCGACTTTATCCTCTCACAGCTGAAAGGGTCTGCCCTAGAGGAAGTTAAGTTACGTATGGCAGGCCAGGTGAAGCAACCGAGTGATCTCTTTTCATATTTGAGGGAGGCATTTAGAGAGAAGCGCACCACACCACAGCTCTTGCATGCTTTCTATGCACGCCGCCAACTAGATGGGGAAGACCTGCGAGATTATTCACATGCACTCTCTCAGTTGCTCAATGCTGCAATACAGCAGTCCCCTAATGTAGTACCCAACACACAGCTGGCACTTCGGGATCAATTCATTGAAGGTGTGCATGCCCCAAATCTTCGGCGTGAACTACGTAGGCTCACTAGGGACAAGCCTGAGTGTAGTCTCTTTGATGTTAGAGAGGAGGCAATCATGTGGACTATGGAAGATCGTCCACGCAGCACTAATGTGGCCAGACATAGAAATATAGTGAGTGACAGGCCAGATGAAAGCTGTGAAAAGACAACCTCCACCAGTGATGTACAGACAGACTTTACCATGGCTCTGCAAGAGATGGTTAAAATAATCACACAACAGGGTAAAGCCATAGGGGAGTTAACTAATGCAGTGAGGGAGCTCACAACACAGACTGCCAGTTCTGAAGACAGTAGAGGTGTTAAAGCTAAGCCCAAGCCTAAGTACACTAGAGAGGGCCAGCCTATTTGTCTCCGATGTGAAGGGGTGGGACATATGGCCAGACACTGTAATGCACCCCAACAACCTACGAGCCAGTCTGCAACCATGTCCAGTTCCTCGCTAACGGGAAACGGGAACCCTCCATTGCTATGAGCCGGGCAATGCGAGGCAAGTCAGAAGGCTCAAAGGAAGCTCTAACCAAGGAACATTTTCTAGAACATGCTGTTGGTCAGTGCCCTGAAGTAGATATCCAGATAGGTGGTGTATCCCTTAGATGTCTGCTTGACACAGGAAGTAATGTAAGCACTTTGACAGAAAGCTTTTTCAGAAATCATCTCCAGGGAGAGGATGAAGATATGCACTGTACTGCCAAGTGGCTTAAAATCACAGCAGCCAACCAGTTGCCGCTGCCCTATTTAGGCTATGTAGAGTTAGATGTACAGGTCATGGGGCTCACTATACCTGAATGTGGTTTTCTTATAATCAAAGATGATAAAACAGAAAGAGACAATCCCAAATGGTTGGATTTGTCACCCCATGGCATTATAGGGATGAACATTGCAAAACGATGTAGACAGTTAGTACTCTCAGAGTTTGACACCACTCTAGGGGGAGAGCTGGAGTCCAGCTGGAGGAAGGCCTGCCACTGCGTACAAGCTGCTGAGCTTGTGGAAAAGGTGTCTACTGCCCGTGTTGCAAGCAAACACAAAGTGCGGGTGCCTGCCTCATCCCTGACCACTGTCTATGCAAGGGGCCATGGCAAGCAGTTTGGTAGCGCATTGGTTGAACCAGGGAATGTTCAGCTCCCAGGTGGCTTATTGGTGATCCCAACTCTAGTGTCAACTAACAGCCTGGTATTCCCAGTACAGGTGATGAACATCTCACAAGAGGATGTCTGGCTTCCACCTAAGGCTAGACTAGGCATTATTAGTCCTGGCCGCTGCATTGAGGGTGACCCATGCGAGGTGAAATTTGAGCGCATATCTGCCAACCACGAGGAGGTGACTCTTAACCAAAAGGACTGTCAGGGGGCCAACAGCTGCGTACAGGACTTATTGGGAAGATTACACATAGGTGGCACACCAGGACAACAGGCCGAGGTCAGAACTCTTTTGAAAAGGTATGCGGATGTTTTTGCACTTCATGATGAGGATTTGGGGTACACTGATCGTGTGAAGCATGAAATTCCTGTTGTAGATGAAGCCCCTGTTTCTCAGCCATACAGGCGCATTCCACCAAATCAGTACAAAGAGGTCAGGGAGCACATTTCTGAACTGTTGAGAAAGGGGGTGATTCAGGAGAGTTCGAGTTCCTATGCTTCACCAGTTGTTCTGGTACGCAAGTCAGATGGGAGTCTTAGACTGTGTGTAGACTACCGCAGACTAAACGCGAAGACCAGGCGTGATGCGTTTCCACTCCCTCGCATTGAGGAGAGCCTGGATGCCTTGAGTGGTGCAGAGTTCTTCTCAACCATAGATCTTGCCAGTGGCTACCATCAGGTAGCGGTACATGAGAAAGACAGAGACAAAACAGCCTTTACCACACCATTTGGCCTGTATGAATACTTAAGGATGCCTTTTGGGTTATGTAATGCCCCCGCGACGTTTCAACGTCTTATGCAGGCCACAATGAGTGATTTGGTCTTTCAGATTGTATTGATCTACTTGGATGATCTGCTTGTGTTTTCATCAACATTCCAGGATCACATTGTGAGACTGGAGACTGTTTTGAAAAGGCTGAGGGATACGGGGCTGAAGGTTAAGGTTGAGAAGTGCCATTTCCTCCAGCCCAAGGTCAAGTTTCTCGGTCATGAAGTGTCGGCTCAGGGAATAAGCACAGATCCTGACAAGATAAGCGCTGTGGCAAAATGGCCCATCCCTAGTACTGTGAAAGAGCTAAGGTCCTTTTTAGGATTTTGCAGCTACTATAGGAGATTCATTGAGGGCTTTTCCCAAACTGCGGGGCCACTCCATGATGTGGTGAATGTCTGTGTTAAGGAGATAAGTCCTGTCAGGGCTAAACAGCTTTTTGCTTCAGCCTGGACACCGCAATGCTTACAAGCTTTTGAGTTGCTTAAGGGAAAGTTGACTAGTGCCCCTGTTCTAGGCTATGCTGACTTCAGTCTCCCTTTCACGCTGGAAACGGATGCTAGCAGTCTTGGATTAGGCGCTGTCCTGTCTCAGAAGCAGGGGGGAAGGAATAAAGTCATAGCTTATGCTAGTAGGAGGCTCAGAGGGGCTGAGAAGAATGATCAAAACTTTAGCAGCATGAAGCTCGAACTCCTAGCGTTAAAGTGGGCAGTCACCAAAAAATTTAGGAGTTATCTGCTGGGGTCCAAGTTCACAATCATAACGGATAACAATCCCTTGTGCCACCTGCCCACTGCTAATTTAGGAGCAATTCAACAGAGGTGGGTAGCTCAGCTGTCTGTGTTTGACTTCGATGTTAAGTATCGCCCTGGCTGCTGCAACACTGCCGCTGATGCCCTCTCTCGGCAACCAACAGTTGACACGGCAGAACCTGACAGTGAGGATGCAGAATATGATGGCTCTATAGCCATATGTAATGTGCTAAGGGCAGGTACAAGTCTAGGCTCAGATCTTGTCATGGCTGGAGTTGAGGCTTGTAGGATCAGACTGCTGCAGGCCTCCGAACCAGATGGGGAAGCAGTCAGTGAGGCTGTGCTGGGCAACACCCCAACGATGCCTGGTTATTCCAATGCAGAACTCTATCGCTTCCAAGTGTCAGACCCAACAATTGGTGTCTTGAGAGAGTTTTGGAGCAGACAGAAGAGACCCACCTACAGAGAGAGAGGGGGTCTGTCTAAACCGGTACGTTCTCTACTGAAGCAGTGGCCTCGGATCAGAGAAAAGGATGGACTGCTATACCGTGTAATTGAAGATGCTCACCTTGGACAGTGCCATCAGCTGCTACTACCTGCCTGTCTTAAAGAAAAAGTGCTCAGGAGTGTGCATGATCACATGGGACACCAGGGAATCGAACGCACACTGGGATTGTTGAAACAAAGATGTTTCTGGGGAGGCATGTTTGAAGATGTTGAGCACTGGGTGAAGAAATGTCAGAGGTATGTGTTAACAAAGATGCCTCAACCCAAACTTCAGGCACCCCACGCTCCATTTTTGGCTACCCGCCCACTTGAAGTTGTTGCTGTTGATTATACCACCCTTGAGCGGGCTACAGATGGTCGTGAAAACGTTCTTGTAATGACTGACGTGTTCACCAAGTTCAGTCAGGCATTTGCCACACGAGATCAAAAAGCAGATACCACAGCTAAGGTTATCCTGAAAGAGTGGTTCCTGAAGTATGGGGTACCGGAGCGCCTGCACTCAGACCAGGGCAGGAATTTTGAAAGCGCAGTGATTGCTGAGCTATGCAAACTGTATGGAGTGAAGAAAACGCGTACAACACCCCACCACCCTCAGGGTAACCCACATTGTGAGAGGTTCAACAGGACTTTACACAACCTCTTGCGTACGCTTCCCCCTGAGAAGAAGCGGCGCTGGCCCGAGCATCTGTCAGAGCTGGTGTATGCTTACAATGTCACGCCGCACTCAACGACAGGGTATTCTCCCCATTACCTGCTGTTTGGGGTCCACCCACATCTACCCGTTGATGCATTGTTGGGCCGGGAGGAAGTGAAGGATGACAAACTGGACTGGTTAGCAGTGCACCAGGAGCGTCTCCAGGATGCACATGCCAGAGCCAGAGAATTTGCCGAACGGAAGGCTGCAGAGAGAGTGGTTCAGCAGCAAGGAAAGGTGTTCTGTCCACCTGTTGACATCGGACAGTTTGTGTATCTCCGTTACCGACCACCAGGAAGGAATAAAATTCAAGATGCCTGGGCAGCCCCTGTGTAAAAAGTGGTTGATATCCAAGGGACAACATACACAGTAGTGCCACTGGAAGGAGGGCCGGTGAAAAGAGTCCACAGATCTAACTTGAGGCCATGCGTGGGGTCTATACCTGCACCCAACCCAAGGCTACGTGACCAGGAAGTCAGTTCTGCAGATGAGCACCAAGTGTCTGATACGGAGCTTGAGCATCCAGAGTTTGCCTTGATGGAGGAGGTCCAGTACCCAATGGAGCTGCCAGTGGCTCAGGGACCTGGGAACTTGGTTCCGACGGTCAACGAGCCTGGAAACCAATTGGAGAATGGAACTGAAAATATGGGTGAGGATCTGCTAGGGCAAGAGAGCAGCGACAACCCTGATTACCTCGAGGTGGAGCCAGCAGCTTACCTTCCACCTGGGCCAGGAAGCATTGGATTCTCCAGTGAAGAACCGGTGGCAAAACCTGTTCCAGCTCCTAGGAAAGGAAAGAAAGAGAAAGCGGAGGCCGGTCCACCCACACCTGCTACACACAGGAGTAGGAGAGAAACTGCAGGGGTCCACACAAACCCATTTAATCTACCTAGGTCAGCATGCAATGCAGTATCCTTCAGTCCAGATGTACTCTCCCAGGTGTTAGCCGGTATGGTTCTCTACACCACCAAACTCAGGGGAATGGTGGATGAGCAGGGGGTCACCGAGGACGTTGACTCGTAGCAGGGGAGAATGTAGCCAAGTGAACTAATACTACGCATGGAAAGGGTTTAAAAAGAGGGAATTGTGTTTTTGACTGGTTGCCTGTCTACCGGAGGTCTGTTGTAGGGTTGTCATGGTGATGACTAGACCTCGCGTTTTGGGGGTATACTGTCCCTTTAAGAGCCGCCGTAAGCCAGAGCACGCATGCACTCAAGTTTGTGTCACACTGAGCGCTGTGAGCGGGAGCACTGGAGAGTTAGAGACTGCAAAAGATTCTGTGGCTAGCTACACACGAGGTAAATGTGCTAAAAAGTGTAGCATACTGCAAAATATTGTCACCAGTGTTGTAGTAGACTGTAATTAGCTAAGTTTCTTTAGCAATGACTCCATGTTTGTGACCATTTCTGTACAGTTCTTAACGCGCGACGGGTGCATGTTTAATGGCCACGTGCTGTGAAAGGGACTGAAGAGCGGGTTGGCGTGAGTAGTTACAGTGTCCTAACAGATTTCAAAGTTGTTAAGTTTATACTTTTACTCACTTTGCATAACTCTGTATGTTTCTGTTTGATTCAGAGGGGAGATCACTTGCTGTGTGATTCCTGCGTGTGTACTTGTCCTAGCACAGTAGCTGTGTGGAGAAACCGAAGTGAGTTCATGATGTTCTCCCATAGAAATGTATGTTTAAAAGAGAGTTTACAGTGCACTTTATTGCCAGTTGACCTGCGAAGTTGTGGGATGTAAACAATGTGTTTATTTGTTTTGTTTTCTCTTTTTTTGTTGTATTTGTTTCTTGACAGGTCACTACTGTTGTCTATACTGTTTGGATTTAACATGTACATATGATAGTTACTGTTGTCTCAGACCCTGAAAGGCAGTTTAGGCTGAGCCAGTGGAATAGTTAAATTTTGCCGTTTCACTCAAAACTACAGAATTAAAACTGTGCTCCTCCGAGTACAGTCGGAGAATAAAAAAGCCCACAAAAGAGTATTTCCTGTGTCCTGTCTCATTCCCCATGACCGGGCCACATATATATATATACACCCACAGGAAGTTGTGGTGTTAACAGGTCTTATCTCCTAACTCTTCAGGCCAGGGCTGGCTCAGCAGCGAGGGCAGTAATGAGCAACGGAGGAATGCAGGGTGACACTAAGGACAGCAAGAGACGCTGAAGCACTACCACCAAAACCTGCTGCACGCAAAACTTTAAAACTACATCCAGAACCTAAGAAAAGTTGCCACTCCTATAATATAACATTTTTCCAAAAGTGCACGAATGACCAATGAGTAATTTAGAAGTCTGAAATCAAGTCTAAAAAGAAATCAAGGTTTGCTTTTGGATATATTAAAATTGAACCTTATTTTAAGCACTGCAGAATTCTTTGTTTTTAAGTGCCATTAATCTTTCATTAGGATTTCAAGCTTGAAAAGCTTTAATCTTCGCATCTATATGTCATAATTGAAGCTGAGATTGTGATAATTAGACAATAGAAATGTACAGTAGAGAAAAAGATGTCTTTATTTATTTTATCTATTAGGAATAATGTATTAACAGATACCTATGCCCTTCTAAAAGCAAGTCTCTCTAATCTGCAGCTATGTAGGAACTTGACACTTTTGGGCTAAACTTGAACGTTTTTCGCCCATTTCCTTGAGTTAAAATTTATACTAATGCAAACATATACTAAAATTGTAAATTGAAAAAGATCCCACTATAATCACACCATGCTGAATATCTGCCACCAGATACCTTTTTATGACACTTTAAGGTGGAAAATTACAGCATGTCTCCTCGGATGGAAACACACTCTATAATATATGTATTATGTGTACAGTTAAAAAAAATGTTAATTGACAATGCAATTCATGTTGTCCACTATTATTAATAGTAGAGATGGACCGATCCCATATTACGTATCGGTATCGGTCCGATACTGACCTAAATTACTGGATCGGATATCGGAGAAAAATAAAAAATGTAATCCGATCCATTAAATATCACGAAAGCACCTCACAAAACTTGCAACACGCCTAACTCACCTCAGAACGTTAGCACGTCGGAGCAGTATGTATCACGTGATAGAGAGGCTGTGGCATGCGGGACCTGTAGGTGGTCTGGATAGCATTTGGAGCTTCGCTAGCAACCCGGCATTTCATCTCTGACAAAGTTATCCCGAGAGAAGTACAGCAAGTGTGTAAGTCCATCTCTGAATGTTTGTAAAGCATTCCTGCGTTAAGCTTAACAAGCGACTGCCTCTCCTGCTGCTACTTCAATCATGAAACTGCTTAACGATCAGCTGATCGGCTTTTCTGTCGCGAGTCCGTGTCTCTTGTTTGCTTTTGGCCCACTTTGCACCAGAAAGAGGAAACCAGGGGCTGAACAACAGCAGCACGTTTAAGCTTGATCAGCTATTGTTAGAATGTATTTAATATTACTTTCTACTCCAGGATCTTTTTCTACGTAGCTGACGCTGGTAACTGTGCAGGGGCGGATCTAGCAAAGTTTAGCCAGGGGGGCCGATAGGGCATTAACAGGGAAAAGGGGGCACAAAGACATACTTTTCTTTCTTATTCTCATTTAAAATGTCTAGCTTTTAATAAATAATTATCTGACACCCAAAGTTTCAATTTGATGTAAAATGAATAGAAGTCAATTACTGTATATAGTAACTATTAAGTCTAATATATATACCCTAGTAAGCTATAGTACTTTTTCCTTTGGGAAGGTACCATCTGTGCAGTCTGCAATTTTGTTGAAGAAAGATGTTGAATCTATTTAATATTTCTTGAAAAATAATTGATTTCTGTGCATTTTTTTTCACACTGCATCAAATTAAGGTTGATTACGTTGATTAAGCATCATGAGGTGGAGCGTGAGGGGTGGTTCCCTATTTTTTATTTATTTATTTTTGTTGTTGCTGGGAGTTGGAACCCTATTAGTTAGGTTGCTTAATATTTATGCTAAGTACTCTTTAAAATACCAGAATAGGGAGGATGGTGTAGGTTTAAGTTTATTAGATTGATCAGTATTGCTGAACTATGAAATATTTTTTTTTGCATACAGGTATAACAGAATAGCTTTAGTGTAGTTGTTGTTTTAAACTTGAGTATGAACTTATACAAAATGCAGCAAGATATTTAAAAAACAGTTTTGTTGATTAAAAAACACCATATCGGATTCATATCGGTATCGGCAGATATCCAAATTTATGATATCGGTATCGGTATCGGACATAAAAAAGTGGTATCGTGCCATCTCTAATTAATAGTAGCAGTAGTAGCATTACTGTTACACTGTTGGTTGAAAGTATGTCATTGTTCAATCCCTATGGGTCTTTTACAGATTCAGAAGGAATAGGTTAGGTCAAGTCAGCTAATGTCAGTACTTCTACTAGTTATAGGTTATAAGTCAGGCTCATCAGGCTGTGAGCATCTCTTACTGGCTTGCAGAACATTTAACCTAAAAATCAGGTATGTCAGAGTTTTTGGAAACAACTTATTATTCTTAAGGAGCAGGAATGCAGATGATTGGTGTTTGCCCTGATTTTAGCATTTTATACATTCATTTGTTGCGTGTTTTCTCAGCCATACTGTCAGTCTATGCAGTCCGTGAGACAGAATTTATTCTGTCCTATCCCGCAACATTTATAACAGCGTGGTGGCTTTCGCGAGTGTCATCCATTGCTGACGTGTTTGTTGCCACTTGTGTTAAATCACGTAATGATCACTAAAAAGGACTGCTGGGAAACTCACTGCCTCTGCAAACAAACACATCAACAGTAAATTTAGTTGGGTAGCAGCTGGGTGAGCGTCCGATGGGATCTGCTGGTGATGACCTAGTTTAACAGCTCCTTCGCTTTGACGCTCGCCGCACTCCTCTGAGCTGTGTGAGCTTCAGTCATGATGCAATGATGTCATGATGCGAGCATGCAAGCAGAGGACCTACTGCTGCACGTCGGGATTAGTCGGCTGCATGACAAGTGAACCTTCTCTGTATATTTCATGGATTAAACTGTGCAGAGATAAGAAGAAAATGGATCCCAGCGTATGCATTACCTGCATGTTAACTGCTATTTCTGTGGCTACATGCAATTAAGCGAGTTCCCATCTCACTCAAATGTTATTGGGCTGTTTTATGCGACTGTCTTAAGGCTAGAAAAGGTGTGAAAGCACAAAGTGTGAGCAAACAAGACCCAATTGTTGAGCTTTCAGTGCACAGGAAGAAAAACATCCCAATAGCTTCATATATTAGAGGTCAACTGAGATTAATTGGAAATGTAATAGAAAGAAAAAAGATATCAGCAATGCATTTACATTTTCCCAGCGTGTGATAAAACCTTAATATCAGTCAACCTCTATGTATATTTCCAAAGTGAGGAGCATTATGGTTCCATTAAAAAGTATTCACTCACCATCTTGGAGTTCTACACCAAAATAAATAAATAGATACACATATAAATAAAAATAAAATAAAACAAACAACAACAAAAAAACAAATGTTTGCAGGACAGGACAAATCACTATATCTCCACCTATGCCTATGTGAATAACTGCTATTAAATAATGATGCCTCATAAAAATGAATAAAAGCAGAAATATGCGTCATATATCAAAGAAATCCTTGAAAATAATGTGCAAAGGAAAAAAAAGATGCAATGGCAAAAATAAATTCCCAAAAGTATCTTTATAGCCTAAAGTCAAAAAACGTTTTTTTGATTTTTGCTGCATGCAACATTTTATATTTACGTTTATCAACATGTTCAAATAGGCTCATTTTAAAATAACTGATTTTAAATTTGGGGAGCTTGAGAAACATCTTCATCCCCATAAAACATAAAGCTTAAGATTGAAAACGTAAATATATAGAGGCTTTTATTTTAAAAAGAAAAACATATGAGTGGTGTATAAAACAGTTATGTCTTGGAAACATGCTTGTTGAGCATTGTTTCGAGAAATTAACAAATAATGCATTAGCTCTGTTATACGTGAAAGGATTTAGTTTACCTAGATCATCATCCTCTGTAAAGCCAAGTGTCACAGAAATGAACAATATAAAAAAAATATGTGTTACTGGATTGACTTAGAGAGAATTTTACCCTCTGGCAGTCTAATTCATATTTAAATAGCGTGTTCCAGTTTGTGGGGCCCTTTTGGCATCATCCTTTGGGCATTGAACGCATCAGAACAGTTGAAAAAGACAAGCAGATGTGCACGCTGGCGTAAAAACGGAAACCAGGAATAAAAAAAAAACCTAAACAAAGCAAAAAAACAGCAGGAAAACATCATAATTGCTTGACGAGTTGTTTAGCTACCTGAGCAGTTCCGTGCATAATTCAAGTTCTCTTGCGGGTGTCCGGGAAGGCGGCACTGAAACCGGTACTGCCAGAACTCTGGAAACCATGGGTTGCGGGTGTTGGTGCTGAGCTTGAGCCTCAGGAAGTAGTCGTCGAATGAGGAGACCTCTTCAGAGTGCAGCTTCACGGTGATGCCTCCCACAGCCTCCTGTTCGTACCCCTCCACCACCTCGACTCGGTCTGCCCATCCATCACTGCGGAGAGAAGGAGGACATTGTAATCATTTCTACTTAAACTAGACACCCACTTGCTGCATTGTATGTCTAAAAATTATGTCAGAGCTTAAAGCATTGCAAAATCTTTCCTACTGACCTTTCAAAACCCATAATATTATAAATAAATAATAAATTATATCTCTTTTGTGGGAAAGAGAAGAGAAAGAGAAGGATCTAATCAGAGACAGTTAAATTGATGTATTTGCTAAAGCTCTGTTATCAAAGGAATATCTTTTGCAATCAACAAAATATCAATACACAACCCAAAACCTCTCAAGCATTCAAACCTAACCCTAAAGGTTATCTCCAGCTACTGCATTTTTATAATTTAATAACAAGTCACACAATATTAGTCAGCATCTGGCAAGACAAAAATAACAAACTGTTTTATGCTGCCGAGCTCCAAAAGTCAGCGCACACTAAATCCTGAAGAAAAACAACATCTCCCTTTTGTTTTCCTGACTTTGTTTCCCTTTCAGCCTCCCCGCTGAGGGGCGTGGAGTGCTCGCTGTACTTGCTGAAAGAAGAAGAAGGAAAAAAAAGCCTCAGTCCACAGACACAATCACAAGTCTGGTGAGAATTCGCAGATTAGTACTGCGGCTCTGCAATCTGCCCCGGAGAGAAACAAACTCCCACCCAACACGCAGACTCTAGAACCCTAAGTGTCAAAGCTGGTCATAACTTGTATTTATAGCTTTATACTCAACACTTTGAAAGTCAGTTCAGCATCTGATCCTGTTACAAAAGGTCATGCAGACAAAAGAGACTTTTGGATGCTCCAGATTTAAATTAGAATAAAAATGAAAACCCCATTTCTCATTCATTTCAGTTTCAAATGTGTTTTATAGCAGCATTATGCAGTGTAGGATCAAATCCTTGATATATTCATGTGGCATTGTACGTCTCAGCGGGTGAAATGAAAGCTGAGAAAAGGGAATATGAGAGACTTTAAACTGAATATTCCAGTGATGATTTGACAGAAAAACAGCTTCTTAAAATGCAGTGACACACTGAATGGAAAACAAAACATTACAGATCAGTGACAACCTGAAGAAAAACTTCAACCCTTCAGTCCTTTTAGCCACAAAGAAAGGGAATCTGGTGGCACATTAGCTGCACAGAGCATTTTGCTGTCATGGTTTGGGTCCACTTGCTTGTAAATCAATCCAGCTATTTTAAGAGATTACCTGTATCCTATGATGAAACATGTTTATCCTGATGATGAAAGCAACCTCATGTGATGATGGCACTGAAGATGGTCCACCTAAAAGACCACAGGTGAATACATCTCTTGACGCTCTGCGGTTGAATACAGACCAAGCCGGGGAGTGGGCGATATATTCATCTACATGCTGCAGACAGCTTCCTCCCATACACAGAGAAACAGCTGCAAGGTCAAGATCACCTTCTCTGATTTCTCAAGTGCATTTAACCCAATTCTTCTTCTACTGAGACGATGATTTGTGAAGTAGTCTTGGAGGAATCATCTGCTTCTAAATGTGAATAAGATCAGAGAGGTGGTGATCAAAAAACGATGACCCGTGTCTAACTTGTGACAGGATTTTGATGTGGTGGAGAAGAACAAGTAACCGGGTGTCCACACCTACAGCGGGCTGAATTGGAAGACCAATACAGGCTGTGAACAAAAAGGTGATGAACAGGCTCTATTTCCTGAGGAAGCTGAGACATGTGCAGCGAAATGCTGGAGATCTGTGACGAAGGCAGTTTGCTTTGCTGTGGTCTGCTGGGGGAGCAGCATCGGAGCTGGGTCTGGGATTGGCTGCAAACTGGACACTTTTGAAGCTGTGCTGGGGAGAAAGTCACTAACAAACAGTTGCTCATCATGGAGAATCATTTCCAGCCTCTGGATTCATTACTGGACAGGCAGAGAAGCACCTTCTCTAACAGACTGATTCAGCTCTGCTGCACAAGGACAGATACAGGAGCTCTTTCTCACAATACAACAAATATAACTGGAAATATGGAACAAGTGACATATTTATTGTTCTCATTCATTTAGCTATTGGCTCAAAGCTTGGGTCACTGGATAGTTTGATAATAATAATGTGCTATCAACACATTTAAATCCAGCTGAGCACCTGTGGGAGATTTTGGACTATCATGAAAACAGTAAATGAGGAAAGACAGAACTCCAGCAGGCTTACAGATTTTGAGATTCACTGCTAAAGTGTGCCAAAGCTGTTCCAGTTTTGTCCAACACCTTATTAAGAAATGTATTTTGGTGTCTTATCATTATCATTATTATTATTATTATTATTATTATTATTAGTAGTAGTAGTAGTAGTAGTAGTAGTAGTATTACCTGCCTTTACATATGTTTGGTACTAACTCAAAGTTGCAAATTTCCAATATTCTTGCAAGTTATAAAAACAAAATAAAAAGATAAATATCTGCAACACTTTTCTGTTGTTGATGAGAATCGTAGCCTCTGTTTCCTGCTCTTAGCCCAGCTTGCGTGGTTTTCTGCTGCTGTAATCCATCTCCTTCAAGGAGATACATATTCTGCATTCAGAGATGCTCTTCTGAAGACTTCATCTGACACCACAAACCAATCACTAAATCCCGTTTCCCCCATTCTGATGTTTAATTTGAACTTCAGCAGGTCGTCAGCTCATCAGCTTTGGAGAGTAACACCATGTGGAGGTGTGGTCCCTGGCTCAGCTGCAGGGGAGGAGTGGAGCAGTGAGTTCAAGGGGGAAGTGCTGGGAGGCAGGTGAGGTGACAGGTAATGGCGTTTGACTGATGACAGGCTCTGTTTCTTTTATAGTGAAGGAAGAGATGAGCGGGAGAGACTGAGATCTGGACTGAGACTGTTTTCTTGTTGTGCAACTGTTAATAAAAGTGAAAATAGTGAGCACAACCATTGCGTGTGTTGTGTGCCTGTACACACGGCCTTAAAAGATGAAACAATAAGAAGAGGGCTTTAACATTTAAACAAACATTTAAATCTGGTCCAAAACAATTAAATACCCTTCAAAACAGAATATTTAAAAATATTGTATATATTACACAAACCCATCCACAGGACAAAAATAGCACTTTCCAGACTTCTACAACCCACATTTTGTTTAAGAAGCGAAAGCCAGCAGCATCTTTGGCTTGGCTGGTGCTTCAAAAATAAATTGACAATGGTTGTCCAGCGTGACAGTATCAACAGTACCTGGCCATCTGCTTCTCAGCATCACACTACCCCCAGTCCAACACTCTGGGTGCCAAAAACCTACAGCTCTGACGTCAACACACGCACATACTGTACAGACTTCTAACACAAGTCTGAGCTCACACGTCTGTGAATCATTTAATTTGGGGCACAGTGGCGTTATTAGAAAAACTATGAATGTAGAGCCAAACAGTTTTTTTAATGAAATCATTTATTTGATCACTAGTCAAACATTGCAATCAAAGTCATAAAACTGATATTTTCTATGAATTCCAACACAATGGGGGCTTCACTGGAGAGTTGATCAAACGAGTTGTTTGTTGTTTGTGATGTGTGGGTTCTGCAGTGTGAGAACAGCCATCTCTTTCATCCTCCACACAGCAGAAGATGGATGGCTGATGACCAGCACCTCAGGCATTTCGATTTGCCCACTGCACAGGCCTGCGGGTGTTCACTTACTGCATTGCTCTAAAAAACATTTTCCTTTTTCAGTAGTCTCCTTGACCCAGAAAACACACACGTGTGCACAGACACGCACACTGCTCTACCAAACTCACGCCCTCCTTATCTTCAGTGTAGACTTTCACAGCAGTGCAAATTTAAGTAGAAGGGGTGAGAGCGAGTTTAGGCTTTAATGTGTCCTATTTTTTTTAACTTTATGCACCTATTCCATCATTTGGGTCGCAAGTAAATCGGGCTGACTCCTTTGAATCTAAACATTAATAAACCACTCTTGGCAAATCAGCCGTAGCTGGCTTTTAGCGTTGGTTCTACAACAACTGCTAACTGGACTTAAGGTGAACTGAGGCTCCACAAAAAGGGAATGCCTGGTATATGTGCTGATATAAGCTTTGATGTTCACTACTCCACTTTCCCCAGCTTATGCTGGAGGTGCTGTCCCATATTAGCCCATCCCTCCTGTGATCTGACAGGGAGCGTGAATGCATTATTCATTACCGAGCCAGACTCAAAGCATCTTCTTGCTTTCAGGGGAACTCTGCTACCGTTAGGAAAGGAAGAATATTTTGCTTCATATGAGCTTTTTGTATATAATCCATTCTGAGTACAACTGAGTGTCACAACATGGAATTCAGCATTCATATTTCAGTCAGCAGAGTGTCATTTTTCTATGTTTAGCATTTAGTAGAAGACGAAGGGCTCCTGAAAGGATCTTCTAGTAAGATGCCTAACATCTTTTCTCTAAAAGGTAAAACATTAACACTAAATTTAATCTTTAAATGTGTTGTGGAAGAATAGTTGTTAAATATTTGGAAACTGCTAATCCTTATCTTGACTGACAGCGTGTGAATGCTGCAGAAGAGCTACTAATTGATCCCAAGTGCCAAAAAAAAGCAGAGCTGGAGCAAGATGGCATTTACAGCAGTACAAATTTCCCCATTTGTACACACTGCACAGGTGTTATTTTTAGATGGAAATCACCCGTTTAAATTGCATTAGGGTTTGGAGTTGTGCATAATTTATGACATAACCACTATGAGTGAAAGATGGGTGCCATTTGTTGTACCATATTTCATTCATATAAATTTTATAGTGAGTTATGGGCACTCCTTGATAACCAAGGTAACTAGGCAGCACTGATGGTAGCTGATAGCTCCCTAGACCTGTCCTCCAAATATGGTCATGGGTCACGTCGGCTTCAAAAGCAAGTCCACAAACTGATGGCTAAAACATACTGGCATCTTTTGTAAAGGTCCATGTGTGCAGATATACCTTGGTTTGATAATATTTGGTCAATAATTTTGCACAAGCACCTCAGGTTATTGAAAAATGTCAAGTTTTGAGATATAAAACACAGCTAGTTTCAATATGCCTGTTGGGAGGATAAATTAAAAACCCATTTCTAGAAATGTTGGGACGCTGTGCAAAATGTAATTAACAGAATGCAATGATCTACAGAGCTCATAAATCCATATTTTGCTCACGTCGAACATGGAACATTAAACATTTAAACTGAGGCATTGTCAAATGTTGGGATGGGGGCAACAAAACACTGAAAAAGTAAGAGGGAATTAAAAAAACAGCTGAAGGCAACTAATTGGGTTAATTGGCATCAGATCAGTAATAAAATAAGGTATTTAAAAAAGAGCATCTCAGAGACGTGGCATTTCCTAATATCAAAGATTAGCAGAGAACCACCTGTGTGCAACAAAACTGGGTCTACAAATTGGAGAACAGTTTAAGAGTAATGTTCCTCAACATAGAATTATGAAGACTTTGAATATTTCCACATTTACAGTACATAATATCATCAAATGATTCAGAGGATCTGGAGAAATTGCTGTGTTCTTCTTCTGGACTAAAGAGGAATGAGACCATCTGGATTATAATCAGTGCTCAGTTTGGGGCCTGTGTCTCTGATGGTATGTGGGAGCATCAGAATCAGAATGCTTTATTAATCCTTGAGGAAATTATGTGATTACGAAACTAAATTAAATAACACAATATATTTGTGTGTGTGCATGAGCAATTAATGATTTGACAAAAGCCTTATAACTTTGAAACTATGATTCGTAAAAGTGTCCCATATATAAAGATTTCAAATAATATGTCAAATTTGACCTTTGACCACCTCCTTTACGGTCAGTAGATGTATCTGAAGGTCAAGGCATTACTATAATAGTTATATAGAGCTATTTATAACTGTTTCTTACTGCCATTGTTTATATTGGCAACATATCAACAGTGATGTATAGGGAGTCGATACATCACGCTATTTTGTATATTACAGTAGCAGGTTATAACCAATTAAATAACAATTTGAATACATGTACAATGTTTCTGAATAAGTAAACTGCAGCACAAATGTCTTAAAGTATATTTAAAAACAAACAAACAAGGAAAACAAAATAAATATATACAAAATATAGTAGTAGTCCCTTAAATGTAAATATTGCCCAGAGCATGAGCTGCCTTGGGGGAGGTTTGCTTTCTCTGAGTGCATCTTGTCTGAGATATGTTGCAGCCATCAAATTCAAAGTGACATAATTTTTTTCTTTAAATGCCACATTTTTGTCATTTTAAACAGTTAATATTTTCTACACTCAATTCTGGATTAAATATGAGTTAAAGAGATTTCCTAATCATCCAGCATCCTAACATTTTTGGGATTGAAATCAGCATTATTAACACAAAGGCCATTACTCTATCTGACATACAAATATGCTTCTTATTTATTTAAACTGATATACTGACTGATTTTTGTGGATATATAAAAATACAGCTACTTTTGAAAAGCATCAGCAAGAAAGATTTTCTTCTCGTCATTGTTGTTCTTTTATTCCAAAGAGCACCGCGACTGACAAACCTAAAAGCCCTGTGGGAAAACATTCTCCAACAAACCTGCCAATTAGGAGGAACTCTCCGGCTACTCCGAGCCGTCTCATAGCCATGAGAAGCCCTCGGACTGTCATGCCTTCACAGAAGCAGACAACAACTCTGGCTTTAGGCAGACGCTCCCGCAGCTTTCTCAGCAGCCTGTCGAAGTGCTTCTCCCCAGCATTGCTGTAAATCTTGTCAGAATGGGCGATGCAAAGGCCTTCCTGCGAGGCAAGCTCTTTGAATACTTCCATCCCACTCTCCCCATAGTTACCTGAGAAAGATAAAAGGAGCTGTCAGTTTGGCTCATTCACAAGAAAATGTAAAGGGTTCTCATTCATAAGTTCATTCTGTCATGTTTTATTCTATAAGATGTTCTTTAAAGGAAATAATCCAGAGGGAAAATTATCGAAAAACTCTTCTTTTAAGTTCACTGTGTCCCCAGACCTCTTGCTGTGGAATCAAGAGCAGTGCAACTAGAGCAAATGGGCCAACCGTGACCTCAAGAGTAGCATCAGAGGATGAGCACTCACATAAGTCTTGTCATTTTTAGGTTGTCCGTCCAGATGTTCGCAGTCATTCAGCTGCAGCATCACTCATAAATCCAATAAACAGGCTGTAATCTAGCTTCCTCTGTAACATTTAACACCTACTGCTCATATTTAATTCATTACAGAATGACAAACAGGTATTCATTTCTGTAAACAAGGAAGGCTTGCCAGGTTTTTGTTTGGATTTAGCAGATGGTTTTAAACTTGTTTTCATATTCCATCAGTTAAAACTGATTTGCAACAGCTTCCGTAACCGTGTCTCGGGTATAAAAACTGTGGGAGGAAACGTAATTAGAATCTGATTATAAAAACATGCCTGGAAAAAATGAGTTTGGGATGACTGTTGTGTTTTGAGCAAGTGTTGTACAAAAATGATAGTTTATGCCTCAAATGATCTTTAAGGCATGAAAACAAATGGTATAATTACCATAAAGAGACCTCACTTCTCCTCTGAAATTGCCCACCACTTGAACGAATATGGATTAGTCACACAAAACAGGCTTTAATCATGTCTGCAGCCACCTGCTGTTGGAACAGCAGTACATAAGCCATACTTAAACTGAGCACAGCCACTTCATTAGTTACACCTTGGTAGTATTCCATTGAACCCCCTTTTTCCTTTCAGAACTGCTTTTAGTTTTCTTGAGAGTGTCATGAAATAGCTGCAGATTTGTGGACCACACATCTGCGATGTGAGCCGTTCCACCACATCCCAAAGACACACTACTGGTTTGAGATCTGGTGACTATGGAGGCCATCTGAGTACAGTAAAATCACTGTGATGTTCAAGAAACCACTGATGAACTGAGCTTTGTGGCATCGCCCTGCTGCAGGACCATGTCATGGTGTTTAAATGATGCACAGTGGGTGCTAAGGGGGGAAACGTCTCCATACCATAGCATACCATACCATACCACCAGCCTGGACTGTTAATACAAGGCAGGATGGATCCATGATTTTGTGGTGTTTAGCCAAATTCTGAGCCTACCATCTGAACGTAGTAGCACATGTCAATACTTATCAGAACAGGCAACATTTTTCCAATCTTCTATAACCCAATTTTGGAAAGTCTAGGGGAACTACAGCCATCCCTGTTCAAAGGCAACACAAATAGCACCCAGTGTGACCTTCCGCTGCAGCCCATCTGCTTTAAGGTTTAGGGATGCTCTTCTGCATACCTTGGTTGTAATGAGTGGTTATTTCACCTTTAAATCAGCTTTCTTACCCATTCTGATGGTTCTTTTGAGCTCTAGCATGTCATCATGATCATCTCTGAATTGACATTTGTGTTAAGGAGTAGTTGAATAGGTGTGCCTAATGAAATGAGTTTCTTATAAAATACATTAGGTCAACAGAAACAACAGACACTATTAATATAGAACCGCATTTTTGCAAATGAAGGTCAGTTTACCTGTCAAATTGAATCGTACTCAGCTAGTCAGTAAAAACATTTTTGGAGAGTTTTCAAGCTTGCAAAACCTGCCAAAATGATGTCAAATGATTTAATCTAGAACTTCTGTAGGTCTAGATGAATCTAGATTTCATGAAACTGCACTCGAAACAGTGTATTAGAAGGTCTGTATCACACACTGGAGATGTAGGGTTTCAACAGTGTGTATTTTCAAACACAGGAAGCCATGAAGGGGCTTTTTTAAAAAGCTAATGAGTGGCATTATAGGTAATGTAGGAGTCTAATAAGCTAGGTTCTTATTAGACTACTGTACTGTTTGAGTTTAGAGTGCTGTGTTGTGAGCCCCCAGCTGATAAAGAAAAGTGTCTTACCCTCTGTGTGAACGGCTGACACATAGGTCCAGTTGTATCGTTTGACAATGTCCACCAGAGCTCTGGCTTGAAGAGTATCTGAGGGTACAACCCTGAGGAAGTACTTGAACAGTGTCTTGTCACTGAGGTCAATACTAGTTGCAGAATAAGCGATCTGCGGGATGTTGAATAGCTGCAGAAGGTTTTGCACCTGAATGGCAACAGAACTGGAGCCCGGCCCAATGACTCCAACGATGGGCTTCTTGGTCGGTGGTGGCTGACTGGAAGGCGCCCCTTCAATGCACCACCTGGAGCCGTCGCTCTCATCCCGGATGGAGATGAGAGAGTCTCGTATGAATTCGATGCTCTGCTCCAGAGCCACCGAGGAATGCCAGCAGGAGTCTCTGATCTCACATCCAAGGGTAATGTTGGGTAACAGATTTGGGTCCGAGTTAATCCGATCCAAAGTGTGGAACATGGCCTCCACCCTTTGGATGCCGTACTGCTCGCGGACCTCTCCACATTTCCTCTCCGCCACCTTCTCAGCTGATGGTTGGTGGTGGACAGAGAAAAGGGCTCCAATTATAATATCCCCGTCCATCCTCGCCACCAGGCGAGAGGCAGAACTTGGCACCACCGACCTCTCATACTTTCCTCTGGACAAACCGAATGCCTCGAACAGTAAAAAAGGTAAATATAAAATGCTTACGACAGTCAGGTAAATCATATTCGACATCGTGCCAGAGGTGCTGAATGTAGAATCATGTCCACTTGGCCATAATACAGGGCCATCAATCCTCTACGAGCAAATTAAACTCATCTGCTTCTTCTTCAGTGTTTCCACCCTGCAAATGAGACATGGAGCGTTAATTCTTGCTTTATAATACATTTATTACATTGACAAATCTAAATAATTCAACACATGTATTTCAGAAATCTGTAGGAGAAAAAATACTTGCAGATCAATCATCTTTCATCCAATCACACCATAGCTAAAAATGTAAAAATATACAGGAGATCCAACCAGGCAAATACTTTTTGGGAGGGAATAAGTACATATCTAAAGATACAGAGCTATTTGAAAACTGAGAATGCTCAAATTCTAGCACCACGGACAGCTGCTACTGTCCTAGTTGAGGATCTCAACTGATTCTACATTTATACCTTTGACTGACCTGTTTACGAAGTTACAATCCTGTAATTCAGCTAGAGACCTCTTCAGTCATTGATAAAGACCCCTGTGCGATCATTTGGATGATGAAATATCCTTTTCACACTTACTGCTCTCTTACTTCATATTAAAAGTGTCAAGTTAGTGTCAGTTTCAGGACAAAATGCTTGCTTAATGCTCTCAACAGCTTTAAAATCCATCATGATTATCAAAAAATGAAATAATGAGTGCTATATTTTGAACTTATTAACATTTAAAGCCCATTCGTTCTACATTTTCTTCTGAATAGTTGGTTGGATTTTCTGACATTTAGTGGGTTTAGATGCAAAAAAAGAAGTGAATGAACATTTAAAACTATCACAATGTGCATGCTATTGTGTGTGCACTCCATTACTGCTTTTTACAGTAACAAGTAAGGGCAGTTTTATGTTTAAGTCAGTCATTACTCATGCCACAGACAACAAGCTAGTTACAAAAGGAGTTTTAATATGTTTAACAACTGTATGATCTAAATTACAAGAAAATATCAGTTCACTCTGTAAACAAGTCACCGTGTTGTGTTTCACTATACCAACTGAAAACATGGAACATGGAACTGCTGATGAAAGAGTCATGTCTGCACCTTGCACAAAATACGGTATATTATTTTTCTTTAAGTCATGTGAGTAGAGGGCCAGTGAAGGGGGGTGTTCAGTCAATTCAGGGAATCAACTTCATGCAAAGACTTCAAGTATTAAAAATGAATTAATATCTATTAATATCCATCATGAATAAAGCTATGCAACGGTAATGAAAAAATTTAAAGTATTCTGATTTTATATTTTTTTGGGTAACTGAATTGAGCGAAGATCAATGTGGACATGGTAATTATTTAAAAAAAAATCTTTGATACATGTGGCTGTTTTCTACAGTTGAGCGAAGTTAAGTGAGTAAAAGAAGCCTTTGGAAATAAGTATTGGACTATTTTGACAAAAAATAAATAAAAATCAAAATCAAAAATCACTATGGCTTGAGCCAGAAATGAGCCATCTCAAACAGCACACATAATGACTCTGCCTAAATACTCTTTATTATCGTTTAGCAGCTGTCTCCAGGTCCTCAGCTGCAGCTATAAAACGGTGTCATTCACAGGTCATAACATGCAACATCATCAGCTGCATGCACATGCATGTTTAACAGTCTTAAAGACGTGATTTCACCTACCTGAACCAGGTAAGGACATAACCGGGACATAGTGGGTCCGTGTCTCCTCTGAAGCCGCCGGTCTGGACTCTTCTGCCTCCGAAACACAGTGGGACTCTTCCTCCCTCCCTTTCTCCCTCTCTCTCTCTGCACTGGTGATAAGATGCTCCCTTCTTCTCCTCTTGCTCACTGCATTTTTAAATCGGGTCAAACTCACTGCAGTGTCCCTGATTTAAAACCAGAGTTCATGCACATCACGAGGGTCAGTGATGCGTCGATTGATAACATTTTGGAAGAGATCGGGGTGAGAGTGAGGCTCCTGAGAAGCATATTTTAAAATAAATAAATAAGTCGGGGATAGATAACGATTTGACAAGCTTCCATTAAAACCCCCTGGACCAAATCAGCGCAACGTAAGAGACTGTTTATAGGCAGTCGCTTACTTTATGCAAACTTCAAAGAGACTCGTCAAACTTCAATTTAATTTTTCCCTCCTGCGTTGTGTCTGACACGGACAGATGTGATGTACTTGTTATTCACTACTGCAGCTGTCAAAAGAGAGCGGGCTCTGCTGCCACCTTGTGGTGAAGGGGGTGATGCCACTGCTGCAACCTCACTGAATAAAGGTTTACTCAACCTTAACCTTTGTAATCCTAACGATTAGACCACAAAATAAGCAACCAGTACAGCAAAGAATTTGGCATTGCATGAACTCTCTATAAACCTAAAGCTTTGTGCAAAAATGCTGACTGACTCTTTTTTCTTTTTTTTCTCTTTTTTTTATATTTTGCTTCCAATTTTCTTGTAGTTTTGGCCATTGACTGCTTTTCGGCTCATTTACAAATCAGTGTTTTTACCTGAGAATTGTCAGAGGAATCTCTGTTTTTTGTAACGCTAAGCCACATAAAAATGACATATTAATCATTAAAGCATAACAAAAAAAACAAACAAACAAACACCCAACTCAAAGGATGAAACACTGTTGTGTCTACATGTAAGAGAAAACTTAGCAAAGAATCAAATTTAATTCTATCTTTAAGCAGTTTGTTACCAGCAGCTTGTTAGAAAAAGGTATAATTTGTGTCCTGGTCCAGGTAGTCTTTTTCCCACTTCTTTCTTTTCCTTTCTCTTGCCTGCTACTCTCTCTCTCCCTCTCTCTCAGGTGGAGTTGTGGACCTGCTGTTCTCGCTGGCAGAGCTTCTGATTTTCTTCAGCCCTCATACCAGTTCCCTGTCTTTTCATCAGATGCCAGTGCTTTAAATGATCATCTGCCAAAAAAGGATTACCGGTATTTAACCTGTTCCGAAATGCTTGTTGACCTATAATCAAACATGTTTCTTATCATTCATATTAAGTCATTTTCAGCCAGAAAGAAAAAGTAAAGTACAAGCCGTAGTTTAAGCAAAATTATTTTTATGCATCCTTTAAATAGTCTTACTGACAATAAAAATAAAATTTTCATGAAGCCATTCTTAAGGAAGGGAAACGGGGAGGAAATGGCAAATTACACCAGAACTGGCCTGAAAATCAGTGGAAACAAGTCTAATTGGGTGATGAATCAAGATTTGAAATTTGGTTCTAACCGGCACCAGTATGTTTGGAAGAGGTCAGGAGAGCGGTACAACAGTGAGTGTTTACAGCCTTTTGCAAAATTTGGTTTGGGACCATATTTCAGCCAGCCAGTTTTCAAATTTCCTGGAACTATAAACACATTAAAAAAACACATACAGCCAGATTTTAATGCAACACGCACTGCCTTCTGGAAAGCATCTTATTGGCAACTGCTTAATTTTTCAGCATGATAATTATTTTTAAACACACTGCCAATGCAATATAACCACAGCTGGAAAAAAAAAAACATGCAATAGAGCCTATCAGTCATGGACTGGCCTTCCCAAGACCCTGGACATCAACGTTAATGAAGTAGTGGTAGTAGAAGAGATGACAAGAAAACTGAAAAGAAGAAAGAGTTCAGGCTGAGTTGAAGAATAAAAGTGGTCATATACAAATATTGACTTTTAAACTCATTAGACTCGAACAAACTCAGTTTTTGTCTGTTTTTGTCTGATATTGGCAATATATATATAACCATGAAAAAATGTAAAGAAATGCAAAAAGAAAGACAAAAAAACAATCATTTGGAGCAAATCATTTAATCTGTTGTAAGTTTTGAGTCATACAAATTTGTGTTAGATAAACTTAATCTGACAGTTTCCCCTGCTTTGACGTCATTTCCTGCATTTAAAAATGGCGGACGTCAACATTGATGTCCGTAGATGAACTGTACAGCGATTCAGCCGGATTGTGTGGAGCTGCTTCAACATGAATCGGTTTCTCGTCGTGCTGTATTAACAGGAGCAGTTTGAGGCAGGCTCGACAAGTAAATATGCTTTTTTTCTTTTACCTTTTTAATTTGCTTGTTTGCAGTCAGGGGATGAAATGTGGCGCGCTGTGCGAAAGTGCTCTCATTGTGTAACACTGTTTATACCACAGACTGTTGTGTGCTGATGGTTTCGCTGCTGACTGAATTCTCAGAGGATAAACTCTCCCCGCAGGGAAGGAGCTAATTTTAAAACTGCTATTTGTAAGCCGTCGTGTAGAAGATGTATAAGTTAGCCAGCTAGCAATACATGTAGCCTGAGCCATAGGTAAACACAGATACAATGTAGGTGAAGTGACAGGCTCCAGCTGTGGATGCAAACTTAAACTCTGACAGGTTGTCTTGTGGGATATGTCTCATTCGCTTTGATAGTTTAATAGCACAGTAAGTACCTCACATGCTGCTTCCATTGATATGCTATCTTCCAGTATGAGCCTTGTTGACCTGTTGGTAAATAAGAAGTCTGTTGTATCCCATAAGAGGCCTTTACTGTGAAGCAGGGTTTCATCTTAACCAGGAAACTTCAGGGTCAACCCTCAGTTTTCTGTACTACAAAGGCAGATCACTTCTACCTGGGATCAACATCAACATAGTAGCTTATGGTGCCAACCTAAATAAGTGGACACGTTAAAGTCATTTTCCGGATTAGAAATCAACATACATGGTATCACCACCTATTGTTCTCTGGAGAACGGCCTCACCATTATTGGAACAGCCCTTGAATTCAATTTGTCCATCCACTTTCTTCAACTTATCAAGTTCTGGAGATTATCCCAGCTGTCATGAAATAGAATAGAATTAGAATAGAATTCAACTTTATTGTCATTGCAAATGTCACAAGTACAAGGCAATGAAAAGCAGTTTGCATCCATCCAGAAAGTGCTTTAGCAATAATATAGATATATTACAGAATATGGAACTATTATAGGTATGTTACAATGTACACGGTATGAAGGTATGTTATGAATATGCTATAACTATAAGTATGTACAGACTATAGTGAGTTTACAAGCTATGTACAGGCTATGAAAAGGATATAAATATGGTTAAAAATATGAAACTATACAGATTGTAGATATACAATTGTGAGTATTAATAAACAATTGTAGAACTATAATTATTGTATTGTACAGAATGATTGTCTATACTATTCATATGGTGAGAAGCAGGGTATAACAGATTGCCACATTATTTTAGGGTTAACACAGAGACAGACTCACATTCACCAAGTAACGTAAGGGAGATCTTTGGACAATGGGGGGAAGCCAGAGTAAATACAAACTCCACACAGAATCCAGACTGGATTTGAGCCCAGAACGTTCTTGCTGTGAGGTGATGTCACTAACCACCACACCATCATGCCACCCTACATCAGAGGACTAAACGTCAATTTAATGAAATACTTACGTATGATCAATATTGATTCCTGGCTCAGTCAGAGACACACATACATTTGGGTTTTGTCAGGAAGGGCAATCAGCATAAAAGCTGCCAAAAGTGGCATTATACTGTCATGAATAGGGAAGCAGCTAAAGGTAGCTTTGTTACTTAATTCTAATCCATCAGATTCTCCTGTGTCTTAATGTCAGAGTATTTTGGGTATGCTGAAGTTGCACAGGACCCAAGTTCTCCCCAAACAAAATAGCGTGGCTGAATAAGAGATCAGCCTTGAACATCACAGGTGCTGCCACTCTCATAATAACTGCTCACAAGGGATATCCACAATATGTCGTTGAAGTGGTCTTATTATAATTAACTGTTGCAATTATGGGTGCTCGTCTTAAACAAAAAAGTTTTTTTAAAAAATGAAGAAAGCTTATGTACAAGTAATCCCAAGGATGCAAGAGGTTAAACTTTTTAAAACTCCAGTTTTTCCTACTTTTGACTCTGTATGATGCCTCTTGCCCTATGGTAGCTGGGAGAGGCTCCAGCCCCTCGCGACCCTGACAAGGATAAGTGGAAGAGGATGGCTAGATGAACTCTATATGATGTCAACATATTACTTCTAAAAGGATCATCTTAGACACAAAGCTCTAGCTGTGAGAACAGAAGCATTCATGCATGTACAAACATACTACAGTATTAATATAAAAGTCTTTGTAGAAACATTATTTTTGCTGTGGATCTACCAGCAGTTGATTAATGCTGTGCACACTCAGGAGCTGGACAGTTTCCGAAAAAGTCATCTGATAAAGTCAGCTTAAAAAGGTTGTACCAGGGCACAGTAATACATAAATATGGATTTAGTTGAAATGTGAATTATGCATGAGTACTAGTAGAGTATATTAAGTCCTGCATAAGTGCATGTAAAAATGTAATGATTTAAGGAGGGATATAGGCTAGAAGGCAACATAAATAAACAAAATGTTTGGTTAGTGGAAAATTGGATTTTACTTAATTTTGTTTGTGTAAAAGAAAAGCATATTCCAGCTGCTCCCTTATTCACCAGGTGTTGCCATACTCTGTAGCTCTGCATATTTAATTTGACAGATTTTTTGAACCGGATGCCCCAAAGGGATTTGTGTTTCCTCTGGAGACCGAACCATAGATCTTTCACTTATTAGGTGAATGAGTAAACCACTTTACTGTGGAGCCATGGTCTGTATGACGGAAAGTTTTTATGATTAAGTTATTGTTTATTATTAGGCAATAATCAACCTTGTTCAGGGAAACTCAGGAAGGATATTTTCTCTCTGCCTACCAAATATAAATATAAGTATCTGGCATATGCTACTGATGTAGCTATGAATAAATAAATGACGTTGTGTTTATTTTTTTTGGTGAGCGTTTCATAATATTTGCCCTCTTTGCAGAGCTTCACCATGAGTAGCCGAAGAAAGAGGGCCCCTCCTGTGAGGGTGGATGAAGAAGCTAAGAAGAGGTTGAACTGGAACATGTTGGAGGACCGCAAGAATGAGGAAGTCCAGGAAGATGAAGAGATACCGACTTGTTCCATTCTTTCAGCGGACCCAGCTCCTAGTAGCAACCTCCTCTCCCCTCCAGAGGGCGCCACAGAGGCTGCCTGCACCCCTGTCCTGTTTACAGAAGAACTTCCCAACACGTCGTCCGACATCACCGCTGCTTCTACCTCTCTGGCGCTCACTGTGTTTCCACTTTTGAAGCTCAGCCACATCTGGAAAGCACTCATTGGGGAGTTCAGTGTCAGGCCAGCCTGGCTCCCATCTGACTGCGATCAGAGAGCTTTCACGTTTCACAGGATGGGTGAGCAACTCTGCATCAGTTACAGCAGCTGTGATGAGAGCTCAGGGGTGCAGTGCAGTCCTGATGAAGACACTTGTACGGCAGAATGCAGCCTCCGTAGGATCCCATTGGAGGACCTCGACTGGCTACAGAAGAGGAGGGTGGTGCAGCTCTGTCACCAGGCAAAAGACGACTCAGTCAAGGTATATGTAGGTACTTTTACTGGGACACAAAGATCCATGTTTAGGCTTGATTTTGTTAATAAATGGTCATGAAGTTACCTGGCTTTTAATACCACATATTTTTTAAATCAGCTGTCTTTGGCTGGAGTAAAATTGTGCTCCTTTAGTCAAATCATCAAACAGTTCAAGTTTTGTTAAACATTATTTTATATTTAATCTTTTTCCTGGCTCTGTCTGGCAGGTGGGGATTTGCTTGCTGGAAACTGGGCTCGGGAAGCCAGAATTCCTCAGTGAGGGAAATGCTCGGCTCAAAAAAGCAAACCAACTGATGCAGAAGTTAATGGAGTATTTCTACGATTTCATTATTCCCGGTAAGCAGACTCCAAGTTCTTTACACCATACTATAGCAGCACAGGGTTTCCAATTCACCTTGACTTGTTTTTGTTGCTTATTCTCCATAAAGAGGTCGTAGATAATGAGGAGGAAGAATGTGATACCGACCTGGAGAGGCAAAATGTTGAGGAGCTCTACGATTATGTCAGGCATATGCACCAGGAAGAAAGCCAGAAGGTGACCTATGACGTTCAGCATAAGGCTCTTATTCCTGTACTCAGGCCCTATCAGAGTCAAGCAGTCAACTGGATGCTGAGAAGAGAGAAATACAGGACCAACTCAAGTAAAGGTGCCTCTGTTCATTCCCCTACAGCTCATGCACCTTTAACTGGAATTTTAATTGAATTGAATTAAGTTAGATCCCTTTGAATTTAAGAATTTTTGATCTCAGTGGTTTGTCTCAAAAAGCATCATATTCAGTATTTACTGTTTCTTTGCAGAACAATCATTGCATTTCCTCTGGCGGGAGTTGATCGCTTTGTGCGGCAAAAAGCTCTTTTACAACCCTTTTATCGGCTGGTAAGAACATAGTTATTCTCATGTTAAAGGTTCTGATCATTTGGAAACATTTTCTGCCTTTTCAATATTATAAAGATGATGGGAATCTTATCTTTCTGCAAACAGTTTACACTTAAACTCAATATAATCCACAGGCCTCACTGTCAGCAGTTTTTATGGGGACTACTATTTAAGTTGAAACCACAAAAGTTGTGTGTGTTATTATTTTGTTTGTTAAGCACCATTAGCATAAAACTTGATGGGAGAATTGTTATCTTAAAATCACAACAGTAAAACAGGCTGAAGGGACACCATCAGTGGAAAAAAACGTGTGTAATTTGAATGAGTTGACCTTTAAACTTGCTGTTATCACATTAAGGTGACTCTCAGGTATGATATAGTTCTGCAGCTACTAGAATTTAGTTTCTTTTTTTATTTTTAGCTTAATTCGAGAATTTCCACTAGCTGGCATTGAGTGGCCTGGTGGGATCCTGGCTGATGAGATGGGGCTTGGAAAGACGGTGGAAGTTCTGGCTCTAATCTTGTTTCATACCCGGCAGGACCTCGAACAAGAGGCCCTCACACTCCCTGTGGTTAGTAGACCTCTACTGTGATGAATGCCACATTTGTTTTCTTCCCTAAACGTTGTAATCAAATCTTATGTATCATACAATGGTTTATGATTTATTTCTTTTTTTAATCTCATGGCTTTGCAGGGAAAATCTGTGAATTACTTTGTTCCTCCTCCTCCGCTAGAAAGAAAGAAAGTTATCAGCTGCAAGTCTGAAGCTCAGCCTAAAATTAAAATATCCTACCCAAGTATGTCACTCAAGTCTTTTTAGGCAATCCGCATAAGTCACTGAAATTTCACACCTTTTTGAATGATACTTATATTTCTCCAGCTGTGCGTGTCATGCTACTCACTGCTATAAAGGAGATGAGATCTGGCAAGGGAGCCTCAGTCAATGCCATCTTCACCTACATCCGAGCCACTTATGGCTATGACCTCCTCAAGAACCGCAACCACATCAGGAAGACGCTGACAAAGCTCATAGATGACGGCATGGTTGACCGGGTCAAAGGTCGGGGCTTGGCGGGGTCGTTCAAGCTGGGAAAGAAGTACAAAGAAACAAAGAAAACATTTGCAGGATCATCAAAGTCTGTAAGAATAAAGAACTTCTAATATGAATGTTTCATGCCACAAATATGACTTTATTGTGTTGCCTGAGTTTGGTCTGCATTTGTCTTTCTTAAGACTTCGAGAAGCACGGAGCGCACGCCCAGGAAAATGTTTCAGAGACGAGCAAAAGAAAAGGCAGAGGCAGCTCTACAAAACTCTCTCTCAGACGATCAGAGAGATCCGAGCACCCCTACATCTGACTGCCCTGTCTCAGAGGAAGCAGAAACAAAGACAGAGTGGGATGAAAGTCTGAATGAGAAAGCAGATCAGCCAGATGACATGCTGGATTCTTCCACGGCACCATTACAGGTTTCTCAGGATAAAAGTGACTCAGATACACGAGACATGTGCAGAATAGCTGATCTCCCCGAAGAAAGAGGAGAAGCTTCACAGCTCGATGATGACAAGGAGACGGAAACCCCCACCAGAGCGTCTGTCGTCCCGTTTAACACCCCTGACTACAGATTCGAGTGCATCTGTGGTGAACTCGGCATCATTGACTACAAGGCCCGCGTCCAGTGTATGAACTGTCAGCTGTGGCAGCACGCAGACTGTGTGAACTATAAAGAAGAGAGCCTTGAAACTACACCTTTCTACTGCCCTCACTGCCTGGTAGCCATGAAACCCGTGTCCACAGGAGCCACCCTCATAATTTCCCCGAGCTCCATCTGCCACCAGTGGGTCGAGGAGATCAACAAGCATATCAGGTCCTCCTCCTTACGAGTGCTGGTGAGAGAGTAGATTCATACATCAGTCTCTTGGTAGTATCTCATATATAATATGCTTAAAGTCTAAAATAAAAATAAAATAAATCTTAAATGTGCTTCCTGAGTAAAACCAAAAGGTGGTTTTGATTATTTACAGTTATTGTTTGGCTCAGTTTAGGCACAAAACTGATTGGTTAGATGTAAGTAACAAAACTGTTTTGTTAAGATTAAGAAAGACCAGGGTTTGGTTTAAAATACACCCTCTACCTTCCAACTTTCAGGTACTCTGAAAATGATACACTCACTTAAATCATTGCATGTTACACTACTGTACCATCACAACAGTGCGAGTCGTCAGTTGCAATGATGACGCAGAGCAGGAACAACACAACATTGTGCAAGCACTACACATCTTTTATAATTTGTTAAAGCACGCACTCTTCTCTCTCTCATCTGTGTTTAAGCATGCCTAATTATTTTGCCTTTCACATTCCTCTTTAGGTTTATCAGGGTGTGAAGAAACATGGATTCATTCAGCCTCACATGCTCGCCGAGCAGGACGTGGTCATTACCACCTACGACGTGCTGCGCTCTGAGCTCAACTACGTTGACATTCCCCACAGTAACAGCAAAGACGGCCGCCGCTTCCGCAACCAGAAGCGTTACATGGCTATACCCAGTCCTCTGGTAGCTGTGGAGTGGTGGCGAATCTGTCTGGATGAGGCTCAGATGGTGGAATGCCCCACTGCGAAGGTGAGATCATTCAATTCTTGTTGCATCTTACTTTGTTTTGTTATTTAAACGTAGTTTATGCGACCACCTGACGTTGATCCCATCAGGCTGCGGAGATGGCTCTACGTCTTGCGTCTGTTAACCGCTGGTGTGTCAGCGGCACTCCAGTCCAGAGAGGCTTAGAAGGTAAAGTGAAGAAGCTGTTACCACAGAAGAAAAAAGAAATACTATGAGTATGAATGCAAATTGAATTTTTTATGTAGCATATAAAGATATAAAGATAAAAATAAGTGTAGGTTTTTACTGCCTTTACCTGCCAAAATATAATAAAGCAAAGTGTTTTTGAGTCTATGCACAGATGTAATTAATCTGTCAAGGTTGTGATTTCAGTCTTTGGTCTCTTCAGCAGTAAAAAAAATAATAATTAAAACTTTTGTTTTTTGCTGTAGATCTGTATGGCCTTGTGCTTTTCCTGGGAGTTGACCCATACTGGGTGAAGCACTGGTGGCACCAGCTTCTTTATCGTCCCTATCGACGTGGAAATACGGAACCTCTGTACCATGTGATCGCTCAGATATTATGGCGATCGGCTAAAAAAGACGTCATTGATCAGGTAGGATTTTAAAAGTATTTTTCTGATCGTTGGCCTGGATTTCATTGAGATTGTCTGAAGAACTATTTTGTTTGACCCATTTTTTTTCATATGAAACACATCCTTAAAGCTTTCTCTTTTGAATGTTTGTACTCATCTTAGATGGTCCTGTTAATCTTTCTCCAGATTCAGATCCCGCCTCAGACAGAGGAAGTGCACTGGTTGCACTTCTCGCCCGTCGAGGGTCACTTCTACCACCGTCAGCACGAGGTCTGCTCCCAAGACGCTTTGGTTAACCTCAGGAAGATCTCAGACTGGAGCCTGAAACTCGGCAGCCTCGACCGCCGTACCGTCAATACCATCCTGTGCCCGCTGCTCAGGCTGCGCCAAGCCTGCTGCCATCCACAGGCTGTCAGGGGGGAGTTCCTGCCTCTGCAGAAAAGGTATTGTGTTCTCAAGATGCTTATGCATGAGATGAGGTCTTATTAAAGGCAGCTGCAGCAGTTAATTAACAGTCCAGCTGGACTAGATCACAACATTAGGATGATTGAAGCCCCCCCAGCAACCTTTTTGTTGCTGGGGGTGTTTATTTAAAGCTGACCCATTCTGTGTAATCTGCACTGGAGGATTTGTTAAGCAGGTTTGCCTGCCTCTCTGTAGCACCATGACAATGGAGGAGCTCCTGAAGTCCCTGCAGAAGAAATGTCGAGTGGAGTGTGAAGAAGCTCACAGACAATTGGTGTGCGCACTCAATGGTTTGGCTGGAATCCACATCATCAGAGGTATAGATCCCCACTTCTATACATCTGCTCCCTTTGCTCTTAGTTTCCCATGGGAATTAGTTTAAACAAAACAGAGGCCACGATCCCATCTTTGTGTCTCCCGACACTTTTTGCACCGGGATGTTTTGTTAAGGCTGGTCTCAGTAAAGCGATATGTTTATTGTTACTGCACTGAGGTGATTTGTGCAGCCAACTTTGTTTGCTTGACATGTAGTGGACATTTTAAGTGGCACTAAGGATGACTATTTCCTTTGCCACCTGCAGGTGAGTTTGCAGAGGCAGCAGAGATGTATAGAGAAGTGCTCCGTTCATCAGAAGAGCACAAAGGCAGACTGAAGACTGATTCGTTACAGGTATGTGGCCTCATACATTTCATCTCTACAAAGACTGAGGGAACACATGACTTAAAAACCAGAAGCTAAAATCTTTGTTTCTGGCTCTTAGAATGTATTGACATAATTAATTTTCTATTACTCTTGCCATTGTGGTAAAACAGAGGCTTCATGCTACCCATAACTTGATGGAGCTGCTAAGCGCTAAGCATCGTGGGATTCCTCCTACCCTCAGAGATGACAGACTAGATGAAGAGGTGATTCACAAATATATATTATACTGTCAGAATGTATCTATTTTTCTTCTTTTTAAATCAAAGCTGTGTTTTAAGAATTACTACTGCAGTTTTTTCATTCTCCTTGTCTCTGTAGGCCGAGCAGCTGCGACAGCACTACATGACCAAATACGACTCTGAGGTTGCGGATGCTCGGCAGGCTTTGCAGCCGGTGCTGCAGAACATAAAAGAGCTGAAGCGAAAAGTGAGAACTTCTTTACACTCGGGGAAATTACATATTTTATGAAAAGATTACATATATAAAGAGAGACATAAGTGATGTTTAGGAGTGCAAAACCAATATCTTAAGATCATAAAATTTCTGCATTGATTGCCTTTTTATATACATCCTCTGCAGCTCCTAAAATGAACTTACTTGAAATGTATTTAAAATGACATTTATTTGGATCTGTTAATGAACTCCAACAAATTAGCACAGCAAAAAGAAAACTGCATAGCAGGAAATTGGAGCTTACTGATCAAATTATTTTAATAAAAAGAAAATAGTAAATGTAGCTAATGGCACTATAATTGGCATTCTACTCGTTACTTACACAAACAGTTAAAGTAGTTGAATATCACTATGATTATCTATCTTTCTCAAGGTGAAGCTGAACTCTCCCTGGTGGCTGGATGTTATTCAGAGGGCAGTTCGCTGCTCCACTGATGACGACCTGGTGTCCCGCATCAAGAATGAGCTGACGTCCAGCTACAAACAACAAGCCCACAAGCTCTCCATGGCAGACAAGTAAGCACTTTTTTATCAAGTCGTTCCGAGTAGTTGCATAGTGGTTGCAAGCCGTTACCTTGAACTTATCAAAAGACCAGGATGCTTCAAGTGTCTGGTGTCCTGCAGGTTCCGTGATGGCTATGGTCTGCAGTTTCTGCTCACCACACAAATGCAGGACCTGATGAAATCTCAAAAGACCGTGCAAGATGCAGTGAAAAGTCTTGAGGGTCCGGCCTCGAAAGAAGTTATAGAGGAGGCCACAGTTTGTCATCTCAGGCCAATGCGACTGCCACTCAACAAGTATGTCGTCAGCATTTTGCAGCTTCGTACAAGCACTGTTAGAAACCTTAAAATGTTCAGTTTATAAAGTTATGTGGAGGTTAAATGACAGCTTTTCCTTGTGTTACATAACACTTCTTTGTAAATACTCTGAAACTTATTTTACCTAATATCTGTCTTGTCATTTTCTAGCTGTGTTTTTTGCAAAGCGGATGAACTTTTCATAGATTACGAGTCCAAGCTGTTTTCTCACACGTAAGTAGAGCAGTATTTTTAGATCCATCATTAATCAGATTACATAACCAAGCGGTGGTTAATCAGTAAAATTCCTCCACAGCGTCAAAGGTCAGACAGCCATCTTTGAAGAAATGATCGAGGATGAAGAGGGGCTGGTCGACGACCGTCTCCCTACCACTAGCCGAGGTCTGTGGGCAGCCAGTGAGACAGAACGCACTTTGAAGGCCATCTTGTCTTTTGCCAAACTTAAACGCATGGACCCAGACCTGGTGGAGGAAGGAAACACTTTTATGGAACTGTTTGAGAATTGGAAGAAGGAGTACAAGGTTTGTAGGCACACTTACAACATTACAAGGACAAACGACAACAAGAGCATCTTTTATTTTTTAAAAAGCTGCATTTTTCCAGTAGGGCTCCAATAGGCATTTGGTAGTATTATATGTATTATGAGGAGTCAGTTTAACAAAAATTCTTTTTTTAAGTCTTTGTTTTGGTGTTGGTGTTTGTCCTCAGGTGCTGCACGAGTACTGGATGGTGCTGCGTAATCATGTGTCAGCCATCGATGAGCTGGGTATGGCCACCGAGAGGCTACGTGTGCGTCTGCCTGATGAACCAAAGCCCAAACTGCCGCACATCATAGAGCCCCACGAGGCGAGTTAAAGACAGTGACACTCATTTAGCATAGCTGCACGCTTATGACAGTCTGGTAAAAGATAATTTATACAAGTTGTGACAACATGACTGACTTGTTATTAGGACTGTTAAAGGATTGGCTCTTTGCAGAGTTACTTTGCTTCATAGACTAACTGTCTGCAGAGATTTAAGGGGGGTTTCTTCACTGTCCCCGAGTTTTCTCATGTTATTGTTGGATCAGTGGGTTTCTACATATAATATAGATCTTTATATTTGCAATTTAAAGTGTCCTGATATTTTTCATTAGCTGACCCCTCCTCTCGATTGTTTTGCTCCCAGGTGGAGCAGAACAGAGTCAAACTTCTGAACGACCAAGCTGTGGCAAAATCTCAGCTCCAAAAGAAGCTCGGCCAGTTTTTGTATCTCACAAATCTGGAAAAGGTAATTTTATAGGTGATAGTAATTACACAATTCATAAATTTACCCCAGCTAAATGTATTATGTGAGCTTACTCTGAACAACATACATTTCTTGATCCAGTCGCAGGACAAGTCTACTGGAGGTCTGAACCCAGAGCCGTGTCCCATTTGTGCTCGGCCCCTGGGACAGGAGGTGAGAGTCACTACTTCTTATACATCTTGGTTGGTGGGAACATCTCAGTAGATCATCAGTTTGTGAAATATTCATACCAGCCTGTCTAGCATTTTCGAACAAACCACTTACAATCTGCTTTCTTCTCCATTCTGATGCTCAGTTTGAACCTCAGCAGGTCATCTTGACCGTGTCTACTTGCCTAAATGGAATAGGTTGCTGTCACATGATTGCCTAATTAGATATTTGTATTAATAAGCAGCTCAACTGGTGTACCTAATGAAGTGGTTAGCGAGTGTTTGTAATTAATGTCAATAGTTATCCATACTCTGCTAGCCATACTTTAGAATAATATCTCACTCTTCTCTCTTTTCCAGTGGGCCGTGCTGACGTGTGGACACTGCTTCTGTAACGAGTGTATTGCTATCATTGTGGAACAGTACAGCGTGGGCTCAAGGCGGCGTGCCATCAAGTGTGCCATTTGTAGGCAGACTACATCCCACACAGAAATCTCTTACGTGTTCACCACCCAATCATCCAGTCAGGACCAAGACATACCAGTCAAGGTCAGCCAGCGACCCCATTTTCAAAGAAAAAAATAAATGTATAACACAGCCATGACAACGTTCCTCTTCCTGTGTTGTCAGGGAAGTCACTCTACCAAAGTGGAGGCAGTTGTGAGAACTCTGAAGAAGATTCAAGTGACCAACCCCGGGGCCAAATGTCTCGTCTTCTCCACGGTAACAGTTAACTATCCGCACTCTTCAAGACTTACTTTGGCGATATCGAGTTTGGATCTGACCTGTTTTGTTGCCTTTTCTCTTGTGCACAGTGGCAGAGTGTCCTGGACATCATCGCCAAGGCCTTGTTTGACAATAACATGGAGTTTTCTCAAATCAACGGGATTCACAAATTTCAGGTTTGAATTTGACACATAATGAACGCCACAATTTTTAATACACACCCCTGCTTTTTAACTTTTGTATTGTTTTGTTTTTTGTTGAAATACCACAGACTGTATGATAGATTTAAACATTTACAGTAAACCCCCTGTCTAAGGACTGTCTAAATACCTACCTACTAGGTTTTCCTTGGTGTGTATTCTCCACCACCAGCAGCTAAAACAGCTGTTCGGCTTGCTGCTACACCTTGTTCTTCATTTGAGGTTGTTTTTGTTTTTTTGTTTTTACCTGAGATCACTCCCTTGAGAGCACACCAACCCTAAACTCAATATTTCTTCCTTTACCCCGGGCCGCATGTTTGTTTGTTTTTTGTGTGTGAGCTATACTGCCAACAAACAAAGAGGTTAATCAATTGGAGATGAATTCTTGCCTCTCATATGCAGAAACTTAATAACAATTAAGGTTTTTCTGTAGTAAAATACAATATAAAGACTAATGAATACATTCATTGTCTATGTTTTTGTGTAATACAAAGGAGAAACTGGATAAAATCGGCACGTTAAATAATTGTTTGAATTTGAAAATACACAGTATTTAAATTGCAGTATAAATTTTCAGGGAATCCTCATTTTTTTCTTAAAATAAATCAATTACCGAAGCATCTCTTGATACAGATATGACTGTAATTTGTTCATTATTGCACTGTTCATTGTGGTTTTCCAGGAGAATCTAAGTTCCTTCAAGTACGAAGAGAAGATCAACATTCTTCTTCTACCTCTCCACACGGGCTCCAATGGGCTGAATATCATCGAAGCAACACATGTGCTGCTGGTTGAACCAATCCTCAACCCTGCTCATGAGCTCCAGGCAATAGGCAGAGTGCACCGGATTGGCCAAACCAAGTAAGGAGCAGGCAGTAAAGTGTGTCAGTAAACCTCTGAAGTTTCAGCATAACTTTGTGGGTCCTTTAGAGCTTTGTGTAGATGTGTTGCTGCATCTACACGAAGCTTCTGCATTTTTCTCATCTTGTGAGAATTGACTTCAAAGCTGCAGTTTTTTTTTTTTTCTTAGATTCATGTTTAATACGAGTGCAACCTCCAGTTATTTAATAAAACTATAAATCCACAACTATGCAGCTTATAATATGTCAGAAAATAAAGCACTTAGAGTTCAGCAGGATACACTGAAATTGATTTCATTAGTTTTTTGTTTTTACTCACCACTGTGCTCAGGGATACACAGTTCTTGACCAAAGTGCACTTATATAGCATGCACACCTCTGTCAGTGCTGTACACACATCATTATTCACTGCTTCTAGTTACAGATCTGCATCAGAATGCACAAATGCATGTAAATTAAATCCAACTAAGAGTACTTTTTTTTTTTCATTTAGGAGCAGTTAAAGTCTGACAAAGGAATGACAATGTGGAGAATTTGTTAATCCTTTTATCCAAATAATATTTATATTAAATTATCCACCCTCTACTGAACAAAAAACTAAACAAATGCTCATTTTTGTTTCCTCTCTCCACCAGGCCAACATTTGTTCACAGATTCCTCATCAAATCTACAATTGAAGAGAGAATGCAAGCAATGCTGAAGACGGCAGAAAAAAGGTGCGTGTCAGTTCTTAATGATGCTATTTTTGTATTTAAATACAAGTTTAAGAGGTCAGGGGATACGCTGTTGTCAAAGTACCAATAAAAGTCTTTTTGATTCCAGTCACACCAGCACAGCCATGAAGCACTCGGAGGCTGCGGTACTGACAGTCGCTGACTTGGCTGATCTGTTCACTGAAGACACTGAACCTCTGGAGTGAATCTCAGCACTGGGCTCCTCACTTGGTACATACCAAGTAAAGCAAACAGGAGAAAAAGGGAGTTCACGATTTACACAGCGGTGACAAATTTTGCACATTCCACTTTTTTTATATAAGCATCCTGATGTTATGAAACGAATTTCCAAAAACTATTTTAAGAAATCGCTGATGGATGATGACTACAAATTTCTTACTTGTTGAATTTTAACTCAATTTAGAGCTGATGCATTTGCATCACTTGTCATAGTTGTATCTTACTGGTCCAACTTGTTCAGCTGTGTTTGTTTATCGCATTTAGTCAGGTGTGTTCATTTATGTGCAACTTCACTGTATCTCCAGATGGACTGAACCACTTTGAGGCATTCTCACAACATTCAGGAAATAAAAGTCTGTGAGTGACGGGTCGTCCGCCTGTTATTACCAGATTTCTTTGTGCCGTCCTTTTACTGTGTGGTTAAAAAAATGAAGCAGGAAGAACGCCATTGATTTGTGCTCACCTCTGACATAAACTCACTTTTACTCTTTTACAACTGAAGTGAAAGACTGTCGCGGGATTTCTTCGGCCGGGCAATCGACCTTAAGTTATTTCACTGTTGAAACAAAGCCACACAGTTTGGTCTAACAATGGCGCCCATCTTATTTGCAAGACAAAAAGAAGCACAATGTGCAGATTGTTGGAAACTAATCTTGTAAATCAAACTTGTAAAAATTGTGTGAAGATGTTTTGTGCTTTACAGCAACTGTCTCATTCTTTTCTATTCCTCAAAATCGTCTGGTCAAGCTTAAGAATCGTGTGGATTAATTAAATGTTACTTGTCTTAAACTGATTAAAATAATCATTCCTCTCTTGTATTTTATGGTCTCTTCTGCCACACACATGCACTCACTGGTACTTGGCATTGTTAGCGAATTGCCCTTGACTTGTAATGCGTTTTCTTTTCACCTGACTGACTGCGATTCCCGTACTTGTAAAGATTTTAAGATGTCCAGACAACAAAGAGGGACAGCCTCGTGCTGGTGTTCCTTTTTACATGGTTACCAGACTTCTTGTTAGTCTGTGTAGTAAGAAACGGTCATAAGATGTTTACTAAGAGAACGTCGCCACAGTAGGCGGTGACATGCGTGTTACCTTGGACTCCCCCGGTTCCCCCTATTCATGCGTGGAATCTCATTGTTGTTGGGGGCATCATTCAAGCTGGTGTTTTTTAGGGCTTGAGGGAGGGCCGCAGTTCTTTAGTTTTCAAGGGGCTGGAGTAAGAGAGGGGTACTACATTTTCTGGTGTCAGACTGTGGTGAATAGCTCCCAGAAGATTCACAGAGTGTCAGAGAAGGAGCCAAAAGGTAGTGGAGTGGCTGAGCTACCAGAAAGCAGAGGGAAGATGGCATCTGCCAGTTTGGTTTTTGTCTGGCTACTGCTCACCATGAGGATGGTTACCTCGGCAGTCTATCTGGAGTCTGAGGCGGAGGGTGAGCACACGTTTCACAGCTCACAAATCTGGGGATGAACAAAAAACAAACTGATTATTGATTAGCATGTTTTGTTTTGTTTTACTGGCTGCAATAATTGTAAAAAGGTTCTAACTCAAGAGAGGAGGATTTAGTCCAAGTCCAGTGAAAGCTGGAGTATAACTGGTGCCTCCTTTGGCAAAAGCTGTATGCCTTGACATTAAATGCAGTGACGGGTTTCAACCACATTCAGGTCTTGACTCTCTGAAAATGATTGAGGCAAATTTTTAAGAAAAATATATAGAAAATGACCTGTATATACATACATAATGCTCAAAAGTACTGAGTCATAGTATAACTTTCAACAAAAGAGGAAAATAATCATTCTAAAGCTAATATTTGGATATTGTTGGTTTGGTTGATTTACTTATTGGTGGCTACACTGTTGGTCCGCTACATGTGCTGACTGGTTAAATAGTAATATACCTGTTTATAGGTGCCGAGTGTAAAATGTGACTGATAAAATAACTTTGTTTTTTTTACTGTTAGAACTTAATGAAACTGTCATTTGCACCAACGACCGTATGGAGCTTGTTATTCCAAGCGCTTTTTTTCTCAACAAAGTTCCTCCTGTTTACGTAAGTCATCACTGACCAGTCATTAATAATGCCAAAGAGCACTGTGTCATTTTGAGTAATTATTACATATTTGTCTCTATTTGCTTTGTGTCTTCTCTTTTAAGGCTTGGGATTTGCATTTAAATGATCCGGAGTGCCGTGGTGATGTAGTCGGAGAGGACTATGTTTTCAGCATTAAGACAAATCTGTCAGATTGCGGCACTATAATGGTATGATCCATCTTTGATTTGCCTTAAAAAAATAGAGGATTGCTCCTTCAGGTGATCTTTTAAGAGTGAACTCAGATATTAAATTCAGGTAAATCTGATAAGAAGACAAGTTACTCTTTACTACCTCCATTAATGTTAAGAGGATTCTCTTCATAATGAATTAAAGGGTCTACAGGTGCTGCAGGAATATCTTCAGATCCATGATCCATCACCTTCTTTCTACTGTGTTGTGAATGTGGACTATGAGGCTCTGTGTTCAGATTTTGTATGGAAATTAGCTCATAGCAAGTATAATAGATGGACAGAGAAAGGCACACACGCTGAACCCAGAGAGACGGGAAGGAAGAGAAAAGAAGGGGAGGAGTGGCATTTCTTCAAGAAAGACGGACAGAGCTGTTCTTTTTGCCTATAACAGGACAGGGCCTCATTTAAAGCATCAATGGGACTCTGAATGGCCTTGTATTTCTTATTTATCAGCATTCACGTGGGCAATGAGGCTCACGGTTATTTTAATCCAGCTGCTCTACACTGAAAGTCAGCCACTGCTTAACACATAAGTGTCCTTTAAATCCTTGGAATGCTTTAAAAATTTTCTTGTAAACCACCTAAAAGGTTAACACGGCTTTCAGCAGTTCTCTCAGTACTCAATTTCTGCGATTTACAAGGTTTTTGCACAGAAGCTGAGGAAAGTAAGTATGCTCTGAAGGAAAAAGGGCTGTTGCTAAAGGAGAAGAATGTCACAGCTGTCAGTCATGCTTTCACCTTGACCGTAGCACCTTTTACACCCTGCCATCAGAGACGCCACGTTTACAGTTTCCTCGCTGACATTTCTGGATGTATAAGACTCAGAGCCTTCGTGATAAGTGCACGTAGCAGTGGGGGGTTATGTAGTTTGCTGCGAGATCTGTCAGTGGTCCTCTCATTGAGGCTGCCCCGGGGGAGCGATTGAGTGTTTACCAAGAAGTAGTAAAAAATGTTGAACTGTTAGAGGTAAAGACAGTTTGTCCTGCTTTGTAACCATGGTCACCACCCTGCATCTCAACAGGGACCTGCAGAAACTTCACACACCAGCTTTTCACCTGTTCCCATTTTATGGTTTATTTTAAAAGGATGGTGACAGCTGAATAAGAGTATTTAATCCCAGTGACTACTCAACCTAACTTTAACTTAATCTCTGTATTATTATAGGTTGTTTACATTACAGTATAAAGCACCTTGATCTAACTGTTATGTGATTTGGCACCTTATGAATGAAACTGAATTGAATTAAAAAATGAATGTGGTGATGCTAGCAAATCCACTTTGCCAGTATTCATATGTACCACAGTAGAGTTTATGTATTGTTAAATGTTAAGTTGGACTGGTACTTATATAGCACCTTTCTACTCAGTTGAACACTTAAGGCACTTTCTAATACAAGTCTCTTTCACTCAGTTACACAAACATCCACACAGTGCTTTTATCTATGCCTAAGTGCTTTCTAACATTCACACACACTTGCACCCTGATGAATATGGTGGCATGGTGGCAACTCAGGGTTCAGTATCTTTCCCAAGGATACTTTAACATGCAGACTAAAGGCCGCCCAACCTGCATTATGTTAGACTCGTGTGTATATGTCTTTTATGATGTCGCAATCCAGACATTAGTTAGACAAAGGCATCAAACTTAACTAAACTTCTAAACTTTCATAAAAGACATTCTCTTAAGATCTCCACTATTTAATCAGCCCATCACTTAATTTCTATTCCAGGTTTCTGCAGTTGTTCTTACCTAAAACAGCATTATTGATTCCTATTTCTATAAAAATCTAAAAAGTAACGGTAAAGTAAACAAGCTACATTTCCCCTCACTGACCATCACACATGCTATGTTCTCTCCATAGGCCTCAGATGACACACACATGGTGTTCATAAACACCATACACAACAACTACTCAGATATTATCACAAGAAACTACATCAACATAACATTTGCGTGCCGCTACCCCATCAACTACATGGTCCAACAGCCCAACGGAGAAAACATGATCAGAGTGGACATCAGGTAAATGTTTTCTTCTTTTCTGACTTTTCTCCAACTGGAGAATGATTTGTTCTCAACATTTGGCCTATTTTAATAAACCCATTGCCTCTGTAGACCTATCACTCTGAACACTGAGGATGGGAATTTCTCAGTGTCAATGCTGCTGTACAAAGACGAAGCCTTTGAGGACAGGTGGACCACTGTGCCATCGCTGACTCTGGAGGATAACATCTTTGTAAAAGTTTTCATGGTAAATCGCAGTGAAATGTCAGTTTAGTATATTTTTCACCTCCAAATAGTAAAGATGTAGTTCTCACCTTAACAAGCTGTATTATATATTTGCAAATTGGAATGATGCACAAAAGCAATATGTTGTATTTGCATTTGATTGGCAGGATAAGTATATCTGTTAATATCTAACAGGGATTATATATACTTGGCTCTGACTGTTAAGCATTCAAAGTGTTGTTAATATTCACAGCTATTTTTGAGTTAGTTTGGGTGTGCTCTTACACAAGGTTAACCCTCCTGCCTTCTTGGGACCTTTTTGTGCCACTGCTATGTGTTAAATGGCTGCCATTTCCACTGTGTTCAGTGGAATATAACCAAACTTGCCACAGGATAGTTTTTACCTGTCAATGTTAATATTCCAGTGTGAATTCCTTAAATCAGCCTAAAATGGCTGAGCAGCAGAAATCCCCACACCCATCACCCTGGGGACCATTTTCTGCCCATTGACTTCCATTATAAATGCTATTTTTCAACCCCAAATTATCATCATATGATTTTATTTTTTCTTCTTTTCTTGGATGTCAATGAAGACTCAGGGCCTTGAAGTTTTAATTTTTAAATTGCAAAAAAAATGCAAAAAAAATAATGGCAGGTCAAAATGTATGTTGGTGCCAATCTTTGGTCCATCTAAAGGCCTACTTATAATGACAATCACATATTACTTCAACTGGTTTTTTGTGGAAATATTTAGTTTCGTTTTTTGGTTTTTGGGGCTTATAACACAGGGCGCTCATGTAATAACACTGGGATTTGAAGGGTTAAAACAACGAAAATATAATTAAAACTTTACATGAATATTTCAGGGAGGAGTAGTTTTACAAGGTTGGCTAATTTAAAGTGGAATAAAATATGGATATATGGTCTTTTTATGGCGTGGCTGAGAATGGTCCCTAGGGTGATGGGTGTGAGTTTTTTAAAGGATGGCAGGAGGGTTAAGCAATATGTTTTGTGGGTAGTTTTCCAACCAGTGCTGGAAATCTAACACTCCACCCATGACTAGACAGTCATTTGAGTCCTCTTTCGTGCTGTTATAATCTCTTGGTACACCTGTTGTTTACTTACTATGAGTCATCATTTTGTTGTGCGTTATGGAAAACTGTTTGTCCTGTTTAAGGAATTAATTGACCGTTGCCGAACTCTGTCTGTGTCACAGATACCTTCTCATCTGCAGCTGCGTATGGAGAGATGTTGGGCTACGCCGACCAGTGATCCATACAGCAATATTCATTACACCTTCATCGCAGACAGGTCTGCCTCTGGACTGTTTAAACTGAATGCAGATGAAAATGCATGATTGCCATGTTTACACCACATACTTTGAAGGTGTGGAAGCTTGTTTATGGCGTTCTCCGTGGCTGTGTTGTTTCACCACATTAGCAAACAGTTCCACCTCCTCCTATGGGTGCACTGTTGAAATCTGAAATAAGAGAGTTTGTTGCATAGAGAGCTGTCCAGACAACAAATCTCACAGGCTGGTCATGTGACTCCTGGCTGAGAGGCCACATGCATTTCACTTCAACAGCTGTGCATGCCCTTGACAACCAGGCAGTATTTGGTACTGTTGGCAACAGCAGAGTTATGAAATGCACCAAGATTTCTCAGAGCTAAAGAGATGAAGAGATGAAAGCACTCAAACACTTCTGTGTTGTATCACCTCAAGTTATGTTTGCATTTTTTTTTATTAGCTGTTTCTCCTTTTGTTATATTTAAAGTGCAGCATCGTGTTTCATTGCTATCAGCAGGCCTCTTAGACTTGTCTCCTTCCCTCTAGCTGTCCAGTGTTGACCAACGACCAGACTCTGAGCGTGCTGAAGAACGGTCAGGGCCCAGAGGCCACGTTCAGGATACAAATGTTTAAGTTTGTCGGCAGCTCTTATACCAACGTCTTCCTTCACTGCAACGTCCAGATCTGCCACAGTGGTCCTGGTCTGTGTCAGCCTGTGAGTGACCTCATGCTGCACCCATTCCTCAAACTGATAGTCAGGAGCCAGTTCAGACAAGTAGCCTGCTATATGTCACCAATATAGACCCGTCAGCCTAGGAGTGGTTTTCAGCCATATGAGCTGCCATCATTTTAAATATACAGTGCTTATGACTGTATATTTGACTGCTTATGTTGGTTTTTAAATTTCACATTTCACTCGTGTATTTGCCAAACAGAACTGTTCCGGTGAAGATGGATTACTGAGAACACGGAGAGAAATACCACTGTCCCATACAGTGTCTTACGGACCCATAAGACGACTATTAAACCACAGTGAAAATCCCAGTCTAGGTATGTTTAATTCAGTCTTTGCAGTTAATATAGTTTAACTTCATAGTTTAAAGATTCCAGACACTGTAAGCAGTTCATAAGCATGCAGACCCACCTGTGTGTAGATGCAGGAGGAGTCCCAGCTGTGGAGACCTTTGTCCTTGGAGGACTGCTGCTTGTCTTGCTGCTGGTAACAGGAGTCTTTGGGAGGTTGTGGCTTCGCTCCAGACATTTCTACCCAGCACGGGAAGCACAGCTTACCCTGTCCAACATTCATCACATCTCAGAAGTGGCCTCATGAATTGTATGGACTTTATAGAATTAGTAAATGGACACAGGAAAACATACGTACACGCGTTTTTATAATAATGTTATATGTTTTGTGTATTATGCTCATTAGAAAAATTTTTTGTTTGATTTGTAAAAAGCTGTGGGTAATAAACATTTCTCTTAAACACATTCCTGATATTAAGATACTTGTGCTTTATGTCATTATTTTTATTTTGTGCTACTTAATTCAACTGCTGTATACCATTTGTATTTTCACTGAAGTAAATTCTTTCTTGCATGTGTGGCTTTTACTCAAAAAGCAACTGTAGTGCCTTTTCAATTGAATATGATCCAGAGCAACAAAACAAAAAACATGCCCAAACGTTTAATGTTTTACTTTTTAATGTTATATGACACACAAATATGCTGCTCAGTTTTGGGTCACATGGTTTTAGTTTTAACACGTGACCCAAATAGCAGATGTAAATAAAACAATGTTCTTAAATTAATCATGTTTAATCGTGTTTCACGTTTAATGAAAATGGATGTGAATTTGCTGTTAATGCTTCCTGGATATGACATGAACAGTAATCAGACTTTTTTTTTTTTTTTCCTTTTTATTTTCACAAATAGTACATAATTACATAACATAATACAGTGTACAATTCAAAACCAAAAAATAAACAAACAGACAAACAAACATAAAACAAACAAACTGATAACTAAACACATAAAAAAAAAAAAGAAAAAAAAAAACAGCTCAGTTCCATTACAGTTTAAACACTCAAGAGAATCCTTGTAACATAATATTAGAAACATCAGGTTCCACATAGTTCAAGTATGGTTCCCACACCTTAAAGAATTGATCTGTTTTTGAATGCAATATACATGTAAGATATTCCAGTGGCACTAAATCCAACACTACTCTTTTCCAACCTTTAATAGTTGGTACTTTTTCATAAATCCATTGGAGTAGTATATTCTTCCTTGCCGCATAGGTGAGAACACAGTACAATCTCATATTATTCTTGGATATTAATCGCCGGCTGGGGAGGCCCAGTATGAGAGACAGAGGGTCCATCTCCAATTCACAACCGAAAATCTTCTCCATTTCAAATAGCACATTAGACCAATATTCTTGCAATTTCAAACATGACCAGAAGCTGTGAGTTAGGGTACCAATTACTGTCTTACATTTAAGGCACATGGGTGAAAGGGTAGGATTATATTGATGTCTGCGAAACATAGATATGTGCATTCTATGTATAATTTTTAACTGTATTGCTTTGGTACGATTACAAACTGATATTGATTTGGCGTAACTCCAGACATCTTCCCACTCCTCATCATCAATTACTATACCTAATTCCTTTTCCCATTTGCCTTTAAGCCTCTGTGACGTCCCTGAGAGTACAGAATATAAAGCCTTATAAAATATCTTCACAGGTACCTCTTTGTCTGTTAAAAATAATAATTTTTCAACAGGAGAGACTTCATGACTCTCACTAAAGTTAGTACTATGCAAAATATAATGCCTTATCTGTAAGTAACGGAAAAAGTCATGCTTGGGGAGAGAATATTTCTCAACCATTTGGTCAAATGGCATAACTACATTATCGGAGAATAAGTCCCTCAGTCTCTGAATTCCTTTGTTCTTCCATTCCTTAAAACCTATATCAAACATCCCCGGTTGAAAGTCAAGATTATTCACAATAGGAGTAAACATAGATGTTAGCTTCAACCTTCCCTCAATTCGACATACTGACCGCCAGGCCTTAAGTGTATTAAGTGTGACTGGATTATCACAGCTCAATCTAATATCTTTAAAGTTCTTGAAAAACAATAGGTCCCTTAATGGATACTTTGAAAGAGAGGTTTCAATCCCCAACCAGATAGAGTGTGAATTATTTGTGACCCAGTCATGAATATAACTCATGTGAGTACTCAATTGATATGTTCTAATATTTGGTAAATCTAGACCTCCTACTGAACCTGGGAGCTGCAGTGTAGCCATCTTAAGTTTTGGTCTACGTTTGCTCCATATAAAAGAGCTTAGCCAACTATTCAGATCCTTCATCACTCTATTTGAAAATATAACCGGAATCATTTGGACAGGATATAACAATCGAGGTAAAATATTCATCTTAATCAAAGCTATACGTCCTAGCCAAGAAACAGGTAGGGAATTCCATCTCTCCAAATCTTGCTTTACCTTCTCGAACAGAGGGGAAAGACTTATTTATGATAGGATAAGTTATAATTTTACCCCAGTCTTTTTATCTTTATGCATAAAAATGTAATTAGTCTTTCTGAGTTTTTTAAGCATCCTCTGATTTTTACTTGTATGCCTACATACAGTACCATGCAAAAGTCTAGAGCCACCACTCATTTCTTTATGTTTTTGCTGTGAAAATGGGAAATAGATTAAACTAATTATGAATCATGCACAAACACACATAGAAATGCAGCATATAAGTATTCTGTATGCAGTGTACCTCTCCTGCCCTCCTCCCACACATACTGATTTTGATTCACCACACTATCAGACTTGTTGCCACTGATTTTCAGTCAAGTTGTTGTGAAAGTTTGCAGCCTTTTATTCCAGTTTACCTCCATAAGAATGGTTTCTTCACAGCCACCCTTCCACTAGGACCATGTCTAATGATGATTTGGTGCATAGTAGAGTTAGATGCATCTCTCAGGTCTTTAATAAGCTTTTTCCTCTTTCTTAAAGCCATAACTTTCCGATTCTGTGCCAATTCTGTGCCAGCTGCAGACAGATTTTATACCTGACACTTCTTCTGTTGTCCTCCATTTGTCCAGTTTCCTTAAGTTTTTTTAAGGACACACCGCACACCATGCTGTCTAGATAGATATGAGCTATGATATGAGCTACGTTTTCAGTTAATGGCTCTTTGGGAATCACCTTGTTGGTTCAACAGTAGTATTTTATGCCCATTATATCATGTTGTCTTTGACTTTCTGTAGATTCAAAAAAGAAATTGGAACAAATTATGTGTTTTTGCCACAGGCTTCTAGTAACGAAGTGTGTCAGAACAATGGTTCACTCCTTGAGTTAAGTGCCTTGTCATGCTGGTATGATTCATAGGTCAGTGTTAAGTAGCTTAACAAAAATAAAAACATTCCTCTGAAAATTAGTGAAAAGGCAACAAATGTCCAAAGAAATACTTTGAAAGACCTTTAGAAAGCCAGAAGAACTATTGCTGGAGACCACTTAAAAAATGACAGGAAACTGTCTCCTTGGAAAGAAAATATTAATTAAGGGTAGCTAATTAATATTATCTCAGGAGTCTATTCCCATTAAATTTCCCAGACTGCATCATAAGCACCCTAATAGTGATTATAGATGTAAAACTGCCCTCGGGGGTTTTCCCACTCTGTTTATTTCAGTGCTCTCAGGTCTGCCTCCATAAACCTAAATATGACCGGGACACCGGCCGGTTTACGTGATGACGTAGTACTGCGCCGCAGTATCAGGATCAACATAACTCCGACTGACCCCGAGCAGCGAGGAAGCAGCTGCAGCCTGTTCAATTCATAAGAAGATTTAAACACATTTAATACCGCGGGGTGTTTGTGTAGTCACAGTTTCCGTACTGCAGGCATCGACGGAGCTGTTAAAAGTTAGACAATATAAATAAAGCACACTCGGAGAGCCCAGCGACTCGGGTAAGTTGTTTGTAGAAGCTGTGAGCTAGCTAACTAATTAGGCTAACAAAGTGTAGCCGCTAACGCTAACCGGCTAGTCATGTTGTTGATGTTCTTTTGTTTACTTATTAAGATTTTTAAAGTTTTGTGACTTAGCTTGTCATTCTTTAACTTTATACATTGACACGTAAATGCATACTTGCCAAGCTGCAATTGGATGTTGTTAACATGTAATCTGTTGATGGATTGATGTGTTAGGAGTTGTTGCTGTGTTTTTGTTTGTGTTTTTAGCCAGTTGTGCTTGCGTAATTTAGACAGCGGTCGCCGGCCAAGGCATTAAAGACTTGAATAATAGCTCTTCTTTGTTGCACTGCATTGTTAGGGCTTGCAGCATTGTTGTGGGTCTTTAATATGATTGTTGTCCTCTTAGCTTGCGTTCATTATCCCACAAATCCCCTACACAAGCAGCATGACCAAATAAGCCCGGCGTTATAATTCAGAAGTATTTTGGTGGCTGTGTTGCACCCGGTTGGCAGGTTGAATTGTTCGCTGTTCTTGTTTTACTTGTTACCAGAATTCCTTGAAAAACTAAGGGCAAGTTACAGGGCCTAAAGGTCAGGGTTCAGGCTTGCCTTGAAAGTCCTGGAAAAACTGGTGTGACCATGAAACCTAAGATGGGTGTTGTGAAATGTTACTGAATAGCGTAAAGGTTTACAGTGCATGTGGAGGGAATCGGTGACAGGGCTTTTTGAAGGCACGTGTGCTATTAAATGGTTGCATAGATGGTATAATGTAACCCTAGACATGTTTTGTTCCAGTTAAACCTAAAAACAGGGGTGTTACCATGACGTGTGAGATTTCTCAACAAAATAAATCTATTTATCATTTTGTTTCAGGGTTGGACACCTTCTCCAGCTATCATTAGGGGAAAAATGGAGACTCTACACCCCCACTGCCTTAAATGCATCAATAGAAGATGCATGGTGAGACCAGAGACAGGTGTTTCCTGTGACCTCATTGGCTGTCCTCTTGTCTGTGGGGCAGTTTTTCACTCGTGCAAACTAGAGGAACATCGTCTGCTGTGTCCCTATGAACGCCTCCCTTGCCTCAACAGTGGGTTTGGCTGCCCTTTCACTATTGCAAGGGTCAGGATGGCACAACACCTTGAGACGTGTCCTGCAAGTATAGTATGTTGTACTATGGAGTGGAACCGCTGGCCTGTCAGCTATGCTGATCGCAAGTCCTATGAAAACTTGAGCAAAGACTTCGATGAGGTGGAGCAGTTAGACATGGCTTTGGCTCTGCAGGATCAAAGGATGCTGTTAGAGTCCCTTAAGGTCACGACCACTGTGTCGAAGAATGGAGATAAAGAATTAGATGAAAGTGATAAAATGGCCACAGCATCAAGTTTACCAGAGACAGTGTTAGGTAATGCAACAGTGGAAATGGAGGAAGAGCCCTTTAATGAGCTGTACAGGGCTTCAGTGGAGACGAGGAGAAATTTAGCTGCTGCCTTGGACATCCTCACTAATTCCAAGGACATTAATGTAATTGTTGGAAACTTAAATGGTGAAAAGACTGATAAGAGTGGAGCACTCCATAATGGAGAAAATGGTGATAGCCATGGTATTTATGTTGCTGAAGGCGGGAAGAATGTAGATATGCAAGAAAGTGACTCTGATTCAGAGTGCGAGCTGGGAGCGGTGGGCGGAGTGGAGAGCGCTGCTATAGACGATGGAGAAGAAGATGGTATCAACTGGGTTGAAGAAAATGATTTTGTTGAGTTGCTTTTTGATGAGAAGGAAGACGACATTGATGAACCGATAAATGATTCCAACCTTGTCTGGCCAGAGATGCCTCAGAATTACATGCCTGTTGTAGCACTGGAACCTCCTGTGCCTCAACAAGAACCACTTGCACCTCCAATGCCATTCCTACTGTCTGATCATGTGAGAAATAACTTCTTGCAACACTTACCCACTGAACTCAGGTACAGGTGCCTGGAGCGTAAGCTACAGAATGTAGAAGTGCTTAGAGGAATAAGTATGTTTACATTTAATGGACGTCGGGCCCTGCTGTCAGATCCTTATTTGTTTCGAGCGAAGATGGAGGACAAGGCAGTTGACACATCTGACCTGGAGGTAGCAGATGACCCCATGGGCCTCCATGGCATTGACCTTATCACTGCAGCTTTGCTTTTTTGCCTTGGCGATTCTCCAGGAGGCAGAGGAATCTCAGACAGCAGGTTTGTTGATGGCTACCACATTGATTTTGGTACGCAAACATTCTCCTTCCCTTCTGCCATTCTTGCAACCAACACCATGGTGGGGGATATTGCTTCAGCTTCAGCCTGCGATCACGCCAGTCCACAGCTTTCCAACCCCAGCCCCTTCCACACTCTCAGACTGGACCTAGTGCTTGAATGTGTGGCCCGATACCAAACCAAACAGCGCTCCATGTTCACATTTGTGTGTGGGCAGCTGTTCCGACGAGATGAATTCTCATCTCATTTCAAAAATGTTCATGGAGATATTCATGCTGGACTCAATGGCTGGATGGAGCAGCGCTGCCCCTTGGCCTACTACGGCTGCACCTACTCCCAAAGACGATTTTGTCCATCTGTTCAGGGCTTCCGGATCATCCACGACAGGCACCTGGGTTCTTTCGGGGTGCAGCCTGGTTTGCCGTTGAAAACTGGGGACACGCGCCTAAGAAAGAACTGCCAGTTTAGCTCTCAGTGTGACCAGTTCAGCAGTCTTCCATTTGAAGTTTTGCAGCACATAGCAAGTTTTCTGGACAGCTTTAGCTTGTGCCAGCTCTCCAGAGTGTCCCGCATCATGAGAGATGTGTGTGCCAGCCTGCTGCAGATGCGTGGCATGGTTGTTCTGCTGTGGGAGAAGAAACGGCGTGCTGATGGGTCTCCCTCATGGCAGATCACAAACAAGGTTTGTCCACTTGCACACTCTTTAAAGACAGCTGAGAGCAAATTTCACTTGTCTGTCTTGTGCTCAGCACATGAAAATAAACAAATTTTCCTATTTCTGTTCAGGTGTGGCGATTCAGCACAGCCTTTGGTACAGTGAACGAGTGGAAATTTGCAAACATCGCCAGCATGGCTGATCACCTCAAGAAATGCAAATTTAACACAATTTCTCGTAGGGAGGAGGCGATCCCTCTGCCATGCATGTGTTTCACCAGAGAGCTCACAAAGGAAGGGAGGTGTTTACGTTCAGTTCTCAAACCAGTAGCATAAACAGTGAGGTCATCCTTCAGACTCCTCTGGGTCCTATAGAACTCAAATGCACATTTTTCCTCCAGTGTTTACAGACATTACGACTCTTCCGGCCTCAGAAAGACAACTCCTGGTTGAACTTTACCTGTGGTTCTCTGCTACACAGTGGAAACAGTCTTCAATCCCTCAAATAAGACAAAGCCAGTAGTGAGCTGGCATATACTTCAGCTGAGGCTGACCTGCTGCAGTCACACATCAGGACTATAAAAAAGCAAATTGAAGTTCTAGCGTTGTATCTTCCTCTCTGATATTAATCCTGGTGTACTGAAGTTGTATCTTTACCTACTCTGACACTGTGTAAATATCGAATGTTTTTGGTGTAGAATTTTTAAACAATTTTTATATCAAAAAGTCAGTACCGTGCTTCATTGGTAAGAGTAGAGCCTTAACTTGAGATACACTTGATTTTTCTCGCCATGAGGTCGTTCAGAACATCTGTGAGATTTCTCCACTGCTTCACGCTAGAACAGTTACTGCTACCTAGAACGCTTTGACATCTTCTTTAGATACCTACAGTGACCATGTGTGTACTGCTTAGAACTCAGATTTCACAGCGTTAATTCTACATTTTCACATTGACCAAACGTCTGTGCTCCACTTTACAGGATTATTGAACTGCACCAGCATGAGCATGCTCACACCTTTTTTTTTGGCATGTTTTAGCAGTCACAACAGTGGTCCACCCTCAACTTTTTTTCACACTTCTGACTAAGAGGCGGCTTTGTTAGTCAGGGTACAGAGACATGAAGCAACACTATTTACCAGTTGAGTGTCAGTACTATTTTTTTTTTCCTGTTTGTTTTTTAAGCCACGGTTGGCTTGTGGGTTTTTTGTTTTTTTTTTACCAGCTATTTTGACAAGTAACCAGCAATTATTTAGAGGTTCTTTTCTTCAAAAATCTAAATGTAGCGAAGTCAAATAATGAATGTACCTGGTGAATCATCAGTGACTGGTTAGCAGGAAGCGTGGTTTCCTTCCCCTCAGTGTCAGACCTCAACAAATCCTGCAGGCCAGGTTCTAGGAAAAATAACGGGCACACACTTCCCTCCTTTAATAAGCACCATTAACTATGTTCATATTCACTATTTATCATGGTTTTCAAGTTGTTTTTTTCTTTTTGGCACTACATGTCCGCTATTTTCACGTATTGTTGGTGTCTCAGGGTCGTATCATGAAGCTTCATATCACCGTAGTGTATTTGAGAAAATTGCTGAAAATGCCACGACAGCTGGTCAGCTGCTTTATTATTACAGGATCCGTGGGGAACTGTTTCAGTATTATAGTGGTGTGAGTTGCAGTGCTGAAATAACATGGTTTTCATGTTTATCAGTAAGGTTTTGTTTGGTTTTTTTAAACTTATAAATCTTCGTGATTGGGCTTGTTGAACAATTTATTTATTTATTTTTGTCTGAATTAAGAAATTTGATGTAACAAAACTTGTAGTTCCCATATATAGAAAGAAATCTTCAAAAACTTTTTGAAACTGGTTTAAAATGACAGACATGTCATTAGTTAGTGATGAAATATGGGTATGGTGTGTGTTTCTTTTTCTTTTGGATGTAGGAAAGCCCAAGCTGTGTCAAAACTAAACTGTCTTTTTCAGTTTGTGTGATTTCTTTTTTTTTCTTCGTTTTTTTTGTACTGGTACATTTATTATTATTATTTTTTTGTTTTAAGAAATGCAAGTCTGCCTCTGTTAGGTCTGGATTTGAATTACTGATTTGCACATGACGGCATGTACTGTAAAATTTAAATCCTAAATTTGACAGGTTGTCTTTGTTGAAGCAGCAAGAATGCTACTCCTTCCTGTTCTGCATGTAATCAGTCCAGTTACAGGCTAATTTATACAGTTTGTTTCTCAGGCACCACGCATTAATATTAGTACATTTTATGTCCTTTCTTATATTATAGAAAGAGAGACAGAAAGAATGAAATCAACAAAACCTGATGAGATGCACTAACTCTTTGGCGTTAAAGTTGTCCGAGTGAGTTGAATGAGGAACTGAGCATGCAAATCAGGCTTTTATTCTGTGGATGTTCATGCATGTAAGAGGTCTCCAGATCACTTTTTGTTTTGCAGTCTTTGCACCTGGAGTGTATCAGTATTTTGGGTTAAATTATCACTGCTGATGGGGGTTTTTTTTTCTTTTGTTTTGTTTGTTTTGTTTTGTTTTTTTCACCACAGTATGCCAACTTCATTTGTTTGACTTTTGGTCCATTTTAATAAAGAGACTCTTGAGTTCTTAAATGTTTCGACTTTTAATCTTTTTCAGTATCTATCAGAGGTATGTCTGTATATTTAGATCAGGTGTACACTAACAGATGTTCTCTTCAGACCCACTTAGTCTACATATGATTGGTTCAAAAGCCATTTCAAACTGTACTCTAATATCTTTGTGTTTTATTCCTTCGTTTTGACCCATTGCAAAGGCAGAAGAATATAAATAGGACACATTGTCTTCTTTTAGTGCCAGCAAAGTCTTGAGAGATTTAATACAGTGTCTGTGAAACTGGGAAAACAATAATACAGCATTTGTGAAATAATATTTCCCTCACCGCTAGATGGCACCACATAAACAGACCTTCACCATCAGGGGTGCGAAACCGTCCACACAGGAAATATAAATAGGCCTCTTGGTACATAACATCTTCCACTGCGATGATGAGCCAGGATGTGATTTAGCTGTTGGTCCCCGGTTGGTGGGTTTTGATTCAAGATAAGAATGAAGAGAAAATAAAGTATAAAAGTCCTCATCATTGACTTCGTTTCAAATATTTGAATAAAAGCGTCACTGAAGAATGGCAATGATGAAAGCTTCTTCACGTGCATGTTACTTTGCAATTACGTCTCCTTTTGTTACAGCATTTGTAAATCTGTTAGAAAGCATCAACTACTGCTTTTTAGGGGCTTTTGAATATTTAAATATTAATATCTGCTACTGTACTGCCGTTTTGTTTACATTTGGACCACACTGTGTAATCAAATACCTGTTAAGTCTCAAATCTATAGTGAGGCAGTGAGGCGTGCCCCTTGTAATTATCCAAAATCTCTCTTAGTTTCTTAGCTGAACCAGAGTACATGCGTGGTAAGAAAAAAACAGACAAAGCAATGGCAAACAATGGCTTCGCAACAGGAATCTCAAAGGAAGGTGACAATTATTACTGTGGGAGCTTAAGCGCAGAAAGGCTGACCATGAAGAGTAAAGTCGTCCTGAAGTGCATAAGACTGCACGCATTTCCTCCAAACATCGGTTAAAACTTCCGTTTTTACCAGGAGTGGGGTTCGAACCCACGAGGACTATTGTCCATTGGATCTTAAGTCCAACGCCTTAACCACTCGGCCATCCTGGTGAGTGCACGTGCACAATCAGCGCATGGCTCACATCAGATAAAGCCGTGTGACTCCAGCACGCACAGCTACCAGAGGCGTGACGCCACAGTTCAAATAAACGCGCTCTTGTCGGTAAATGCCCCCAGTAGAAACCGCACAGCACTGCTGAGGAAGTGCAATCATTGCAGCCCTGAAACTCATTTCAACACAGAGCAGAGGCAGTTAAGTCTGAAAACTCCCACAGGTACACAGCAGTCTGAGTCACAACACCCTCAGTTTACCAGCTGATGACTGGGATTCCCCCAGTGAGGGATGGGCTGGCCCAGAGGCACGGGGAAATAAGGGTTTTTAAATTTTACTACCATCACAAAGGGCAGTGAGATAGGCCTCCTGTGCAAACAGAAAGTCCTCTGACCTGTTTATTTTGCCATTCTGTTCTGTTTCTCCTGTAACATTACCTGTGCAAACACCGCATTAAGTCAGGCAAACTGCCCTGTTAAAGAGATTTCACTGGCTTTGGTGACGTTGGTTGTCTGGCAGTGATAAACAAAATCATTGACTTTCTAAAGTGGAGCTGACACACAGATATTTGTGTGTTTGTGTTTTTTTATGTGAAGCAACACGTGGAGGAAAAGCACAGCCTTGGCTTGTAGCTGGTGATGATATACATGGGGGTGGCTAACATATAGTTGCACAATCCTCACAAATCTAACTTGCCTCCCCAGCTAACCACAATTGCTGGTTGAGCTGTGATCAGTGTTTCTACACACTTGTGAAGCAATGGTTGCAATAAGAAACACGTCTATAGCAAGTACCGGTTCCAAGCTTAGCTGTAGATGCACATTCAAGTTGTCCAAATATAGCCACTCCAAGGCATTTATTTATAAATAAAATCATACTTTATGGGCTTAAATATTGCAGACTGTACAAAGCTAAAAGCTAAACAAAGCTGCAAGTCACATGAAATAATAATTTCGATGTTTTTACAGCAGTCATGTATGCATAAGCTGTTCTCAGTAGCAATCAGGAAATGTAACTACCATCATCGCACTGTATATATTTGCATATGTGCATGTGGTTTGAATCACTCTGACTAGTTGATATCAACTCAATAAAGAAAATGATACCAGAATGTGATATCTGGACACATCTAGAGCAGCAAAAAGCTTTCATGTGGAAACATTTGCAGAGAAAGCGGATTTGAATCAAATGTTCTGGTAGGGGGCGGGAACTGGTGGCGCCTCATTTACAGCATGGGAAACAACAACAAAACAGCTTCTTGCATGGATTGCTTTTCTTGTATATCTTAGCCTGCTTGATCTGCGCTGAAGCTTTGGCTACATAGTCCTCTGTTGCCCCTACATTTGCTTCTATGTTGTCCAGCATGCAGCCCTGCTGCTCCACCAGCATCGCCATCTGGAAAAAAAGGTCATGAATGTCCCTGATGCGGCCCTCCAGCTCCAGCAGCTCCTTGTGCCTATTCTCAATCTCGTTGAGAGCAGATCTGGCAGTCCTCCCTTCCAGCAGGAGATTATCCGAGAAGACGTTCCACTTGCCCGTCTCAGTCATCTCGTCTATCTGCTCCCTGGTTACCTCCTTGCCCATGATCTCTGCTTGCCTCTGGATGCGGGTTTTGCAATTCTCCCTTTGCGCCATTTCAGCCTCATTGTATTCAGACATGGCACTGTGGAAGGCGCTGGTCAAAGACACATACTGCGAGCGCACCATGCGAGCCAAAGCTGATGTAACTCCGTGGACTTCCTCCAGCTCCTTGCTCAGCTTCCCCATTTTTTCCAGCTTTTTATAAATGGACTCCCCTCTGGCCTTGATGTCTCGTCCCAGTGCGTTGGAGTCCCGCTTGATGCTGCTGATCCTCCTGACTGATGTGAGGAACCTGGTGTTCTGCTTCCCCAGACGTTTCACATCCATTCTGAGCAACTGGATCTCCTTCCTCATCGCTTGGGCATCCTTGTAGATGCCATCCATCATGTCCTCACCCTCAAACACAATGGCGTGTTGCTCGAGAGGCTCCTCATCCTCACCGGCGAGTCTCTCGTTCTCTGTGGGCTTGTACTCCTGCTCTGCAGGCGTGAAGGCCTGCAGCTCAGTCAGTCGGTCCTTCATCTTACCTGCAAGAGTCATAGACATTTATTCACCTCGCTAATGGAATTGTGGGAAACGCACTCTTTACTCTGTGGTGAAGAACTAGATAAAAAACTAATATCAAAAATTCTAATGGCACAACTTTATTTTGCTGGCTTTGCTCCTCTTCATCTTATTTCCTGTCACATGTATACTGTTCATATTAAACATAGCAGAAGTTTCAAATAGTGAGGTCAGCACATGCAAGAAAACAACCAGGCTTTGGACTGTTGTTTCTACTTTCAGCTCTATATGATGTCACTTTTTACATTTACTTTTTACATATATCCTTAACATAGTCATCTCAGGCACACAGCTCTCTGGCCTTGAGCACAGAAGCCCCACCCATCTGTATTCAAGCCCTTTGTTTTCAGCTAATCAGAAGAAAATTGGAGTAAAGGTCGGTGGCCATAAAGAGAGAGGACTTACAATGACTTATTTGACACGTTAACTTAAATGTTTGAGATTATTCTGAAATGTGAATCATGCAAAGCTACACAAGTTAAGTTACAGTTTTTTTTAATGTGTGGAAAACCTCCGGTCCCTTACAGAATGAAACTGGATATTGGATAGCAAATAAGATGGGTCATGTTCTTTGGTCATTTCCTTTCAATGTTGCACTGAAACCTCCTGTTAACAGAGAGAAGGAGGGGCTGGTATCACACTGAGTTCTTCTTTTGATATGTTATTATTAACATTAAGGAATAAATGTTAAGTCTCACTTTTAGATAACGATAACAGCTTTTGATGTACAATCCAAGGTGGCTGTAGGTCAGTGAAAAGTCCTCAAAAGCAAACTGGTGAGTTACTTCCTCAGCTGTATCACTCTCATCATCATAAGATAGAAGTTATTTTAAAAGTTCCTGTCCTTCAGGAAGCGGTTATTTCCTGCTAAACCAATCCATTCCTGAGGTGCACTGTGATGTAGATAATGTTAAAAATCCTCACTAAAGTGAAAAAACCACATCAGAGAAGCGCAAAGCATCCTCTCCCGTGATAAGGTGAGATCGGGAGGAAACAGAATAGCTCGAAAGCAATCTTTTGATACAGAAATCGACCTGTATGATACAATACACCTATGTATCGATTACTGAGCCTATATCTATATAGAGAGTACAACAGAAGGCGCAAACAGCCTACCTTTTTGTGTCCTCCACCGATACTAGAGAATCAAAGTCCCAAAAGCAGAAGGGGCGAGTACGGAAAGACTCATTTCCTCTTTTTTGTCTCGGTTATAAATGCAAATTTCAACATGTACCAGAGTCAACTTGGTATTTTTGAAGGAGGTCTTGCATCACGTCCTATACATTACAAGTGACACGCTGACATTACACTGCCCATATACCCTGCAGCGGGTATTAATGCGGAAGATAACGCCTTTTCCCCTTTACACATTTCACGGCTTCTCGGGTTTGATTCCAGGAAGGAGGTGTAGGTCAGTCACAGTCATTATATATGGTGGTTTTTATGTCAAATCCTGCGCATTTGGAATTTGCGCAATAAAGGTTTTGTGTTGTAAAAACCTTTTAGATTCACGAGTCGACCACGAATCTCAGTCATTTTCATTTTAGTTTAAATTCTTCGCTGTGAAGATAGAAAAGAATACAAGAAGCACGAAAAAAGAAATTCATCTTATTATACTAACATAAAAACGCGATTAGAAGTTCAACACTAACCTTGAAAACGGAAGGAAAGCCTCGACATAAAACACATTTAGTGTTCAGGAACAAGTGTTTGACACAAGTGGAAAGTGCAACCCCAATATTTTTACATGTGGTTTTAATGATCAGGTCTAAAAATATACAACGAGTATTAAAATTTACATTTCTGAGAGAAAGGGGAAGGGGGGCGTTACAACACTGGGAGTCTTGTAACCTGTAATAAGCAATTTTCTTTGGTAGTTGGGCAAGGAAAAGCCTTCATAATTGCTTTATATGTAGGAACAGAAAAAGTGCTATGGCCATTTGCTCCATTTAGTCAGCTGCAACAGTCCTGTGTTGAAAAAGTGAAAATGTATCAGAGTATTTAAAAAGCTGAAGTTCTCGCAATGTCAAATTACAGATGATAAAGATCAAGCTGAAATGAAGAAGCGATAGTTACACAAGGGTTTTTTTTAATTATTATTTTACTTAAGGGGGACAAGTCACACAGACTTAGTATAGGCTGATATCCAGACTGCTGACACTGTCCTTTGGCTGGTATCATACAGTTACAGGAGCAAAGGCTTTATCAACATTTGAACAGAAATCATTAATTGTTACAGTCATACCAGCCTGTTAATGGCTAAACTTTTATACTTCCATCAATAAAGGCCGCATTACAACTTCACATAAAATCACATAAAGTCTAAATATACCTAAAATAACAATCTAAAATCACCTAACTTAAGTATTTAAGGTTAAATATTAACAGTTCTATGAGTCTTTACATTAGCAATTGCCCTTTGCTTTTACAGATAAATGCCTTAAATAAATATTTTACTATAGATCTATTTTTAAGCACCTATACAATTCAGGCTTGCAGGAAGTGGAGCTCTTCCCAGAGAAACGGAGAGTCAGCCAATTGGTGGGTCTTGTTTTATGATGACCAGCGCAACTTGGCTTCATCACCATCAGTGTTCAAACCTTTCTGTTAGTGGCGCCATCTACTGTGCTCCCATCTGTGGGTGTATCCTGGAAGCCAGTGCGATTCATTAAAAGTTTCACCATATTTCAGAATCAATAAAAGCTTCATAAGACCTAATTGTGATAACATGGAAAGCAGGCGCAAAACAGCTTCTTGAAGGGGTTGTTTTTATCAGATTTAATGGCATTATCCAAATAGACCCTGCTTTCCAGAATGATCACACCAACATTTTGAACATTTTTCTGGATATTTTCCACTCCTGTTCCCTGCTCCTCCATGAGGACAGCCACATCTAGGAACAGTTCCTGGATCCCCGCGATTCTCTTCTCCAGCTCCTGCAACTCACGGTGCCGGCTCTCTATCTGCATTAGTGCAGACCGGGTAGATTTCCCTTGTATCTGGATGCTGAACACAGTCAATTCTTCACCCTCCATCATCTCCTCCAGCTCCTCCATGCTAACCTCCTTACCCACTATCTCCATCTGTCTCTGGATCTGCTTTTTACAGGCTTCCCTGTGGTTCATCTCTGTGTCATTGTAGCTGAACATCACCTCCCGCAGAGCGTTGCTCAGGCAGTGGTACTGTGTTCGAGCAATGCGCACTGTGGGGTCCAAACTGCCGCGTTGGACCTCCAGTTCACCTCTGAGGTTATTTAGCATATGCAGCCTCTGCAACACAGCTTCACCTCTGCGTTTAATATCTGCCCCAATTGCGTTGGAGTCCCGTTTTATCACAATGGAGTCTGAAGTCTTATTCAAAGCCTGATAGTTTACGTCCTTCAGATCTCTGATGTCATTTTGGATCTGCTGGATTTCCAGACGTATCAGCTGGGCCTCCTTCAGGACATCATCCAGCTCATTATCTCCAGCTGTTGCTTCATGATCTGATAGGTTATCTAGCTGCACTGTACTAAAACCCTCCGTGTCAGTCTGTACCTGATGCAGGTGTCCCAGTCTGTCTCTCATGGCTGGAAGGAAACAGAAAAAAGGTAGATTTACTCATCTGGGAGAAAAGGTTCATCCGTGACTTGAAAAAAAAGCATCACATCCAATATATTTAGTGTTTAGCAACTTTTAGAGGCAATGAGCAACCTTATTCTTCATTTGTAGTCATGTTTGAGGCCAGTCTTCAGCTTCTAAGGGAGGTATTTGGCTCTTTGGCTGCTAAAGTTGAAATTAAACTATGTTGAACAGCTAGGTGTGTGTCTGTGTGTGTGAGCAGACTGCTTTTTCAGAAAAAAGCAGTCTGCAGCAGTTCAAAATGATGACGATGGGAGAAGTGAGTGTCTTAAAGTGAAAAAAAAACCCTCAGCGTTATGAAGCTGAGGAGATTATTATCATCTGTGGGTTCGTGAGTACGTGCAGTGCGTTGTGTAAATTAAAATAAATAAACAGTAAGCTTTGCAGCTATTTTTAGTTTTTATTTTTCCAAAGTAAATGAATAAAAACATTTCAAATTGAAATTAAAAGAAATATTTACTCCTCAAACTTGGTTTAATTGATTACAACTAAACATCTTACTGCTGAACCGACCGCCACCGCCTGACCTTTTTACCCTGAATTGGCTGTAACATCCCTGCTGAAGACATAAATGCTTCCTGTTTTACAAGCTAAAACAGAAAAACATCAAGAGAAAGCTGTTTCCCAGCTAATGACTGTAAAGCTTTTATTCTGTTAAGCTCATCTTACAAAATAAAACACAAAGGTCTTGTAATCAGTGCATAGCACTGTGGCACATTTTCTACATCTCCAGTATCGAGTAATCTTAGATGAATTCTCCTGATCCACTAGGACGTGTAGTCTGTCAAAGACTTGCCAAACAAGTTCTCAAACAGAGAAGCTGTTGGATTTTTTCTTTGTTGCAATACTTTGAATTAAAGTGTTTTAAGCTTTGGTGACGGTTTAGCTCCCAAGCAGATCAGGTAAACATGAGCCTCAAGGCTGAATGCAGCAGCCCAGGTTTGATTTGGACTTGAGGAACTTTAACACTCTCATTTCCTACTTTCCTGAAAAGCCCCACCCCCCAAAAACAAAAATAATAATATTAAAATTATTTTAAGCTTAACTCAACAAAAACAACAGAAGAAAAGCAAATCATGTTACTGATCACCATCATACAAAGCAGACATGAACTCAGTCACAAGGAAGTCTGGTTGGATTTAAATGATTTTTACAATAGATAATACAAATTTTACATTATTGAAACATATAATCTATTATTCTGAGCACTGAAAAAGCCTTATTGGGATGTGAATACTTTCTGTAAACATTAACAGTGTAAAGTACATGGACATAGCTGTATGATTTTGCCAGTACTGGCCCTTTTCTTTAAATCAGTAGTAAATCACGCATCATATGATTCATCAAGACAAATTCGCCCTTTCTATCAGATGCAGTATAAACTCACTAACAGTTTAATGTCTTGTATCATGATGCTGTGCTGACAACATTTGCACTAAAAAGGGCCCCTGAGCAAACCTAAAGAATATAAAACCTATGAAGCTATGATTATAGAATTATTATATCTTACTTGTATTGTTCTTAGTTAGCCGTAGATGAGTTTCAGATACTTCCTTGTCCTCTGTAGTTAAAGGCGATCATGAAAATGGGAGTTCAGTCCAGTTAGCAGAGCGACGGCTGCTTTAAGAGCAAGTGATTTTTTAAAACTGTTAACCATCATCTCTGATAGACCTGCTTATGAGGAAAGGTTTTTAAAAACAAAACTTTCTGCATTCCTCTCGTGTCACGTGGAGACGTGAGGTGACGTACAGTAGGACAAAGCTATGCTTGTTAACGATTTAACATAAAGATGAAACACTCGTGCTTACATTTCACCTCTGTTATCATCACCTTTACCGCACTGCTTTTTAAAAAATAATAAAATAGCGTTCTCGGGTGTTGTTTTCTATCAACAGAAATGGCAATGAAGGGGGTAAATGGCTGTGCTGAGGCCTTGACAAAGCACATATAAGATAACATCAGGGATAGAGGTCACTGACTTTGGACACACGACATGTTAAAAAAAATAAAGAGGAAGTATTTGAGATAGCTTATCTTCCAGAGGGGTGGGACCAAAATGTTCTTATATGATAAAAACTCAAGTCTAAAAAAAAAGAAAAAGAAGAAGACATGAAACACTGCCTTCTTTAGTTAATACTTCTACATCCTTTCCTGTTTCATGAAACACAATCTAAGTGTGAAGCCACCAACCATCAAGTGATTTTCAGTCATGCAGCCAGAAAAAGAAACTCCAGCTGAATAGATCATTCGGTGCATAGGCTGCATGTGCATGAGCAGTAATTTCCATCGGCCTACTGAGTTTCTGAGTCACTGGGATTGTTTCTCACGGGGGATTTTTTTTGAAGGCCAACGTGTGCCCTATAGCTGTATAAGCATAACTGACACTTTACTCTTAAGACAAAAGCATAAATGAAACCATGTGAAGTTAAAAATTCCCCACTAAACCACAACCAGCAGTAGTGTTCTCTTTCACCGTTTCTGTTTTTAGCACATTTCTCACTCGCCTTCTTAAGACCTGGTGTCATGGGCTAATGGAGAGAGGACACAAATGTAGTACATAAAGAGAAACTGGGTATTGACTAAAAAAGGAATAAAAGAAAGCTAAACAAAGGGCAAAAAGATTACCCTAACACAGCACAGGAAGGACAATTAAAGAAAGACAAGGAGAAAGAGGAAGACTGGACTATATATAGACTGTGGACTAAATGGGGAATAACAGACAGAAGAGGAAAAAGACACAAGTGAAACACAATCACAACATCCTTTACTTCACAAAGGGGGAAGGAAAATTAAAAAGCAAACTGTTAAATTTAAGCAGAAGACAGCTGATACTAGACACTAAACATGATAACACAGAAGGTGGAAGAATATGGAGGGGAAACATAGACAAGGGAAACACTGTGGGAACTAAAAACCCCAAAAGAAGAACTTCCAAAAACCACACAGGAAACAGAACTCAAATAAAAGAAAAGAAGCTAAAGCTCAACATCGTTAGAAGAAGACGCCAAAACAGGATTCCAGAATTAAACCTTCACACAAATCTCCTAGAAAATCCTTAAAGACTAAGAAACCTGTGTCATTTTTTGTGGTCGATGACAAGAAGCAAATTCTAACACATGCATTTGTTGTTCAATTGTCTGTTCAAATCACAACAAAGCAAAAGACCAAAGGATCGACCCCTAGATGGCAATAAAACTAAATCGTTCAGTCAGAACATCTCAAATTAGAACCTGAACTTTGTTTTTAAAGTTTAACTGTCACCTACAACTTTGAGCAACGGAAATATTGACCACTTTATTTCAGTTATCTCTATACAAGAGTGAAAGGGAAGTTTTACAAGATGCTAGTGAGACCTGCTGTGATGTATGGTTTGTGACGGTGGCACTAACAAAAAGACAGAAGGTGGAGCTGGAGGTGGAGGAGCAGAGCTGAAGACAGACCGGGATGGACAGGATTAGAAAGGAGTGCATCAGAGGGATGGCTCAGCAAACAGAGTTAGAGAGGCATGCAGCATCTATCTGGGTGGTGCAGAGAGCTATTTTCAATATACCAGATCAAATGTTTTTTACTTGACAAAAATTCACAGTCAATAAGTGTAAAATGATCTGATATTTCATGAAGAGCCAAGAAAGTTAAAAAAAAAAAAACACATAAAAAAACAAGTAAAACAAAGATTAAACACAACTTTAATGAAAAAGCCCCAGAATGCTTAGGATTTAGTGGTTCTACTAGTGGTTTTGCTGACATGGTTATGCTCAGTTTGTCCAGTTAGAGGGAAGGGATGATCTGTGATGATCTAAGCACTACCTCTTCTGCTCACTCACTTCAATCTTCTTCTTCTATCCAGCTTGCTGTGCCTTCTTTCTGCCACACCCTCACGGGAAGCAGAGCTTTCAGCTGCTCTGCTCCCAGGCTGTGGAACTCTCACCCCCCAGATATTAGAAGCACTGGTTCTCTCCCCCAGTTTAAATCAACTCAAAACCCATCTGTTCAAATCTGCATATTCACTGTGAATTTATTGTTTGTTTATTTTATCTTGTGCTTTTTGCTTTTATTGTTCTTCATTGTAATTGTTCTATTATGTGTTTTATTCTATTGTTAAGTGTCCTTGGGTGTCTTGAAAGGTGCTTTTAAATAAAATGTATTATTATTATGAAAATTTTTCTGAAATTGTATTATTTATCGTAAGAATAACAGTCTCTTCAGCAGTGTTACGGAGACTTGGAGACCTATGCTTTTTTGTGACATTTTTCTGGCCCGCTTTACTCCCCCTTCAACCATCACAGAACCCCTGGAATAAATCCTGAGACCCACTGGCTGCTCAGACATCTTGCATCTTAAAACGAGCCACTTTGAGGTGGTTTGGATGCCTCCTGGAGGCCTTCCTTTGCAGGTGCTCCAGGCAAGCCCACCTGGGAAGAGAATCTTGTCTAGCTTGGGAATACCTTGGGAACCCTCTGGAAAAGGAATATTAAAAGTATTGACTTTTTTAAATTTGTTTTTTCTGCATAACAATAAGTTCTTTTTTATATATCTTGTGTTTGTACTTAAAAGGCGACTTCACCCATGAAACACATTTCTTCTTACACATTTTTCTGTTTTGGATCTCTAACCTTGAGAGAAGTCTAATACTGAATAAATGATAAATGATACTAATGGCACTTAACTTGGTGGTGCTCAAAGCTAAAAAAACAAAAAACAAAAAAAAGATCTGAAAGCCCCAGCTGCAATATCTCTTTCTAGAAACCCCGAGGGCAGTTTTATGTAGGAACTACTTTTATTTCTATTGAACTCTTCCCCCTGCGCCTGAGGACAGGCTAGTGTTGGTGACACTGTGGTATAAACAGTGATGGCTGAGCTGCACGTTTCTTTTGGTTCAAGTATGTAGAAAGAATGATGTACACCAAAGGAAAAACATATCAATTAGAGGTGAACTTCTGCCAGAGATTCACTTTTGCCACATTGTCTGTGCAACATGCCTCAAAGTCTATGCAATATGTTGAAGTATTTATTTTATCCAGCAGATGTCAGTGATAAAACAATCAGGTCTCAGGGCCACAGGTACAACAGTACTTTAATCTGCTCCAGCAAAGCTCATTAAGTTTCCAAAAAACACAAAAACAAACAAACACATACACACAACCAGCACAAAACGAGCAACTAACTAAAGACTAAGCTTTATACTTCTCCAAGTCATATGTAAACATATGCAGCTCACATTATTGTTTTAACAAATTTCTGTTATTACCTTTTGAGACAGATGGTGATATTAAGAAACATCACATAAGATTAAAAAGCATGTGCATTAGACTTATGGATCTTTATTTTTGTGGACAGTTTTTATTTTTAGATATTTTCCCAAAGATGTTCAGGCTTTTTATAGATTGCAGTGTTTAACTTCCAGCACCAGATGCAGCTAAAAAACAAAAAGGGGAAAAAAAGGGGGGAAAAAAAGAAAAAGAAAATACAAATTGAAAGTTCCAGTTAAATTCATGTAATCTGTTTTTTTCAGTCAGCTGGTTCTAATTTAAGCAGCTACTAATCAATAAACCATGTTGCATGAGATTCATATGTACATTTCCCTGGTCACAAGTTGTGATCTGGGCATGTGATCAGCAAACTAACTCTTAACATCAGACTCTAACTTTGACACTCTCTGCACTGTTTCTCAAAGGTCCAGACCTACCAGGCACAGTTAAAGAAACACTGGGAAACTGTTCATTGTGAACTAGCCAAGACTTCTTATTCTTAATGAAAAGCTGCAAATCTGCTAAACTCAATGACAAAGGTCTACTTTGTGCACTTGGACAGTTGAACAAACCATAACACTGTAACACTTTGCCACGTTCCTCTGCAAATTGACCTTTTTTAAAAATGGGAATGTGAGTTTTACCTACAGAACGTTTTGTTACATAACGCGATCGCAATTTAATGGGTCAGAGCATAAAAAAGTGCCTTTTAAATTCTAGGTTTTACTGATAAGATCCAGTAACTATAACCGTCTTAAAATCCATCCATCCATCCATCCATTCGCGTCCGCTTATCCTTTTCAGGGTCGCGGGGGGCGCTGGAGCCTATCCCAGCTGTCATAGGGCGAGAGGCGGGGTACACCCTGGACAGGTCGCCAGTCTGTCGCAGGGCCAACACACAGAGACAGACAACCATTTGCACTCACATTCACACCTATGGGCAATTTGGATTAACCAATTAACCTATCCCCACTAAGTGCATGTCTTTGGACAGTGGGAGGAAGCCAGAGTACACGGGGAGAACATACGAACTCCACACAGAAAGACCCCGGCCTGCTGTTGGAATTGAACTCAGGACCTTCTTGCTGTGCGGCAACAGTGCTAACCAACATGCCACCGTGCTGCCCCGTCTTAAAAGATATCTGAAATTCCTATTTAAAGTACAAAATTGGTGTCAAATTAATCAAATATTTACTAACTGTGATAAGATGATTACCTCTGTAGAACAACATGCTTAATGCAATATATTACGGTTGCTGTCTCTGTGTTTTCCCCAAAAGCAAGCTGCAGCCATGTTTATAGTATACTGATTTACAGTTAATCACATTTTCTGCAGTTCTGTAACATATACGGTGCAACTGTGCAGTGCAAAGATTAAAAAAAAAAAAATAGCTGTGTTAAAAAAAAATTTTATACAATGCAATAAATTTCGTTCAGACATAAAAATTGAGTCATCTGTTAGGTCTGAATTTTATACATAGTCCTTTATGATAGCACAAAATGCACAGGTAGATGAAGAGGACATGTACACACATGCAAGCTGACTCACTGAGACCCCCTGCACTTTTATTACATTATGTAGCATTAGGCCTCAACAGCTAGGCTGCTGTAATCAGTGGAGAAAACATCAGCTGTTTTCACTTAGCCAAAGTTGTGACTCTAATTAAGTGAGCTTATTAACTTTGTACTAAGGTTCACATAACAGCACCAGTGTCTCAAAGAGTTTGATCAAATCAACATGAATGCCTGTCATGGGTTTGCAGAAGTTTCTCTGCTCCAAGCTTTCCCAAGGGCTCATTTTATCCACCTTGGTGACATATCATACTGCTTTTTCACTGAGGTGAAGAGAGGATGTCATTGCTTCTATTACAATATGAAGCAAAATTAGTGCACATATTTAATGCCTTTTAGGTTTAGAAGCTTAAAGGAAGATTTAGAGCATATGTTTAATAATCAAAAAGCTTTGCAAGAGGAAAAATCTCACTTCATTGTTGATTTTCCTAAAATAATCAGCTAGAGACAAAAACAATGATTTATGATACCACATCATAATAAGAAATTATGAAAGGAAAGTTCTAAATAAAATGTAAAAACATTAGAGAACCAATTATAAACTGTAAATACTGAAGATGGATTGTTTTGCTGAAATTATCTTAAAACTGATGGACAACTATGCAGCCGGGACTGTTTGCCAACAGCAGTGTTAAACCGTCTGTCCAGCACGGGCAGTAGCAAAGGTCAGTCCACAACAAATAATAGCAGAGAGATTCAGTGTCCAGTAGGCCAATCAGACCAATCAGTCTGGTCCCAATTCTTTTTCAGAAGAGCATTAACAAATTTAATCTTTTTATGAAAGTTAAAATGTGGGGTAAACAAGGGAGGGTTTTTTTCTTCCTATCTCCAGCATTGGCTGAGACTAATCTGTTTAAAGTCCCACAACAATAAAACCTCACCTCAGTCAAAATAAGCAAACCGTTTAGAGCTGGAATATATTATTTCATGCACTTGTTATAGGTGTAAGTGACTCAGCTGGTTCCTTTAAGGCCTCATTCCCCTTTAGCATGCTCTGTGTCTTGAAATCTATTTTTGCATTAGCTAATGATTTTCATCTTGTTTTATGTCTGCAGTTTCTGGCAGAAACAATTATACCTATGCTATATTGCACTTACAAACATGTTTTGTTTTGAGTGAGCAATGCTGCATCTCCAACAAGAGCTGCTCAGCAAACACATACGCTACAGGTTGGTGAGAAAATAAATTGAAATCCTGAATGAGTGGAGTGTATAACAATATATAACAAAGGCTACTACAGCTTTTCTGAAGACCTTCCTATATATGTTGACCAGACACTTTATTAGGCACAGCTTGCTAACATTAGGTTAGACTTGCTTTTGCCTTCAGAAAGGCCTTAAGTCTTTGTGGCACAAAATCAACAAGATGATAGTGTAACACTGATGTAGCGCTAATGAGTTAATACAGGCTAGGGATTGAGTGTGATTATTATTAATCAGAAGATTTAGGAATGCTACTGGAGCTGATGGGCAGTAATTAAATACACACAACACAAAATGCTTTTGCAGGTACCATGTATTTAACCGAAAGCAAAGAAAATTAAGAAAAGAAAATGAAAGCTTAAATAATCATTCCTGCTGTAGCTATTTAATTAATAGAAAAACCCAGTGGGGGTGCACAAAAACAACTAAGCAAATTCTTCTGGCTTATACCAAGCAATATAGATTCTCAAAAAAAGTTCCCCATAAATAACACATGTTAACATCGAAAACACTGATCCACACTGAAGTCCATGAGTTTTATCTGAATATCCATGAGAGATGTCCAAGCGCTATTGTCCATAAACGGGGGAACTGGTGTGTATGATTGTGGAAATCAGTGTATTCGGATATTACGGGACAGAGCGTCGTCTTTGATAGCTTCCTACCAGTCCAGTGGAAGCTTCAATGCAGAATGAGTCCTGCTCCTAGCCGTTCATTGGCTCGCCATCCTTTTTCATACCCAAAAAAGGTTCACCTGGCCTGCATTAAATAAACAAGGCCAATAAGAAATCACAAGAATAATACAAAACTGTCAGCCAATTAAGCTAAATACATTAAGTTATTCTTGTTCCTGTGTACACAATTTATAAATAAATAAACAAACAATATATTGGTTAAATATAATATTTCTAACCAATAAGGATTTAACTGGAAACATTTCAACTGCTACATACATACATACATACATACTATGTAGCTCCACAACATTTGTTATTCAACAACTATCAGTCAAATCAAAATCAAATTGTTTGGACCGGCAGCAGCCGATTAGGGTCAGCTGGTAGCAATACAAACAGTCAATTAAAAGTTCAAACTCACCAATTCCGTTCTGTTCAGTGCACAACAACATTATGGCTCTGGCTCACAGTAATCAGCATCTAAGTTGCATAAGTTAGTTGGTGTTAAAAAAATGCATTAAAACGGGAAACGCAAATGTTTGCCAATACACACCTGCAGCAGCTCTGTCACCTGGCTTGCCTCCACGCATCTGACGGGAGGAAGCCGAGACAGGCTTACTATGACCTACATGCCATTCGATTGGCTGAGCAAAGTCATGTGGTTGGAGTCATGCATTTGTGATGCATTCAATGGCAGGAAATAAGTGCAGGAAATTACTCTGGGTTACACCCTCCCCCCTTGAATACATGCACGTCCCGTTGCATGACAACACTACACAATATGTACGACTGAAGGGTTAGAATTGGTGGTTGCGGTGGTCAAAGCATCTGACAGACTATGTAACAGAGACTGAACAACTGATATCAATGGATTGCCTAAGCGGGCATACTGAAGTCGCCTAGGTGGTGATCTGTGACGCGTTGACCGCCTCAGAGGGGGGTCAATAACCGAATCTGAGCAATTAAGAGTTGGTAATGTCACAGGACTAGGCTCGGCCGCTAAGTTGTCAGAGACTCCAGGATCGGACAAGTCTGTAGACATGGTTTCAAGAATGGGTTCGGGTAAGATTTCAAGCAAATCTTCCCCTGATGTCTCATCAGCGTCAAACTCCAATGGGTCTTCCCTCTGGGATCCTGACAGAGCTTCTCCAGCTGATTCCATTTCAGGTGTAGATGTTGGAGGAAGTCTTTCCTCCTCACCACTGGGAAAAGACTGTAGGGGGTTGAGAGACTTCTCCACTCTAAACTCCATTGGGAGCGGGGCAAGGTGGACAAAGGTCGGTTCAAATACATTCTCTTCAACAAAGTACTCAGGAGATTCCTGTTGTTTCTTGGCCTGTTGACGAGTTAAAGAGGGTGTGATTGGAATAGTCTCATCTGATGGTCCTGACTCTGTTGCAGGAAGAAACCCACACGGAAGAAGGAGATCTCTGTGCAATGTGCGAATTGGGCCGTCTTTGCATTCTGGTTTTACAGTGTAGACGGGGAGATCTTTGGCACATTTCAGCACTACAAAGACATCTGGTTCCCATTTGTCAGCAAGTTTATGTTTACCCCTCAGCCTCATGTTCCGTACCAAAACTCTGCTTCCAACTTCTAGCTTGGACGGTATAATACGTTGGTCAAATCGAGTCTTGTTCCTCTCAGCGTTCTTTGCAGCATTCTTTGAAGATAGCAGATAACTTTCTTTCAACCTAGCTTTTAAGTCTTGTACATACTGTGAATGTGTCTGTTGTTCTTTCTCACGTACAGGAAGATTAAAAGCGAGGTCAATGGGGAGACAAGGACAACGTCCAAACATTAGTTCGTATGGGGTGTAGCCAGTGACTTCATTTTTGGTACAGTTGTAGGCATGGACAAGTGGTTTCACAAACTGTTTCCATTTGGATTTCTGTTTGGATTCAAGAGTTCCCAACATGGCCAGTAGAGTGCGATTAAACCTCTCTACTGGGTTTCCTCTTGGATGGTACGGTGTTGTGTGACACTTTTGGACTCCCAACAGGGCGCATAACTCCTTTATCAATTTCGACTCAAAGTCTGGCCCTTGATCTGTATGGAGTCTTTCTGGAATTCCATAATAAACAATGAAGTTTTCCCAAAGACAGTTAGCCACAGTTTTTGCCTTTTGGTTTGGTGTTGGAATGGCAAGGGCATATTTGGTAAAATGATCTGTCAGTACCAGGATGTCTTTGGTGTTGCTGGTATCGGGCTCGAGACTGAGGAAATCCATACAAATGAGTTCAAGCGGACGTGATGTCCGAATGTTAACCAGAGGAGCAGCTCTCTCCGGCAAGCTTTTCCGGCGAATACACCGGCCACAGGTTTTTATTTTATTTTCCACATCCACTGCCATTCTTGGCCAATAGAACAGAGTCCTGGCAAGGTCAAGGGTCCGTTCCACTCCCAGGTGGCCCATATCATTGTGGAGGCTGTGGAGAACAGTTTGCCGCAGTTCTGTCGGAAGGACCAGTTGGTATGATGGTTGTTCATTTTCATATCTTATCCTATAGAGGATACCATCAATCAGCTCCAATTTGTTCAGTTCGCGAAGGAGAAGAGGAATTTCAGGAAGCTCTTTCCTGGCTGTCAGAGGAACTCTTTCTCCTGACTCCAACTGGTGAATAACCTCCTGAAGAGTTGGATCAGTTCTCCGTTTTTCATAAAGCTCAGAATGGGATATGGTGGAAATAACAGGAAGTCCATGTGAATCTTCTGAGTAATTCTCAGGAAGCACTGCTGTGTTGATGGACAGGGATTCAACCAAACTACTCTCAGCTTGGGTCCTGACAACACCACTTTGGCAAATCGCATCGACAACTTCAGCTGATATTTCACCATCACTGCTGCTTGAGAGATGTTGTTGAGTAAACTGATTAATTAGCTCCTCATCTTTTTGAGCAGGTTCCCCAGAGGAAGTACCATCATGGGGCAGACGGGAAAGTGCATCTGCATCCAGGTTTTGCTTGCCTGCTCGATACCGTATCTTGAACGAGAATGTAGAAAGAGCAGCCAGCCTACGATGGCCGGTAGCATCCAACTTTGCTGATGTCAAGATATAGGTAAGTGGGTTGTTATCCGTGACCACTGTAAAGCTTGCTCCGTACAAGTAAATCATGAAATTTTTCTGTCACGCTCCACTTCAGTGCCAAGAATTCAAGCTTGTGAGCTGGGTAACGACTTTCACTGGATGACAACCCCCTACTAGCATAGGCTATCACCCTAAGTCTCCCCTCTTGCTCTTGGTAAAGGGCAGCGCCCAATCCGTTGGTGCTGGCATCTGTGTGGAGAATGTAAGGCAGTGCCGGATCAGCAAAACCTAGAACTGGTGCAGTGGTAAGTTTGTCAATGAGGGTATCAAAAGCCAACTGACATTCAGGACTCCACCTGGAACCAAAGGAGTGCTTGGGATCAAACTGTGAGCTCTTAGAAGTCTCATTTTTGGAGCTTTTGTGTGTGGATGGATATCCACGTGTGAGGTTGTTGAGTGGCTTGGCAATCATGGCATATCCCTTAATAAAACGCCTATAGTAGCCAGCGAATCCCAGAAAAGATTTCAAGGTCTTCAGGTTGGTTGGAATTGGCCAGGATTTCAAGGTGGCAACCTTTTCTGGGTCTGTCTCAACACCATTTTCTGAAACAATGTGGCCCAAGTATCGGACGGATGTCTGAAAGAATTTGCATTTTTCTGGAGAAAGTTTTAACCCAAATTCTCTCAAGCGATTCAACACCCTCAGCAAACGGTCTTCGTGCTCCTCAAGAGTGTTGGAGAATATGATCAAATCATCCAAAAACACGAGGACCTCTTTCAAGTGCAAGTCTCCCATGCACCTCTCCATGAGTCTTTGGAACGTTGAAGGTGCATTAGTAACTCCTTGAGGCATTCGGTTGAACTCCCAAAACCCAATTGGCGTTACAAAAGCGGTTTTGGCTTTATCAGCTTCATCCATCTCTATCTGATAATAACCAGATTTGAGATCAAGCACAGAGAACCATTTCGATCCAGTGAGTGCTGTAAACGATTCCTCCAAGTTGGGCAATGCGTACACATCCTTAATCGTTTGCAGGTTGAGTTTGTGGTAGTCAATACATAGTCGAATGTCTCCATTTTTCTTCTTGACAACCACTATTGGTGATGAAAATGATGACTCCGACTCCCTGATAACACCAGCATCTAGAAGCTCTCGAAGATGTTTACGAACAGCTTCTATGTCCTGGGGATGAATAGGTCTTGCTTTGTGTTTAAAAGGGGTATTGTCATGGAGCTTGATGTGATGCTTCACTTCCTTAGTGCAACCAAAATCCAAGTCATGATGTGAAAAAACTTCAGACATGGCATTTAGTTTTGTTGTGATCCGTTCTCTCCATTCTGCTGGTATTGGTGACTCGCCAAATTTGAAAGTGAGTGGTGTTGACACCATCTCCCGATCTGGGGGGTTGGTCACACTGTGCTCACAGACTATGCAGTCATAGGCTCCCAGCTCTGCAATGACACTCAAAGCTGGTATGTAGATGTCTTGCTCTGTTCTGTTTGACACAACAACTGGAACCTGAGTATGTGTACCACCTTTAAGAGCGACTAGACAATTACTGACACACAAACCACCCGGCAGGCCTGAACCCGGGTGCTGAATGACAACACATTGACTAGCTGGGCTGAGAAGCTTGGCAGAACCCTCGACCACAACTGTGCAGCCAGCTGGAATTAGCACAGGAGATTTACTAAGGGTCGTCACAACACCAAGATGATCAATCCAATTCTGTTGGTATGTCACTTGGAGAGTTTGCAGAACTGCTCTGTACCCGTAAGAGGTAGGCTGGAATGATGAACAGTTACTAGAAGAGAATTGTTCATAAAGAATTTCAAGTGTATTCATGCCAACAAGTACTGAGGTTGGATAATCAGGTCTCACATCAGGAACAACAAGTGCAAGCGTTTGAACTGGGAAGTCACTCCCAAGAAAGTCTTTTGGAAATGTCATGGCAACCTCAACATACCCAAGGTATGGAACACATTGACCAGCAGCCCCCTCCACATGAAGAAGCTCATTCAATGGGTGGACTGGCTGATCGGAGAGATGCTCATTATAGAATGAAACTGGAATTGTGGTAACCTGGGAACCAGTATCCAGTAGACACGGGCAGTTGCAACCTGCAATGTTGACTTCTGCTGTACATCTGGATCCAACTAATCCTGGTGGTAATCTAGTGTGGATCTTTGTCTGCGACTTTGCACACTTGGCATGCTTTTTGTTCTCAGCGGGACAAGGTTGGTCCAGCTCAGCTCCTGTTTGCCCCTCAACAGGAACTGGAACTAGTTTAAATCCTCAGAAGCAGAGGACTTTTGCTTCTGCCACTTTTGTTTGCTGTCAAATTGCTTCCGCTTGGCACTTACCAATGCTGAATTGGGTGCATTTTCACATTGTGGCTTAATGTGACCATCTTCTCCACAGCGGAAGCAAAACCCTGGTTTAGGGCTGGAGACGCTAGGTTTTGGATTCTTACCAACCTTCTTTGGCCCATAGAGCTTTGGAGCTGGGCAGGCAGCAACCGGTGGTTTGACATTACACTGCTGTGCTGTCAAAGCTGAAAGCTGCTGTTGTATAGCTGCCATCTGTTGTGAGAGCCGTTTAGTCAGAGTGGTTAGCGCAGCACAGAGGTTAGTTTCTTCTCCAGTATTGGCAAACTGGGCATTAGTGGTGGCTTTCTGTTTTGTCGGTCCCAAATGCTGTTTCATCCTTAATGTCTTTGCTGCCTCTCTGTCCTCTTCAGTTTGAAGGAGTAATAGAAGCTCAGTAAATTTGGGGGGGTTGTGCTTCTTTTGCTTAAGTTGGAGTTCCGATATTAAATTGTTATCCCAACATCCCCTGCAGAATTGATTCAACAGTCGGTTGTCTATGTCTTTCTCTAAAACACCCCCTCTTTTTGCTGCATGCTGTAATACCACCTGCAGACGTTGCAAATAGGCCGAAGGCTTTTCTCCGCTGTCCTGGAAGGTGTCCATGAACTTTTTTTTTTTTTTTTTTTTTTTTTAATAAATAGGACAGGGGGAATGAATGAGAGAGAGAGGGGGAGAGAAAGAAAGAAAACCAAAGGGGAGAAGAGACGGTGAGAAGGGGGGGGAAGAGAGAGAAAAAAAAACAAAAAAAAAAAAAAAAAACTCCTGGGTCACCTGTATGGAGAAAAAAAAAAACAAAAAAAAAAAAACCAACAAACAAAAACAAACAGGAGACAGCAAACAACAAAGAGCAACATAATAATAGAGAAAACAAAGCACCATCACAATAAACTAGCTAGTCATAGATATCAGTATTTACTAAGTAATAAACGATATTGTGCAGCACGCAAGATAGACAGCGCACAGTGTGCTTTGAGGCAGCAGCCAAGAAAGCTTTAGTCCGCGTCTGTGAATACCCATGTGTGCATACCTGTGTGGATCAGCATGCTTGCATTCCAAAGGTTTCTCCATGTAATGATCTGCTAGGGAGTGTGGGGGGGCCACAGCCCCGTCCTCCAGGGTGTGAAGCGGGTATGGAGGAGATCAAAACTCCAGACATCCAGAGGCCCCCAGAACACAAGAGACCATGGAAGACCAACAGAGGGGCAGCCGTGTCCATGAACTTGGCGTATAACTCATCTCCATCTTGCACAGTGCCATAGGCTGAGTCAAGTTGTTTCATATAGACCTCTGGTGGTGTGTCAAGGCTGAGATGTTTTACCATATTACAGGCAGGAGGCAGTAGACTGTCACGAATCAGTCTGGTGCGCTGCAGATCAGATATAGATGGATCTTTCAGGGCTAATTCGACCCCTGACCGCCATATATCATAATCTGTCTCTTGGATTGGCCTGGGCACTTTACCAGAAAACGCTCTCAGTCGATGGAATGCATGCAGCGAGCTGTCCCCACTCCGAACAACGTGTTCCACAACATAGCGTTGTACTTCAGGAGGGTTGAGATCAGCCGCTGGAATGGAGGCAGAATGCCTCTCTCCGCCGTGCGCTTCAGCACTACTGGCAACAGAAGGGGACTTAGATGGAAGAGGGGCTGGTAGTGAAGAAGGAAAGACTGAATCGGGAGGGTTTGAATCTTCTAGTTCTGGTTTTGCAACCACTGGAGTCTCTGGGTTGAGCTCTGCAAGGGACCGGCGTATCTGGGTCATCCCCTCACTGAGGACTTCTGCATAATCCCTCCCAGATAATTTGGCTATTCTTTTTAAGTCTGCCAAGTAAGTATTTGTCTTGGAACCACTAACTCTTGATGCATAAACTTCAGATAGACTTTCAATATGGAGTTTGTCACCTGAATCTGACATAGATGTGTGCGGTAGCAACTGAGACAACCGCGTTAAAGATAAACCCGAAGCGTACTCAGCGACAAGCATGTCATTAAATTCAGATCCTGGTGAATCTATAGTAACCTTGCGAGCTATGTCACCATACTGTTCAAGGAAAAGTACAACTTCATTAACTGAGTGCTCAGTTACTCCGTCAACTAAAACCGCATTTGGGATCTTAATGGCAAGTGTCTCAAAAACTTCCATTATGGGGAAAAATGAATTGGTGAGTTTGAATATATATTAATTACTAACCAAATCAGCTCCTGGCTGGCTCGCCAAGAAATGTAACACTGATGTAGCGCTAATGAGTTAATACAGGCTAGGGATTGAGTGTGATTATTATTAATCAGAAGATTTAGGAATGCTACTGGAGCTGATGGGCAGTAATTAAATACACACAACACAAAATGCTTTTGCAGGTACCATGTATTTAACCGAAAGCAAAGAAAATTAAGAAAAGAAAATGAAAGCTTAAATAATCATTCCTGCTGTAGCTATTTAATTAATAGAAAAACCCAGTGGGGGTGCACAAAAACAACTAAGCAAATTCTTCTGGCTTATACCAAGCAATATAGATTCTCAAAAAAAGTTCCCCATAAATAACACATGTTAACATCGAAAACACTGATCCACACTGAAGTCCATGAGTTTTATCTGAATATCCATGAGAGATGTCCAAGCGCTATTGTCCATAAACGGGGGAACTGGTGTGTATGATTGTGGAAATCAGTGTATTCGGATATTACGGGACAGAGCGTCGTCTTTGATAGCTTCCTACCAGTCCAGTGGAAGCTTCAATGCAGAATGAGTCCTGCTCCTAGCCGTTCATTGGCTCGCCATCCTTTTTCATACCCAAAAAAGGTTCACCTGGCCTGCATTAAATAAACAAGGCCAATAAGAAATCACAAGAATAATACAAAACTGTCAGCCAATTAAGCTAAATACATTAAGTTATTCTTGTTCCTGTGTACACAATTTATAAATAAATAAACAAACAATATATTGGTTAAATATAATATTTCTAACCAATAAGGATTTAACTGGAAACATTTCAACTGCTACATACATACATACATACATACTATGTAGCTCCACAACATTTGTTATTCAACAACTATCAGTCAAATCAAAATCAAATTGTTTGGACCGGCAGCAGCCGATTAGGGTCAGCTGGTAGCAATACAAACAGTCAATTAAAAGTTCAAACTCACCAATTCCGTTCTGTTCAGTGCACAACAACATTATGGCTCTGGCTCACAGTAATCAGCATCTAAGTTGCATAAGTTAGTTGGTGTTAAAAAAATGCATTAAAACGGGAAACGCAAATGTTTGCCAATACACACCTGCAGCAGCTCTGTCACCTGGCTTGCCTCCACGCATCTGACGGGAGGAAGCCGAGACAGGCTTACTATGACCTACATGCCATTCGATTGGCTGAGCAAAGTCATGTGGTTGGAGTCATGCATTTGTGATGCGTTCAATGGCAGGAAATAAGTGCAGGAAATTACTCTGGGTTACAATAGCATCACACAGTCTTACATCCTTCATGCAATCTTACAACATCGCAAAGCTGCTCTATTGGATTGCAATCTGGTCACATTCAAAAAAGCAGCTTTTGGTGATCTGAGTTGTGACATGGTGTGTTATCCAGCAGGAATCAGCTCTCTGAAGAAGGGTACACTGTGGTCATAAAGGGATGGACATAATCTGCAACAATATTTAGGTAGACTGTGGTGTTTAAACAGTCCTCATTTGGTACTAAGGGGCTCAAAGTGTGCCCAGAAAATGAACCCCACATCATTATAGTCTGAAATGTTGACACAAAATCGGATGAATCTATCCTGTTCTAGGCTGACAAGAGTGGCACCTGGTGTGGTCTTCTGCTGCTGTAGACTATCTGCTTCAGGGTTTGTTGTGATTCCGAGATGCTCTTCTGGATACCTTGGGTGTTACGACTGGTTATTTGAGTTACGGTTGCCTTTCTAGCAGTCTGTTCAGTCTTCTCTGACATCTGCTATCAACATGACATTTTCTCCAAGAGAACTGCTGCTCGTTGGATAGTTTCTCTTTTTTGGACCCATTCTGCTTTTGTGGGAAAGCAGAAGATTATTTCAGTTTCTGAAATACTCAGACCAGTCTGTGTGGCACCATCAACCACAGTCATTTAAATCACATTTGTCCTTTTTCTGATGCCCAGTTTGAACTACAGCAGGTCATCGTGACCATGTCTACATGCCTAAATACACGGAGTTGGTGTTGGCTATGTGATTGGCTGCTTAGATACTTACAGGTGTTCCCAAGAAAGTGAGCAGTGATTAGGGTGTGTTTTATTTATAGTTGCCTAAAATTCTGAGTTTGGCCTTACTCATTACTTTGGCATCTAAGTAAAAAATTGCCATGACCAGCATAAAGCATATGTGTAATACTGGAAAAAAAAACAAACTATGGAACAAAGACACCCCCCTCCCCCGCCAAAAACAAAACAAAAACTAAACTAAACAAACAAAAAAATCATCTACCACATTATCTTGCCTAAACTGGCATTATCGTGTAAGCCCAAACACTGCAGTGCTAGTGCTCATAAAAGAAGTTTCAGCAAAACGCTTTAATGAAAGAAATGCAGCTTAACAGATAAACACATTATTAGTTTATCTTTTATTTTTTCACAGTCAGAAGTCAGACTGCAAGGGGTCAAGCTTTTGAAGCAGCCTTTTCTAAAACGAATCTTGTATTTTGGGCAGACTGTTGTGTGTTTGTCTGCCCTGCTCATGATATTCTGCCCACACGCCTCAGTTTAAACACCAAATCGAATTAAGTCTGTTTTGCTCAAGAGGTACATTTGACCAGTCAACTGATTTTCATTTTCAAGAAAACTTTTTTGCCAGCTTTGAAATATTTGATCATTTCCATACGCTCTATGCTGTTATGAAATATTGTTTGTGTTGGACTGGTAACAGATCAGCTGATCAACACTAAATACCAAAAAAGAAACCCTCAGAATGACATGTTGTGCATTCAGAGATGCTCTTATGCATACTATAGTTGTAATGAGTGGTTATTTGTCTCCCTATCAGTCCTTCTCTGACCTATAGCATCAACAAGGCATTTTCACTCAGAGAACTGACATTCACTGGATATTTTCTATTTTTAGACCATTCTCTTTAAACCCTCAAGATAGTTATACAGGAAAATCTGAGCAGATCAGCAGTTTCTGAAATATTCAGACTAGCCAATTAGTACCAAGAAACATGCCACAGTCAGATATGCTTTAAATACCTTTCTTCCCCCATTTTGATGCTTCAGCAGGTCATCTTGATCAGGCCTACATTGATTGGCTGATAAATATTTCATTTTACAAGCAATTAACATGTGTTCCTAATAAAGTGGTTTGTGGAGTGAACAGTAATTAACCTCAATATGAAAGCACTTTTAAAGTAGATTTGCTTTGCTATGGCTTTTTTTTTGTTTGTTTCATGGAGAAATGTCGTATAATTGTTGAACAATTTCTCCATGCAGTCTTCAAAGTGGGCACTCAATTTTACTGTTTTTAAGATTCTGACTTAATAACAGTAATAATGGGTTGAAGTTTTAAAATGTGGTCATGCTAACAATCATGTTAATATGTTTGGTTTTTTTTTTAGCATTAGCATGCAGCAGTTTATATATACTGTGTTTATATAAGGCTGGCAATTTGCTATTTAAATGTCCACTTCTTCCCATTCTCTAAAAGATGTTTTAGTAGTACATCTGCCCATTTTAATGTTATTAAATAAGTTATTAAGACATACATTTGTTTCCCCCAGAACACTTCCCACTTATTATAAATTAATTTAAAAAATGTTATACATAAAGAGGATTGTTCTAATTATAAGGATGTAGGATTTAACATGCTGTCCAAAAAGCATCTCCCTAGAAGTATTTGCAGGGCCGCTGATGTGATGGCAACTTTAGCAACAGGCAGGTTGTGACATTTTCCCCAGACACTGACCCACAATGTCCAGCCGCAACTTCACTTTTGACTCTCATGGGCCTATATGACATTTGTTATAATGAAACCTGTCTGCTTATTTGTCAGACTGAATGTGCCCTACAGTTTTTGATACATAAAATGATTGCAAACTTGTTCAACATGTATTCTTTTCATTGTACAGGTAATTTTACTAATTTAGGCAATTAAGTAATTGGAGGAATACTATAACTATTATATATATATATATAATAGCCAGCCAGTAGTTCATTTTAACTATTTTTAACTGTTAACCATTTCTATAAAGATTTAAATAGTTGTTGTTTTTTTAAAGAACATTCTTGGTTTCAAAATTCTTAGGTTTTGGGTTTTTGTTTTTTTTTGTTATTGGGTTGTTGTTTTTTTTTATAATAAAACTAGTTATAAAATCCACTTTCCGAATAACCAAAGTGTTAAACAGCAACAGACTTTCTTATTTAATGCGGCATGCATTTGCAGCATCTGTTTCCGATGAAAATATCCTTTAAATCTTTAACATAGCCACTCGTTGTTCAGTGCATCTGCGGGCTAGTGCATCCTCACCAGTGCAGGTTTATGCTTGTTGCTGGGACATTCTCTTCAGTAATCTGAGAGCAGGCTGTTTTCTCTGCAGTTCTTTTTTTCAATGCAGAGAGAGGCGGGCCGAGCCGGGCCGGGTCAGCTGGCTCATATGGCTTCATGTGATTCTGCAGGGAGGTGTTAATCTAAGAGGAAAGAGTTTTTCCAGCATCCAGACTACACCATTTGAGAGCTGACCGCCTTCCGTGGCTCAGCTGAGCTACCGGCCTGTTTTTCTTGTGGGATATCCGTTTCACTCGTGTGGCTCATTCCGGATAGCGACGCGCTGCAGTTCAGATAATGGGAGACACTCAGTCTGCGCAACGTGCGGGCAAGAAGGATGCAGAGGAGGAGGAGGAGAGCGCAAAAGTGAATGATGTTCAAACTGTGCAGGATACTGAAGACAAGGTAACATATCCCAAGAGCCCCAAATTCTTCCTTTATGGCTGTATTAACTTTGCAACAAGGATTTAGCCTGTCCTCTTTTCCAATCAGTGGTTTTCATTTGATTCATTATGGTGACAGAGAACAAACAGTAGGCGCTTTGAAAGATTAAAAAAAATGCTGAGGCTGGATTTTGTTGTTGTTGTCAGGACGGTGCACACGCTGCATGCCAACACATCAATTAACGTCAGAATAAAAGGAAAGTCCTTGTCCCTTCAAAGCGGATGAGTGCATCCAGCAATACTGGGACACTGACGAGCAATGTGATTATTTTTAAGCTTTTCTGTAACAGGAAGCATTATTGATTGCTTTATATATTGTGCTGGGTGCACAACAGCCTAGTGTCATTTCTCCTTAGACATAAAGACAAAGAAAATAAAAGGGGAAAAAGTCTTATATGTGATGCATTTCATATGTATATATGTCCCACATTGACTGAAACTCTTTTTGGCCCCATTTTCCTTATACAGCAAGATTTGCAAAATTGGAAAAAGAATAATAATTGTAAATCATAGCCTGAGTCTTACAACACAAAACTTAAACCATTTACTGTAAAAGTTGTTGTTGTTGTTGTTAAATGGATTGTGTGCAGTGCCTCATGTTGCAATTGTGAGTAAATTTAATGGCCCTTGACTGCTGGCTTTTGGCTCTTGAGGCTACCTGATAACTTACATAGTATTACTCTTCTGAATAGTCGTTTTTCACTATTTCATTGATGGCGCAGAGGTTTTCATTTACTGTAGATGAAAGAGGAAACAGCATGGAGGAATGATGACCTTTCATTCTTGGAGTGAACCAAATAAAGCCCATGGGAGAGATGGAATTTCTCCCCTGCTGGACTAAGCAGAAAACAACATTGATTATTAGTGTACAACATTATAACAGCTCATGCCGATGAGGATGTCAATTAGCACTGTCCTGTAAGAATCAGTAGAGAAATTGATGCTTTTTCTTGGCGATGTTGTGTTGATTTGATGCTATATTCGAGCATGCTGATTGTTATTAAGGTGGAGACATGACACTGCTGGAAGAAATCATGTGCTTAAGCTTGGAAGTGGGGTGTTAAAAAGAAAGAAAAAACACTAATCCCAATAAGTTGTATTTAAATTGTGATAATGGGAGTTGATGATGATTATGGCCTTTAACTATCTAAAACTAGGTTGTTTTGCCTTCAGTTGTTATTATTTTCGGGCTCTTGGAGAGCTCGGATAGTCAGTTTAAATTCAGTTTAAATTAGATAAAGCACTTAAAATAAGGCAACATTATAACATGAGTAAAAAGATAAGCAAAACTCTGTACATCTAATAAATTGGTTTAAAAAGTTGAAAAATAAGCTTAACTTGGAAATAATATTACCGTCTGATGTATTTACAGTTGTTTATTTAGGTTTCTTCGGCACACTATTGGGTGCAGTTTCTTATTCCCTAAACCCTGCTCAGACATTCCCAACTAATCTGACTCATGGATTTAGGATTGGAAAAATCAGGAGCGTTGACTCTAAGGCTGCCACAAAACCTAGCCAATAGTAACTGGTCTATACTGTTTCTATAGGTCTTTGGCATCCCTGTTAATTACAGATGGAAATTCTTCAGAGGTTCAAACTAGACTTGTTAAATTTTTTTCGTGCCATGCACACATGAGCAGAGATTTATTGTACATTCAGTTTTGTGCTTTTTTTCAGCCTCTCAAAACCAATGGGCAGATCTCTGAGATAAATGGAAAAGCAGACAGCTCTATAGCAGCACTCAATGGTCACTGCAAAGACGAGATTTCTGCAGAGGGTGGGTATTCATAATTTGTGTATTTCTGCCAGCATGGTTTCAATAGAAGCGCAAGTTGTTGGGTTCTAAGTGAAAGAATCTGTTAGCACACTAGGCCGATTTTTCAAAAGTATTTTAATGATTAATTTAATTGTTGATTTAACTATCCTTTCCTCAGACAAAGATGTTGCAAAGACAGAAAAGTCCCCTAAAGAAGAAAAAACTCCAGTGGAAAGTGTTGACATCAATGCAAAGACATCACCAGATGAAGCTGATGCAAATGAAGTTGAAAAAGTAGAAATTATCGAAATGGAAGAGAAGCAAAATGACATCAATGAAAGTTTTAGAAATTTTTTCAGCAACATTGGTTTGAAATTGACAGTTAAAAAAGGCTCTGGTGAAGAGGCTGAAACAGATGTGCCCGAGGAACTACCAAACATACCAGAGGAGGTCAAAGATAATGCACAAGAGGTCAAAAGTGAAAATGAGGAACAGAGTGTGGATGTAAACACAGCACAGGAAGCAAATGAATATGATTCAACAACATGTCCCAGTCTGACAGATGGAACATCAGAGAATATTGCAGAAAATGCAGACATAAAGAAAACAGAAATCAAAGAGGAAGCTGAGCGTGATAATGATGATGCAAGAACAACTTCACCTGCTGTAAATGAAGATGGACACCAGGATACCACACAGGAACTGCATCCAGCATCACCAATGATTACTGAAGAAAAGGTGGTTGAATCTCCATTAAAAAGGTTTTTTACCACAGGAATCTTTTCTAGTCTACGGAAGAAAAAGAAACTTGCAGAAGATGAGGTGACCGAGAAAGAACTGGTGGATATGGGGGAAAACGAGATTGCTGAAATAGCAGAGCAAGCAGTGGAAGAACAGGATAAGGAGGAGATTACTCTTGATACTGAGGCAGCTACAACTGAGAAAGGACTTGGAGAAGCTAAGATCGTGCCTGCAGTAACCACTCAGGATGATGTTAAACCACCTTCCATGAAGAGATCAGATGGTGAGGGTGAAATACTAAACTCTCAAGAAAAAGAAAAAGTTCAGGCGAGTCCACTGAAGAAGCTAATGTCAGGCTCTAGTTTCAGGAGTCTTTCCAAAAAACAGAAAACAAAGAAATCAAGTGACACAAAGATCACTGACTCTCAAGAACAAGTCTCTGATCAGCTGCTGTCTTCAACAGAGTCAGCTGAAAATCAGAAAGACGAAAGTCCTGCACAGCCCTCTGCCCCGGTAGCAGAAGAAGAGGACAGTGCATGGGCAACCTTCAAAAAACTTCTGACTCCAAAAAAACGTAACAAGACGCCTTCATTGAGCAATGAACAGGCACAAATCTCAGGTTCAGTAGATGAGGCTAAACCAAGTGAAGGGGGGGAAATATCAGATCACAGCACAGAAGAAGGGAAAAAAAGGAAAGACTCATCTGTGTCATGGGAAGCTGTTTTGTGTGGATCTGGAAGGAGAAAAAGCCGAAAATCATCAGACTCAGAAGAAGAAACACCCCCAAATAGCAAGCAAGACAGTGGACTTAAACAAGGTGCAGAATCACCACTAGAAAGATCTAACGAGGCCCAAGAAATTAAAGAAGGAAGTCCTCCAGAGAGTGATGGGGAGTCAACATGGAAATCATTTAAAAAACTTGTCACCCCCAAAACAAAAGCCAAGGATCTGGATGAAAGCAAAGATATCATTCCTTCTGACAATGATGTTACTCAACCTGAGTCCACATTTTCTATTAAGAATCTCCTACCTGGAAGAAAAAAGAGAAAGCCTGCTGAAACGCTAGAACAAGTATCTTTAGATGAAGCTGACAAGGAAGCTTCAGGTGATGAAGACTCTGAGACTCCAGCTGTGATTCCACTGTCAGAGTTTGCAGATGAAATGGGAGAAACCAAGGCAGATGTAGAAAGTTACATACCAGAAGTAACAGACAATGAAGTCCAGCAGGACTCCACTCCACCTTGTGATAGTCTTCCACTCGAAACACAAACGTCCCAAGACAATGAGGAAGCTTTAGAAAATGAGGTTCCTAAAACACTGGCTACACCTGCTCCAGTTGAAGAACCAGATGACCTTACAGAATCAATCAGTAAACACCAACAACTCAGTGATATTCCAGAGGAGGGAGTACTTACAGAGACCATGGCCACTCCGGCTTCAGGCATTGAGGAAGCAGCAAGAGATGACACTATAGCAGAGGACCTGGTAGAGATCACATCTGAAGCCATAACAGCTCCAGAGCCTGCTGATGTTACTGTGACAGATGAAACTGAGATGATCTCTGCAGTTTCCCAGTTATCAGACTCTTCAAAAACATCTGGTAATGCAACACCTGTCCCAGCTGAATACAGTGTCAACAACACAGAGTTGTTGCTAGAACAAGTTGCTGAAACCATCTCTGTAAGCACACATGTAGTCCCAGTGACTTTAGAGGAGCCAAGTTCAGAAAGAATAGTTAGTTCTGTCTCGCCTCAATTACTTGAAACATTTGAAAAAGAACAGCCGAAAATCCTGGAAATACACAAAGGATCAGATGAAACAGTGGTAAACGCAGAGCTAAATGCTGAACCAATTGATGCAATTAATGAAGTTGAGGCAACAGCCCAAACAGAGAGCATACCTGATGTTAACAAAGCTGTTTCAACAGAGATTGTATCTGAGATTGTATCTGAGGAGATTGACAATGCAGAAGTCACTGAAGATGAAGTTCATGAGGTCAGTGTTACACAGGTGCAAGAAAGCATGAAAGAATTAGAAGTTACTGATGACAGCCAACATGTGCCAGAATGCATTTCTGAAGAAAAGGAAGAGTTACCTCAGGAGACATTACCTGAAAGTGATGAAGTTGCTCCAGATAAAGGTTCTCTAGTTGTGGCAGATCAAGTAGAAGAAGATGCCTCAAAAACTGAGGCTCAAGAAGCAGAGTCAGCTCTTTTTGTGGCTGATGAAACTAAAGATGGAAGCATCGAGCAAGAAGCCCAAAGTTTGTTCTCCATGGGGGATCAGATCAATCAAAATATTACTGAGCAAAGTCAAATTGAAGCTGAACCTTCTGTGGTGGTGGATGAGTTGGAAGCACTGGAAAATGTAGAAAAAGATGTAAAAGCTTCAGAAGAGGATACTGTTCAGTCACTTGAAGACGAAGCACCACACTTAGATGACATACCAGCAACAGAAATAGTTACAGATGATTCCAAGCAGACAGAGCATCTTGCTGAAGTGACTGTTGAGCCAGAAGATAGACAAACACAGACTGAAGCTCCAAAAACAGAGGATGATGAAGTGAAAGATGTAGTGGAAGTTGAGCAAAAAGCCACAGCAACTGCAGAAGAGGACAAAGTTCAATCACCTGAAGAAGAAGCACCGGCCTCAGAAGATGTTCCACCAGCAGAAAGTATATTTGAATCCAAACCGATAGGAGAGCATCTCACTGAAGATGAAGTTTCCATTGAGCCAGAAACTAAAGAGACACAGTCTGAAATTTTTGAAGTTACAGAAGTGCCAGAAGGTATTCAAGCCACAGCATTACAATCAGAAGAGGATAGTATTCAAGAAGAAATACAGCGCTCACAGGACATTCAGTCTGCTGAACCAGTAACAGATGAATCCAAACATACAGGGGAACATCTCATTGAAGTGACCGATGAGCCAGAAACTAAAGAGCGACAGTCTGAAGTTTCTGAAGTTACAGAGGTGCCAGAAGATGTTGAAGCCATAACATTTGAATCAAAAGAGGACAACATTCAAGAAGAAATACAACCCTCACAGGACATTCAGCCTGCTGAACCAGTAACAGATGAAAACAAACAGACATCAGAGCATCTCACTGAAGGTGAAGTTTCTAATGAGCCAGAAACTAAAGAGCCACAGTCTGAGGTTTCCGAAGTTACAGAGGTGTCAGAAGGCGTTCAAGCCACAACATTGGAATCAAAAGAGGACAGTGTTCGAACAGAAATACAACCTTCAGAGGACATTCGGTCTGCTGAACTAATAACGGGTGAATGTAAAGAGTTAGCAGAGAATCTCATTGAAGTGACTGATGAGATTAAAAAAAAAGAACCACAGCCTGAAGTTTCCAAAGTTCCAGAGGTACCAAAACTTCTTCAAGCCACATCACTGCATTCAAAAGAAGATAGTGTTCAAACAGAAATACAACCTTCAGAGGACATTCAGTCTTCTGAACCAGTAACAGATGAAAACAAACAGACAACACAACATCACACTGAAGTGGCCGATGAGATTCAAAACAAAGAATCACAGCCTGAAGTTCCAGAAAAGGTAGAAGCTGTACAAGCAGCCATATTAGATTTAGAAGAGGGGAGTGGTCAGTCATGGGAGAAAGAAGTAATATCAGAGGATGTTCCACATGCAGAAAAAGATCAGCCCCAAGAGGCTAAAATGTTACCAATCACTGAAGATAAAGGTGAAGCACTGGATGATTCCATAACCAAGGATGTTCAAGAACCAGCAGTGTTACAAGTGGTACAAGTCGTCACATTAGATTCAGAGGAAGGTCAACCTCAAGGAACTGAAGATGAGGTGATATCCAAGGATATGGGGGCAATGGAAACAGTTACAGGTGAACCCAAGCAGAAAGCAGTTGACCTAATGGAACCAGAAGCATCACTGCCTGATGCAGAAAACAATGTTCCTGCAACTGACCGTGAAGCATCCAAGTCTGCAAATGCAGTTGCATCAAGTGTTGAGGTGTTTAGCACTCAGGAGCTTGAAACTGAAGCATTGCTAGAAGATGTTCCGAAACCAGACACTGACCGCATTACAGATGAAACTGAGAAAAAACAACCAGGCCAGGATTTAGAAATAAACAAAGATCAGAAAACCGAAAGCATTCCACAAAATGATCAAGCTGAACACGAAGATAGAAAAGGTGAAGCTTTGGAAGAAATGGTACCAGCTGCTTATGTGCCTTCTGCAGAACAAGAAGAAGAACAAGCAAGTAATGATCAGGTCCATTGTGAGACTTGTGTTGACAGTGCTGAAGCTTCAGAAGAACCCAAATATGATGAGGATGTTAGTACAGCCCAAGTAAGTGTTGATGGAGAAAAAGCTGGTGAACTTCAAGGCACTGAGGTAATCACTGCTGCCACTGAGCACGCTGTAGTGATGCAAGTAATAACATGTAATCTAAAAGATGTTTCAGCAGTAATACCTGATGTTTTGATTGAGGAAACAACTGAGATTCGAGAACACTTGATAGAAAGAAAAGCAAGTGTGATGGAGGTAAAGGACACTTTTGAGAGCACAAGACCATTAGAGAAGAACAATGTCATTAACACAGCAGAAGAAGGCAGTGTGGTTGTTATGATGCATGTTCCATCACTAGAGTTTGACGACAATCACAGATTCCAAGTGCAAGTGGTGGATGTTGATATCAATTCAGCAGAGAATATCGTCAACACAATGATTGAGGTAGGGGTTACAGAAGCCAAAGAAGTTATTGATGTTTGTCATGAAACTCTTGAAAAAGTAGAAAATCTATCTGCCTCTACTGCAATCGAAGAGGAAGTGAATAACGAGGAAAACAATCGAACTGTTCAAGAAGTTATTCAATATGTAAAGGGGAATTTACCAGAGCCCACTCCTGAATCTGTGCCAGATAAGTTGGAACAAGAAGTTATAAAACAACCAGATATTAGCGAGACAGTTCAAAGTGCACCAAGTGAACCAGAGGATGAAAAAATGATGGACAGTTCTGGGGAGCTCATAGAAGAAGAGGATGAAGGACATGGGATCCCAGCTGAGCAGAAAGAGTCTGAGGATCAATTGCGAATTTCTGATTTAGGTTTAGATATCTCTACCCATGATCACACAGAGGATCTGGAAGAAACTCAAGCTGAGCAGCAAAAATCAGAGGTATGTGTGACAGCGGAGGATGCAACATCTGAAGAATTAGCTAAGAAGAAAGATGGCGATACCACCACAGAAGCACAAAAACTACAAAGTACACAAAGCCAGATTGTTACACCAAATAACACAGGATTAGTAGCCCCCCAGAACACGGGTATGATCTCGTCAATAGGTAATGTAGAGTCTCCTTCAAGCCTGTCCTTAGAATTCAAACTTAACATACAGTTTGGGCAGCTAAAGGCACCAGCATCCCCACCACCTTCTGCAGAACCTGTGAAACAGCTTAATGTGTCCGAAGTTGCTGTTCAGGCAGTAGAAGCAGTGGAACCTACAAACCTGATAAATGCAATGCAAAGAGCTGAGAGCGAGAAACAAATGGAGCTAATGGAAGTCGCTATTCAGACAACAGAAATCACTGAATCAGAAGCTGTGGTCTCCCATCAGCCTAAACTTCAGGACGTTGCTGTTCAAGAAATGGAAACAACACAACCAGCAGAACAAGCTGAATCAGAGGAACCAATAATCTCCAAAATCCAGGCAGCAGAAACCACCAAACCGCTGAAGCAAATCACAGAGAAAGCAGAAAAATTAGATTTAACTGAAAGAGCTAAGATATCAAAACAGCCAGTACTACAGGCTGTTAGCATCCACACAATAGAAACAATAGAACCAGTGGAACAAATTCAGTCAAAGCAATCGATAATACCAGACATTCAGGCCACACAAACGACAGAACCTGTGATGCAAAAAGAGAAACGAGGCCTGTTGATCAGTCATCCTGCAGTCTTCAAGGCTCGTAGCAAAGAAAAAACAGCAGAGGAGCCCATTAAACAAATAGAGGAGGAAAATGATGACGTGTGGCTGGATGCTGAGGAAGACATTTACACCCAAGAGGAAAAGGGGGCATCCCACATCAAAGTGGAAGAACCCACGGAGCCTCAAGCTGGAAGTGCACATGAGGGAAGAAGGAGGGAAGAAGATCCTGAATCTGAGTTTGAAATGGCACCTGATACCAAGAGTGAGGATGAGGAATATCATCAGAGATTGCATGAAACAGGAGGAATAGGTGAAATTGAGAGTGAAGGTGAAGATTTTGCTGTTGCCCTGGAGTACCCAGTAATCACAACATGTGTCACTCAGGCAGAATGGGATTAACCTAACCCAGCTCAAGTGTTACTAAGTGGTAAGCCACATCTTATTCTGTATATTTTCACAATCAATTTCAATTAAACGTATGCCCTTTTTTGTATTTCTTTTTGTAGGTGGAACAATCAAAAAGTAAAAGGAAGAAAGCTTCATAAAGCCATCAAAGCCTTTTATTTCACATTATGTTGCACCAAAATATTCTGATATTTATTAGCGAAACTAGCCTTAATTGCTAAGATTATCTTATTATTATACAGTATATGACTTAAGAGAGTGTTTTGGAAAGTGTGCATTGAAAAAAAAGGTTAATCTTCTCAGGGGGCTTGAATTGTGATTTTTGAATGATTTTAGAAGTGTGACAATGAGCTATTTTACCACGCAGGGGCCTCAGTAAATTTAACTACCTGTTTGTCATGTAATGGAACTTCATTGCTAATTTTGTCAGGTCTCTCCACTCATAATTCATACATTATTATGCCTAAGTTTTTGAATAGAATGTATATGTCAGTAAGTCAATAAGAATATCATAATATATTTGTTGAATCTTTTCACCTTTTATGGTAAAAAGCTTAAAAAACGTTCAGGTGTTATTCACAGACCACATTAAATCATGATGTATGTTACCAGTTACAGCACATAGAAACACCTTTTTATAAAAATTAGCAAAATGTAGATATTTCCACAACACATTTATTTGCAATTAGTATTTCACTTATGCCACATGATTTAAAAAGTCAGACCTGAACATACTGAGGATATATATATATATATATATATACATATATTATTATTATTATTATTATATGTGATCTTGTACATAATGAATATTTTAGTGATTAGAATTTTTACTGTGAGCAGTTCGAAAATATAAGCATGGTGAGAGCATGGCATGAAGCAAGGTGTGACAGTGTTTAATTTAAAGCTCAACTTAATTAAATACGCAGTTAATCAAATTTTAATCAGCAGTGCCTTAAGCAACCATGTTTACTCAAACTTTTCTGTTCTCCTGTTCTTTAACAGGCTGTTTCTACCACTGAAAAAAATAAAAAGTGGAAATTTTGATTGTCTCAAAATTTCAAGTTAAGCTGAGAATTTGAGATACTAACCCTGAATTTAGACTTAGAGACAGGAAAAAAAAAATCTAAGTGCCAGAAACAAGCCTCCTCACTAAGCTTGATGCCTGAGGCTCAGTAATCAAACTGCAACAGTGAGAGAAATAAGCTTGTGAAAAGGTATTTATGTTAGCTGTATGCTTTTACTTTGAAATCTCATTTCCATTACTGCCTGTTATGGACAATCCTTGCTTGTCTGATGTCACTAATATTGATTTATGTGTATTTATATGTTTTCTGATATATTTACCAGTGTTTAATTAATAAAAACTATTTTATTTGAATAAATTAATACATATAAATTAAAAGTACTTCAGTAATTATTTGTTTACTGCAAAAGAAAAGAAATCTGTTAATAATGTTTAACATCCAAACACAGAAATATTGAACATAAATACTTTATTCCCATCTTTTATAACAGAGTTACAGTTGGTGTTTGGGACTCAGTAAATCTGGATGCATTTCTACATCCCCCCCCCCTTCTTTTTTAAATCAGCTGCAAGATCAGTGTCAAGGTGTGGGAGTCCCTGCCTTCCCATGCAAATAAGACCTTTTAAAAATGCATCTTTGACACTGACAAGAAAACATAGATGCTTTCTCATGACGTAAAAAGAAAATTAAGAACATAAAGACAAAAAAAGTCCCAAAACATAAAGGTCAGATCATCACAAAAGATTAAAAATCTTTTTTTGCCTACTTTGATTTTTCTTTGTTTGTTTTTTTTCACAGTAATAAAGAACAAATGTGTGTAAAATACTGCTCCCGCCCGCAGCCAAGATCCTCAGTAACAATTTGTGAAATTCTTGATTTAAAAATAATTCATGGTTTTCAGAAAGTTGCTGATGTAACACATGAAGAGTAAATACATTCAGCGTGATCTAGGTCCCCTTCATGACTCAGTGCCTTCGCACAGTGCAGCATTCTTCTTTCATAGCTGCTTGTGCCCTTTTTAGAGTTGTTGTAGCTTCAGAGCAGCAATTTAGAAGATCATTTTTGCGAGTTCAAACATAACCTACAAGAGAAACAAATGAGATGCACTCATTATTAAACATCTCCCTGTTTTTTTTAAAGCATGAATAAAGGTTTGTTTTAAAAATGCTGCATTCTTTGAGGCTTCTTGCTTGAGCTCTTTTACCTCAATCGTAATCAGGATGACTATCATCCACTCCAACCTCAAGCTGTGCTTCTCACTCAGGTGGCTCCTCATCAAGTCTGTCAGCTGCGTGCAATGTTCCAGCTTCTCATTCACAACCTAAAATGAGATAGATTATGAAGCTACATGGGCAAAAAAAATGATTGAGTGTTAACACAAAGACCCAGCAGCGATAGTTTATCCTTTACATTGACTCTGCGGTTGATGCTGAGGAACTGGCACGTCTTATCGTAGAGTTTTTCTAGGTTTTCTCTGTCCCAGTAGAAATCAGGCGTGAGGAGAAGGTCAGATCTCAGGTTTATACAGTGTCTGTCAAAGCAGAGTGTAAATAAAAATACTAAAGTACGGTAATACTAGAAAAGCAAACAAACAGCAGTTTTTGCATTTAGAAATAACATGTATAATTACACAAAACTCAAGGTGTATTACTTGCTCATAAATAGTGAATACAAAAATAGAAAGGATGTACTTTCCTGAATTTACCTTAATGTGAAAAGCTCTCCTATCTTCTGCATAACCTCTGCAGAGGACAACTTGACTCTTTTCCCAGACTTGAGTGTCTGGGTGGGAAAGGAAAAAAAAATTAGCATGCTGGCATTAGCATTTTAGAAAAATGCTAATGCCACGTGCATCTCCTAACACACAAACAACCATTATAAATAATCAATTATTCATTCTTGCTGTTAATTGTCCACTGTACCTCTGGAATTGATTGAATGGACTCTACAAAGTTGTCTAATGCTACCTCCCATATTGCCAACTTCACTGGAAAAGAAAGCAAAGAGAAAAGATTAGCAGTGTTCACAGGAAACAAATACATTTTTTATGATTCAGACTGGAAATACAGCTTCTCACCAGACAAACAAAGTGCATTTGAAAATGCAAATTTCTCCAAAACAGCTTCCTCTTGATCCATATCGTCACTCAGAATAAAGTTGCCACGCTCAAGCTTTGTATTTCCCCTGAGGTGGAAAAAAGTGTCTGTTTAGAAACGTTACAGAGTGTGAAAGTACTAACAAAACAAAGCTTGAGGCTCATCGTACTCTCCCACAGTGTAGTTAATCTCCTCATTTTCCCAGTGGACTAACGCTACTTCATAAGGCTGGATCTCATGGTGTTCCAGGATTCTCAAAATGTTTTTCATCTGTAAAGACCGAGGGGAAATTACAGAGTTTAACAATAGTATAGTAGAAAAGTGAACTGGAAATTAGATTAACTGCATTAATGGTGATGTTTGCTTACCGTTTTCTCCTCGACATTCCAGAAAACTACTGAGCCTTCTCTAAAAATTTAGAAAGTGGAACAAGTCAGTGTTTAGCCCTTCCTCTCATGTTACAAAACAAACTATCAGTTCAAGGTAATCATGAGGCAAGCAGTCAAACAAAAACTCTAGCTGAACAAAACAACTTTTAAACTTAGAAACTTTAGACTGAGATCAGGCATTATGGGGCCAAAGAAAAAAGCAGCTGTACTAAAGAAGTATTAGTAACTACACTGCTGAAAAATGCTAAAGGAATGCTTGATTGTCAGCGTATAACAAAAAAGTCAGCTAAACTTCAGGGATAGCAACCTGTAAGTTAGAAAGCATAAACTATTAAGACTCAGTTTCACCTGCTCTGGTGCAAATCAAAGGGACAACAGGTGCAGGGGAAGACAACAACAAGACAACCCCCCAAAAAGGGAATGGTTGCCACAGACCGTTTCTATCTCCTTGTCCTTGCTACCACTAGTAACATGAAACACTATCACCATCTCAGCCAGGTTGCACAAATAGTCCAACTCCTCCAGGATGGAAAATCCACACGTGCCATGGCAACAAAGTTTGTGCCTCTCAGCACAATCTCAAGAGTGTGGTGGAGATACCACAGGGAGATACCACAGCAGCAGGACCAGTATCTGCTCCTTTGTGAGAGGAAGAACGGGAGGTGGCCTACAAAACCTCATGTGCATGTTTTAGATCAAACTGTCAGAAACAGACTCCATGAGGGCGGCATGAGGGGCTGACATCCATCAGTGGGACCTGTGTTCACATACCAGCAACATGCAGATCGAATAGCATTCACTAGTGATCAACAAAACCAAAAGGTCCATCAGTGGGGCTGCATTCTCTTTACAGATGAGAGCAAATTCACACTGAGCATATGTGGCAGGTAAGAGTCTGGAGATGCTGTGGCGAACGTTATGCTGCATGCAACATCCAGCATGAATGGTTTAGCAGGAGGTCAGTGATTGTCTGAGGAGGCATATCCTTGGAGGATTACATAGACCTTCACAGCCCTCCCTGACTGCTTAGACACAATGCAGTGGGGCCTGGCCTCACGTGGCAAGAGCATCAACAATTTTAAAAGGCACCACTGATTAGCCTTGTGTAATCCAATCGACAATCTCAGCAATTGCATGTTTAGATTTGTGTGTGCATCTGATGCTGAGAAATAGATCACTGATATAGGCATACAGGCAAACCAAGGTACGCCTGTATCACCGAGTACTGACCAAACCAAATATCAATAATCCTCAAATTAAGCCATATTTTTGACAATGTTTGAACAGAACTGACCTTTCTACAACAAAATAATACCATTGGAGACAAAGTCTAAACCAAAGCACATCAGCATTACCTGAAGAAGAAGATTTGTGCATTATCATCTGGTTTTGCAGCCATGTCTGTGCTTATCACCAGAACATTCGAGGCATCTGAAAATAAAAACACGACGATCATGAAAGCCATCACTAATAATCTAATGCACAGCTGTATGACCTTTTCACTCATACCTCTGGGCAAATCTATCTCATGGAAGCCGTGGTTTATCAAGTCGTGAGAAAGTGTTGGCAAATGATACTGATCTGCTGTTGCAAAAGCAATGCACTGCATCATATCCTATGGAGACAAACAATTGAATCAACACATAAAACAATACCAGGCGCAGCTAAATAAAACATTTCACTACACTAAAGGGTAAATCACCTTGTCTTCACTGAGGGAAGGCTGGTTGGCTCTGGACGGCTGCTTCGTCCGTGGTCCCTTGGGTGCCCTCTTCCCAGGCACTGTGGCTGGTTTCAAACCTGGTTTCAACACTGACTTTACGAGGTTGGTTGAATACAAACTTGTTTGTCCTCTTGCACAGTTTGAAAGTCTCCCAGGGTCAGTCAAAAACCCACTGCTAAGACTTTTACATCCACTCAAAGCAGGCAAAGAAACATGTCTTTTCTGCTCGTGCTGCTGATGAATATAGTTTAAATGGCAGGTCCTGGAAAAGCTCCACGGAGCACAGTGAGTCCTGGCCGAAGTTAAAACGCAGCCTGATCTGCTCCCTGCATGCAGCTGGGCTCCCAGTCTGGACCACAACGTCCGGAGAAGCATCTTCCATTCACACTCACCTACAAATAACCTGCTGCCAAAGGAAAGTGCCTTTAGGTGACTGGAAGCACAGAACTATGTTAAACAAACAGATCAACTTAGCTAATGGACGTATAGTTATATTGTTACACGTTAAATCTAAAGTATAGACAACAACAGGAATCAAAAGTGCATCAGCAAGCAAAACACTCGTATATCCTGCAAACTAATTAGGATAATACATTCAGCAGTACTGCGGCTCCATGCCTGGAGCTAACTTCTGTATACATGCCAGCCGCAGACAATTCAGTGAGTAGAAAACGTCCGTTTCTTCGCTTACCAGGTTAGAAAAAACAAAATACGGTGTTAAATTAATTCACAAATTCCAGCTACCTTCAGTGTTTACAGTCTTGCATACATTCAAAGGCGGCGTGTTTGTTCCTCGTCGCTTGTTTCCTGCTCGAAGTGACGCAATACAAGTAGTCACATTAAGCTCTCAGCTCTGACTTGAAGGTAGAGCGTTTCCATTTTAAGCTGAACTATATTACTTACTAAAACTTCAAAACACAGCAGGAAGTACCTTAAAAATACTCAGTCGTTTATATTTAGACAAACTCGATCAGTTTATGAGTGGAAAATGTCCGGTAAGTGAAGCTCATACTGGGATTGAGCAGAAGGGCTACCTGACAGTCTAAACTCAGGGCTAACGTGGTGCTCATGGAATGACCTTCACATTGTTGCACGTTCAGCGTGACTTTGGATTTTTTTTATGTTACTATATAAATTAAGAAATCAATTTTTCTAAACTAAACTAAACTAAAATAAAATAAAATAAAATAAAATAAAATAAAATAAAATAAAATTCCACCAACTTGATAAACGAGTTGATGCCTGACAGGCTCAGCTACATCGCCCCCTTCTGACTGAGCCTGTGTTTGCTGTTGCCAGGAGACTTCTTAAAACAGAGGCAACATCTACTTAAAGTTCACTTCTCACCTCTCTTATTTGGAGTTATGGAAAACTCTAACGAGGTAGGCCTTAAAATATTTTAAATGTCTACTGAATTCAGTCATAGCGGAGGAAAAAACTAAATTGATTCCTATGTTGGCAACTTTTAAAAATAGATTAAAAAAAACATTTAATAACTATTTAGTACCTTTCTTCAACCTCTGTAATTAACAGTGCAATGAGAAGGAGAGGCTGAAGATGAGGGTTGCTGTTTTAGAAGAGAGTGTGAAGTCCAGTGAGGTGGAGTGCAAAGCCAGCAGAGAGACGGTGCTGAGGCTGGTGGCAGAGCTGGACCAAGAGAGGAGGAAGGCTGCAAGCAGTGTAGCAGCACTTGATTCACTCAAAGTGGTATATACACAACTTAAAAGAGTAGTTACTTTACAGTACAAGATTTCACATGTCTGGACGGCTTAACCCACGAACTAAAGGATTTAGTAGCGTTGTGTAAAAACTACTGACTTCTGTACGAAATTGTTAATTTAAAGATTTTATTACTTTAGGAGTAACTGCTAAAATTGCCCTATTGTTGTGGTGTTTGTATGTCATTTAGGAGCTTGATGGTCTGGCTGTTGGGAGAAGAAGTGTCGAGATGGAGAAGCAGACCCTAACTGAAAGACTTGAGGCCAGTAAGAGAGTAATAGAGGCAGCCAGGCGAGAGTCACACTGTCTGGAGAACCAGGTGGAGGAGCTTGAAAGAAGGATCCAAGAAGCTGAGAGCAAGCTGCAGGCATTCTTGGAAACGTTGGTCGGCCTTCTGGAGAAGAGGTGTGAGGACGTCATCCTGCCCACGGAGAGAGATGTTCTACAGACACTGGATAACCTCTGCAATAAGGTGAGGAACGTTGGGATTTCCAACAAAAAATGCTTAAAAGCTGCTTTAAAGCTAAATTTGTTCTCCAAGGTGCAAATGTGGCTCCAGCCAAACAACACATTTGCTGACAATTATAAATCACATTGTATTTTAGCTATTAGGATTACTTTTTGTTAATCGCTATATGTCATGAATGATCAGTTACTTGTGTAAAATGAAACATACTGGTTGATTTTTTTTTTTTACCAATAAGCATGCAGGTAGCACTTTAATCTCAATACTTGCAATTAGGGATGGGTATTGATAAGATTTTAACGATTCCGATTCCATTTTCGATTCTGTTTAACGATTCGATTCTTTATCGATTCTCTTATCGATTCTTTTTTTTTTTTTAAAAAGGAGAACACTAAGGTCGATTAGCTCAGAGCTTTGTTTTATATCTTCTCTTTGAACAAGATAGAAATTTAGGAGTAACATGGCCTTACAAACCCAACAGTGAGATCTTGAGAGATCCAGCCTACGGCTCTTCAATGGGGTGTCACAGGGTCCCCAGGAAAAAAAATTGTAAATGTAAAATAATAAAATAAATATTCTTGTGAGACATATCACATATTGACGGGGTCGGGTTATGTTAAAAAGTATAAATTGTTATACTTTGTTCATTGGTTCAAAGGTACCCCACACTTCTTTTTTTGTTTGCTTGTTTGTTCTGGTGTATTTTTCATTTGAACTGTTACTCTGCCAGAGTACTCATATTTACAAGATGGCATTGAACGCCCCATTGGTGTATCAGGAAAACTATTTTGTACGTATGTTCCTTGAAGGGGATTGAAGTCGTTCTTTTTTCCACCGCAGCGAAGGGCTAGGAGTAGGAGAGGAGCTGCTGTATGTTTTTGTTATCGAATCGATCTGATTGTGAAATAAAGCATATGCAGTGAGAAAGCAACTCCAGGAGTCATCCCTGCCTTAAAGCTGCAACATTCTTCTGTAGCAATAACAAAGTATAACATAAATTGTTCTGTGGCAATTACACAAGAATATCCAGTAATGTCCCTGCCCACAATTAAACACATTCACTTACCAAAAATCGGGGGCATCTGCTGTGGCAAATGGGTGCAAGCCTTTGACCACAAACTTAGACACTGCTCGGTGACATTAGTCTATCCTGGCCTGAAAGGAGACGCTACCGGTAGACTGCAGCGAGAACTACCAGCGAGCGCCAGCCAGACTCTGTCTGTCTCTCTCATCATGGTCACCTACATGTACAGTAATGGCAGGTTTTGGAATAAGGCAGATTGCGCTAACATAATATGCACTGTTAGTTGATTATTTACCTGCCGCATTAACGGGAGAGGACGTGCAAACGTTAGCGCTGCTGCTGGGTTGAGAGTCACGAGTCCGGAGCGGAATTAAAAACGCGTGTCATCGCGTGTTTTGTGAGCAAATGCTTTTGCATATTCGTAGTGTTTCCTCCCTTAAATGAAATATCTACTTTGCAAGTTGCCCTGTTGTCATCGGTTCTCATAAAGTATAATCAAACTTTTGAGCGTTTGAGCCGCTTAGGCGCCGTGTTTCCTGCCAGGTAAATGACGCTCCGCAACGTGGTGACGTCATTCGGGGCGACTGGAATCGATAAGGGAATCGTTTGCAAAAATGGCAAACGATTCCAAGGAATTGAAACAGTGGGAACCGGTTCTCAGCAAGAACCGGTTTTCGATACCCATCCCTACTTGCAATACAGCTAAATATTTTTTTTATTTTAATTTGCAGACTAATAACTACATCGACTGGATAACTCTGTAAAGTAGAAGAATATGTCCCAAAGCACAGCAATTGATGCAGTTACTTGTATCTTTATGTTAACTCTTCCTGTTCCATCTGTCAAGGACTTAGTCCAGCTGTAAGATAAAAAGGAGTGTGCACACAATAGTTTATGTTACCACACATTTTCACTATGCTGGTCTTTCAGAGCTTGCCAGAGGTGGAAATGAGGCTGTGTTGTGTTTCTGAAAAGCTGAATGAGCAGACAGAGCTTCATCACATTGCACAACAGAGGGCTCAGCTTGCAGAGCAGCAAGTCCAAGACCTGAGGGGAAGACTGCAATGTCTGGAGGCCGAACTGCTGACAGCAGACATGCATTGTGACCGATTGCAACACAGCAAACAGGATGTGAGTAAAGTCATGTGACTAAGCATATAAGTTACAGATACAGGTTGGTATAGCGACACATTCCTATGATTTGTCTCTTTTTTTTAACAGTATGAGGAATTCTTGGAGCAGCTGTCCAAGACGATGAAGGTTGAGGACTTTGACATTGATCTTGACTTCGAAATGAAGCTAAAATTCATTCTGTCACGTGCCGAACAACTTGTTAGACAAGAGGGAACTGCTTTAGTTGAGAGTAAAAGTCTGACTTACAGCTTACAACGGAAGGTAGTTTTTTTGTTTGTTTTTTGTTTTTATCATTCACAAGTTTATACAAGTGGAGAGTGGTGCTGAACAAGCAGATAATTTACCTCTAAATGCACAAACGCAGCTTAAAAAAATGTATACAGTTGATTTAAAATATTCCCATTCCCTGTAGTTGAAATCACAGAAGGAACAAATAGAGAGCAAAGGACTCCACATCCAACTACTGAGGAAAAAGGTTTCAGAGCTGGAGGAGGAGAAGAAGACCCGATCAGCATTGGCTGCGGAACAAAATGATGCACAACTGCAGGCTGCGAGGCTGCAGAAAAAACTGGAGTGTCTTCAAAGTGAACTGAAAGCAACCAAACTTTCCAACACTGAGCTCAAGGCCCAGCTCTCCCATACCAGCGAGCTCAAGGTAGAGGGGAGAAGGGTTTGGGCCCAAATTCACTCCAGAGGGATTTTCACTTCATAATGTTTTGTGTATTTGTGTTAATTTTGGGGCATGGGTTGGTGGGTCATTGAATCATATGCATATGCAATCAATGCATGCTTTCAAAGTATCAGAGTATCTTAGATTAATAATTTGACATAATTAAATAAAGTCACTCTTGTTTTACTAAAACCCGACGCTCACTCGAGTCTCTGCTGTGCCTAAAATGCCAAGCTGAAAGTCGCGCAACAGACTCAGACCATGCAGGAGCAGAAAAAGAAGCTGAATCTGGTGGCGGATGAGAAGGCAAAGGTGGAGAAAAAGCTGAGCGCAGTTAGCTCAGACCTGCAAAGCCAAGAGAAGAAGACAAGAGACGACCTACAGGAACTCCTCACCCTCAGACAGAGCCTTGCTCAGCTGTCTCAGAGGCAGAGAGAGGTAAGAGTCAAACGACAAATAGGAAAACTTGTTTACCATGCTTTCATCCACATCTCATGACCTTGCACAGCAGATGTTTGTTAGCGGTCATAGAGCTCATTTAATGTTGTTTGTTAATATAAATAAAGGAAAGGTCACAAGATTTCTGAAAACTTTTGAACCAGGTAAGTTTCTTTTTTCAGTTGGTGGATTTCCGCATGCTGGTTTCTCAAACGTTGGGCCTGGATGCCACAGCGTTGGCTCTTCCAAATTATGAAATCATCAAATTACTTGAAACCCTTCTTCATGGCCATTGTCACCGTCACCACCTTCATCATCATGTTAACATACCCCGGCACTACTCGACTCACCAGAGACCTCACCTGCAACAAGTCCAAGAACTATCTGATGGCTCCAACCTGGATGTTACCACCTGCAGATCTCACGAAACTTAAAATGTATTCACTCCATTCATACCAAAAATAAGTTGAAATGTTGAGAAATAGTAGAGATATTAATTACTTTTGAAACATAAAATAACAATTTAAAAGTTTTTTTATATTTGTGTTTTCATGGGAAGATCAATATAAGTATGATGCACAAAGGGTGAAATATTAAAAATGCTAACTCACAAATAAAATGACAACTTTTAGAATGAAGGTTTGGCATTCATTGTTTTTGAGAGTCGCATATACATACATTTCTCATATTATTTCTTTTTGCATTATATACATATGTTAAATAACTCTCGACTGTTATACATTTGATACTGAACTCACAGTCTTATAAAATATGCAATAATTCTATTGGTCATATTTCTCAATCTTAAAGACATATTTCATATCCTGAAAAAATAAAACAGCAGAATGTATAAAGACCATGGATGACTGTTAAAGGTTAAACTCCTGCGTTGCGTCTGACTTGGATATTAAATTCACTTGACTTGGCTTAAATGACTCTTGCATGAATCCATGTGGTTCAAGTTAAAAATGGACCGATTACCACAGACACAACGATGGATGTAAGTAAGTAAAAGCAAAGATTAAAACTGCATGCCAAAATACAGGTAAAAAAATAATTGCAATGTAAGATATATTAAATGTTTTTGCTGTTTACAAACTTTTAGTTACAAGCAAATTCACAGGCTATATTTCAGCGTTTAACTTTGGTGCTATCGGCTTGAGAGAAGTTACGTCATGTTTACACCACTGAGTCGACACGTCGTTTATCCAGCAGATGTCCACTGTGGGCAGAAACCTCCAGATCCGTTACACCAAAAATGCAAATTAACTGACACAGCATTACACAGAGTAACATAGTGAGATGCTTGATCCTATGTGCTACACACAAAGATATTAACTGTAGATGGCAGCTGTTATTCTGCAGTAAAAATGGACGAGCAGGATTTGTTTTTGCTCCCAACGTGATTAACCGTTTCAAGGATATCAACATGAATCCCACTAAGGTCATTCTGGCTCAAGAATACTAAACATCAGTGGTTTTTACGTCCATCTACACTGGAGGCGGTCCGTTGGTGTAGCTCAGCATCGGGTAGAAGGAATGAGCAAAGTTGTTGGACTGAGCACAGTAGTCCTCCTCAGACATTGGCAGCAGAAAGGCAAAAACCACTAACAGGAGCAGGAAGAGCTGGAGAGGCAGTGCGACCCAGAAGACGCGCCACAGAAACGAGGACCTACGAGATGATCGTGTCTCCGAGTCAGAAGGGAAGGAAGCGGATCCAGCGTCGCTGTGAGGCCTGCTCACACAAACACAAACATTCACAGCCCAGCAAAAACAGGATTAGTCAAACACAACTATGGATTATAGACTTTTAAAATCTCCTTCTCATCTGCACTACTGCAAATGTGTTTCCAAAAAGACTGTGGCCTGAATGTATATAAAAGCAGAATGCAATGGATTTTAAATCATTTAAACCCAACCTAAATTAATTATCAATTAAAGGGTTTTTTTTAATTAATTAAAAGAATTGGCAGACCTATGTCTAAATTTCCAGTTACTTTTCTTAATTTCAAGCTTGCGTTAATCAGTCGAAGTTTCAGACAATAACTCGAGCTTTTGACTCTGAAATGATTTTTTTCAGTGACAGAAACAAGCTTCCATCCAAAACATGTAACATGCTGGAACAGAGTTCTTTAAATTGTAACTTATACTATAGTCTAACCAATCAAAGTCTGAATTTCTTCATGGAAATGATGGATAGTTGGTCCTTTGGCATAAAGAGAACATGAGCCAACATCTATTATATGATAATAACAGTAGATGTAGCTTTTATAACTTGACCATCTGTGAAGAAAGATACAGGATAAATGAAAAAAGATAAATGCAGGTTTTGAAGCAACACATGCTGCCATCTAGATATCAGCTAGCCTTGTTTATTTTAGCAAAACCACAGTCTCTGTAGTAGAGACAGTTTGGGTGATACTCACTAAAAACTCTTGATCACAATTATAAACATGCCCTGCACCACCAATTTGAAACATGGGGCTGCTTTCAAAATTGACTGAACATATATAAAAACATAGAACCGAATTTTAAAAATCAATTTACATGCATTTCATCATTTGATTTCTTTATATTAAATATAATTGAGTTTAAATGATCATTGCATTTTTATTTTATTTACATTTTGCACATACTCCCGTCTTTGTTGGAAACACTGTTGTACTTCCACGGCAATATAATAAACCAATCTTACATGTACAAAACTGCTTCTCTTTGCTACAGAAATAGTAAAAATTACAAACAAATCAAATTAGTCTAATCCAATAAACAAACTTCCCTTTAAAAATGATCCTAATTTAATATCCTTCTCTCCCCACTCTTAACTGTTTTAATGTTGTCTGCATAGTTTCAATCCAAATAAGATCTCAGTCCAGCGACAGTGGATGTAAGCACCATGCTGTGTTTGAAAGACATTGCCAACACAGTGTAAAGCAATGTTAGACAATGTTTAACATTGTGATCTACATGCTGACTGAGACTGGGGTGGATCAACACAAGTACGAATACGGTCACAAAACAGTTTTCACGGCATACATTCTGCAATCCTGTGCCAGACAAAGACATTTAATACGAGAGCTTGCATTTCTTTGCAAAAGGCGTTAGAGTAAAAGGCAAACGGCATGCTGCAAGTAACAGCTGAATTTGAGAATACTCTTTTTATTCATATAACAATGGAGTCTTTGAAAGTTTGTGTCCTGTTAAAAAATGCAAAGCAAACGGAGGCGGGAAGAGCACGGCAATTAGAAACAGCATCTTTGACCCTGGTAGTTAGCTGCGTTTTCTTAAATCAACAGTTTGGGAAATCCAGTTCACTTTCTAGATTTAGAGTTAGATGAGATGACTGAAATCCCTTTGTGAATTAAGATGTTAAGATGAAGCTGGGAGAGAGCCTAGTTTAGCATGGACACTGGGAGGAGGAGGAAAGAGCCAGACACGCTGGCTGTTTCCAACTGCTTCCACGTCCAAAAAAGAAACATAAGGAAATAAGCAAATTCACAAAATGTCATACTATGAGTAGTAATGTGTCATTTTTCTGTCACCATCACCCTCAGTAATACTGTCTTCTTATAGCCTCAAAAAGTTAGAAGACACGGTCAGTTGAAAGCAGTAATATAGGGGTTTACATATGTATGTATTGTAAAAAATAAAGTATTCAGAATGTATTTCAATTAAGAAAAATCAAGGCTGCTTTGCTCTCTAAATGTATTTTTCCCTCAATCCCAGAATGCATGAACAAAGTGACTCGAGCTGCCCTGTGTTTTTACCGAAAGTGCCCCTTTACCATTTCCCAAATGGAGACCTGAGAGGCAAGACTCACAGATGACAGACTGAGGGGGGGGAGATGGTGGATACTCAGTGAGATAGCAGCAGCAGAGGGAGAAGAAATGTAACACACAAGAGAGAGAATCAGCGCAAGAGAGGAAGAGAGCGGCCTTTGCATTGTTCATTGCAGACATTTACTGGCTCGGCAATTTGAGAGCAAAAGGGTGTGTGTGTGCGCTCAGTATCAGCGAGGAAGTTAGATATAGAGAAATATTTGTGTTATTCATAAGAAACGCCCTCTGGTTAGCAATATTAAGCAGCCAAGGACATTGGCAGAGAGGAGGCCTTGCACCTTTCCTTGTGAAACTCCTGTCTCGGATGCGTGGGCTACCACTCACCTGATCGCCTAGCCTACACAGAGCATCTAGACTTACAGAAGATGATGGAATTCATTATCATGAGCTGCTATTCTGGCACGAGTGTTAAAAGCTGAAATTCTGAATATTTGTTCCTTAAGTGTTTCATTTCAAAGCTGAAATCAACTGATCTCCAAGTGCATCATGGGCTGCTGAGTTCCATTATCTTCTGGGTGTGCTAGAAACCAACAGAAAGGTACCTGTGGTGTGGACTGCTCACAGAGGGTCCAGGCTGTGACAGACTACATTTGCCCCGTTGCTGTTTGCAATGAACAGGGGGGGGGGAGGTAAAAGAAAGAAAGTATGTTTAAGTCCAGGCAAATCAAGACAAAGCTATTGATGAAAAGAAAACCCAAAATGAAAGAAGAGCAGCAACAAAATCATACGTGAAAGTGACTGATTTTGTAACCTGTTATAATAAGGAATCTGGCTCTTCACAGTGCACAACTACTTTGAATTGCTTCAGCTTGGGAGTGCAATAAAGGGACTGCTACAATTATGCAATGTGATGCATGAATCTCTTTGGAACAAGGACATTTAGTAACATACACATAGTATAAGCAGGGACATGCTTATTTGGACTGATGTACAGTTGAATAATGAGAAAATAATGCTTTCTCATTGCTGTTGTTGATGCCATGCTTGCTCATTAAACCAGCAACAAGTTCTATGCTACACTTGAAATTAAGCAGCTGCACAATAGCCAGTAATCCTAGCTATAATACTACGAGGATCGAAACGTATCTACAGTGAGAAGAAATTTAAGGGAAGTCTGAGAAAAAGAAAAGGGTTTCAGAAATACTGGAAGAGAAAAAGAAACAAACTGGGCAGAGCTAAAAAGCCTGCCAAGAAAAGGAAGGAAGAAGTAGAAAAGTTAGAAAGGAGGAAATCTCAGGAGACTGTCTGGAGATTGACAACATGCAAGAAGAGCAAAAGGCTGGAAAAAAGTTCAAAATCCAGAGGGAGGGAGCGTAACGCTGGCTGTGGAGGTGGAGAAAGATTTGAAGAGCGTGAGGAGAGATCTTGGGATGACAGGGGTGAATCTGGCCTTCACTGGGGCATTTGGGGCATTTACTCTATGTGTCTTAGGGGTTTCCAAACACCTGGTTCTCATATAGCAGCATGTACAGGTAGAGATAAACATTACCGATCGTCTGTGACTGGGAGTACTCCTTCCTGATACAGGACTGAGGGAGCCAGACGTGTCCAGCTCATCAGCAGACGACCAAGAGGAAAGATCCTGATGTTGAAAACAATCGCAGATACAAAGAGAGACAAAGCAGGTGAGAGTTAAGCAAATAGTGACCCCTTTTCTAAATGTGGCCACAGACTACACAGAGTGGTTGGCAGGTGATTAGTACTTAAAAAAATCTAACTGAAGGACACAGCCAAACAATATAATACACTCAAGTAAAATTAAGTGTATCCTGTGCTGAAACAATCGTTTATTTGCAAATATGATATTTTTTATTCAGTGCAAAAATATGCTCCACATGAGAGCTAAAAATGTAAAACGATTACACACTTACAAGATTCTGGCAAATTGCACCATCACAAGTTTGCTCCCCACCTTTGCTAATATTGTACATTAACGGTGTGAGTAACACATTTGTGACTAATGAAATATCACTGAATATGAACCTGTGAATTTTCAGCCTGTCTGCGTTTCACAGTTCTTTCTTTTTTGAGCTTTTTTTTTAGATTATAGCCAAATGTATTCATTTTATTTTATTTTATTTTTACAAAAACCACTTTAAACTTGAAAATTCTGTTTTTAAAAAAATCTGACGATGGAAGAAATTGAAAATGTTTCTGTCAAATGCTTTTTGACTTTTTAAATGCAGGTGAATATAAAAGAAAGGTGTTCAGGTAACACATGACAGGTACACAAGTGACTGACGCTCTACCTGTTGACTGCTTGTGATGTCCAGAATCTTGGCCAGCTCTCTGAGGTCTCGGGTTACTTCCTTTAGCAGGAGTTTTAGGCGGTTTCCTATGACGTGAACCTTCTCCTTAGCCTCCAAGCAATCACTGCCCTGCGAGTTGACCAGCAACTGGAGGGACATGTCTTGTAGTGAAGCAACTTTAAGCTGTGAGTCTAGCAGCTCCTGGCGGATTTGCTGGAGAGAAAATTTAAGCGATACATTCAAAAAAGAAACCTTTTACAGAGTGGATTTATGGAAGTAACACGGAAAGACGCACTTAAGTTTAAGAGTGTGACAGTTTGGTACCGTGAGTGTTTTGTGATGCTCATGGAGAGTATCACTGTCCTGGATGGGATCAATGGGAACCACCTCATTCCTCCTGCGATCGATGTTTTCCAGCCAGAGCAGCAGACCGTGACTCATCTCATGAAATTCCTATTGATCAGATGAAATTTGGGAAGGTGAAGACCCAACTAGCATATCATAGAAGGATATTCATACTCATGAGCAAGTCGATCTGTTCAAACAGTCCGACTTGATCAGCACTCACTTGACACTGCATCAGAGCTTCCTGTAACGAAGACCTCCATTCCTCCAGCGCGCTGCCGAGTTTATCCCAGTGGTTGTTCATGTCTTTCAGTTTGCCTTGTAGCTCTCGGGACTCGTCTGTCTCCGAATGCAGAAACTCCGCACTGCACAAGTTGATGGAAAGCACTATAGCTTTGCGCTTGTCATACGCCTTCTGCAGCTCCTGCAGACAAACACGCATGTCCATGGTGACGCACAAGTAATGCAAAAAATTCCCAATTTGATGACAAAACAAGGAAACAGCAGGAATAAAGACTATAAGGTATATATTTATAAGTATTCAAGTAAGAAAATAACAAGCAGAGTAATAAAAAAGTAAAAAATAGGGACTTTACTACTAAAAAAAACCTGTACCTTGAGCTTTTTGATACGCAGCTCAATCGTCTGGATGTCCGTGCCAAGCTCCAGTCTACGCTGCTGCTCCAGCTCTTCCTCTGTCTCTCCCAGCCAAGTCAAGATTTTGTTCAGGTCAGAGTTCAGCTGCTGCCACTGCTGCTCGTTCTGCTTTGTTCTCATCTCCTTGCTGAGGTCCTGAGCCTGCAGGAGCTCCCAGCGCTCAATCACTCCTAGATTGATGGATGTGAGACCAAAAAGATTATGTTAACTGAATTTACCAGCACTGTAGCCCAATGGATAATTCATATTTTTTTCTTTAACAAGCATAAATTAACATAAATTAAATGCTTATTTAAGATGGGGGATAGTTATAGGTATTACCTGAAGTCTGGGACTCTGAGCTGCTGGGATCTGCCAGTCCAGACACCGTATCCTCTTCCTCCTTCAGCTCAGAGCCCATCCTCCTCACTGTGTCAATACTTCCACGACACTCGCCCATCAGTCGCAGCTACAGAGCAGTTAAAAGACTGGTTATTGCAGGCAGTGTAACAGGATTATACTGACTATTTCAAAATTGGAAAAAATATTGTTAAACTGAAGAACCAAGTGAGTTCTGCGAGGAGAAAATAGATTATTAAAAAAATGTGAGCAAAAATAAACAACAGCAGCATTCAAATAGACAAAGCAGAATTAATTGCAGTTAAATGTACAGTCCAGAGCAGAAAAGCTTTAAAGAATAGATTGTTCTGAGCTCTAAGCGTAATATGAGTAACACATACATATCCCATGTATGAAGAGTCCGTTTCTGTGCTTGCAGAAGTGCGGCTGCGGCTGCTGTCCGTTTGTTGCAGGTGGAAACGGCTGACATCCAGAGGGTGTATATGAGAGTCTGCAGCAGCAACCTCCCCTGTTAACACAATATTAGCTGATTATATTTCCATAATATATTTATGAAACATGTTTAACATCAGAAAAGAAGGTAAGCCCCCCTGATTTAAGAAAAATAAAATGTGGAGAGCGAAAAATGAGAAGTAGACAGGAATGCAGATTGTTTGTTCTGGCCTTTTGTCACAAATCACAGCACTCCCTTTGTGGCCCTTTGCATCGGGAGCTGCATCCCTGATTTGAAATAATACATTTAAACCCCGTGTTTTTTATGTGATTTGCCTTTTCGTGAGACGTCTAAACAAATCTGCAGTCCCTTCTATAAGAATCAATACATTTCTTTCAAAGAAAGAAAAAAAACATGCAAATCAACAAATCCAAACAGGTTAGCTACAAAGAACAAGTCAAGTTAAAAAAATGAATAAAGCTAGTTAGAAAGAAGGGTTAGGCTGAATTCCATTTCTGTTCTGCTGAATTAGAGCCCAAAGCAGAACAAGTGAATAGAAGGAATAAAAATGGAATTGACCCTATTCCCCAGGGTTAGAAAGTGTTGCCATTTGTGCCCAAAGTGTGTTTAAGAGAAGAAATGAACACAAATCAAATTCCAAGCTGGTGAACAGACTACTAGTGTTTCATCACTCAGAGTGTGTCTGTTATTTCTGGCCCCAAACACATGTGGCATGCTGGGGTCTGCTGTTGCCTACCAGTGGAAGACCTCAGTGTTTGTTCTGTTAGTTTAACAAAGGCCTCAGGGCTCTCTGGGATCACTACATCTGGAAGAAACATTATACAGTACATACATTTAGCAGTGGGCTTCAGAATGACTCAGTGAACTGATTATCCTGGTATTCAACGGCACCAAGAAAATCCTCGCCATAATGTAATCAGTCACAGATAAACCCTTCACTAACTTTCTTGTGTTCCTTATGTGTTTTTCTGTCCCCTATGGGAACTTTTGATGTCATTTTTTGGACTTCTCAAAAGATGCAGAGGCACAGTCGTTTAAGATATCGCTCTTCTAACGTTTTTTTAACAGCTAACAGTGATAAAGAAAAGTTATTATTCTGAAAAATCTCTTAAATTTCAAGCATAGTTTTGCACTGGTATGGGAACCTACCTGACAAGCCTGAGGCAGGACGCTGAAGGAAGTCTCCCTCTTCACTCTGCTGCTCTCTGAGAGCCCTGCTTGCACTCTCAAGCCCACGGCTCAGGTCGTAGTCGTGGTCCCATTCCAGGGGAATGGAGTCCACGCTTGCTGGGGTGTCTCTGCCCGAGCGCTCAGTCCGGAGCTGGGCAGCCAAGGAAGCTGAGCGACCGGAGGACGGCAGAGGCGACAGGAAGCCATCCCCCAAACGTTCACTCCACGGCAGACTGGACAAATCACAATGCTCATCTAGCTCCAGCTCACGATCGGACAATGACACTTCAGTGTCGTCATCTGCAAGCTAAAGATAAAGGACTTTAGTATGGGAAAGATTACATTTGGACCCAAGCCACAGATCTGTCAGATTCTCTCAATTTTGAGGTCTTACAGGAAGGCGAATGAGTTTCTTGTAGTAGCGCTCCACTCGACCAAACACCTCCTGACAGTAGCGCTGCAGCTCCTCCAGCTCTTCCTCGATGACAGCAGCATCCAGAGGCTCACTCTTCTCTATCAGCGCTTCCCCCTGGTGGAAGATGTGCTCGATCTTGGCTGTTGTTAGAGAAATCTCCTGCTGGAATGACTGTGAAGCCGGAGAGAGACAAGCTGTTAAAGCTAAACACAAAGTTGTGTGTGATGTGTATCTCACATTAATTATGAAATATCCATTTAGCTGCTCTTCACAAGTGCAAACTGACTCTAGAAATGAAGATAAAATGAACATATGTAAGAGTCAGTAGAAAGCAGTGTTTGAAAAATGCACAGTGGATTTTCTTGGTCTGAAATATCATGACAGGCTTACCCTGAGTTGTTTGATCTTGGCCTGAATGTCACATTCAGAGAAGTGCTCGATGTTGGTCAGCTGAAGGTCCATCTCTGTCAGCCAAACCAAAATGCCATCTCTGGCTGTCTCAAACTCCTCTCTCTGACTAATAAAGTGCTGCACGTGTAAAGAGGGACACTGGTGTTAGAGTCTATGCTTTCACATCATGCAAATGGAACAAACCTTTGTTCGGGCTTTATTAGTGAATAATAAGCAGTCACAGAAAAGTTAGATGAAAAGAAATGAATCCAGAAATGCATGACAGAAATTTAAATTAAAATATACAAAAATGAAATGGAAATAATATATAAGTACTAGTAGAACAATTGTACCTTAAGCCTGCGGAGGATGGATGCCACCCTCTTCTGCAGGTTGTCCCATCGCTGGTTGGCATCATGCGCCATCTCCTTCAGCCGGCAGGAAGAGTCAGTGCGGTTTTCTCTGGCCAGGCGGCGGTATTGCTTATTGATTAACTCCAACTGAGTCAGACTCTCGTGAACTTGTCTCTGGAAGGCCTACAAAAACACATTCATACATTTTCTCAAGAAATTTGCTTTTGTGTTTTAGCTTCGTGTTTCGTTTACATGTTTGCATTTGAGAGATAGAATTTTCTTATTTAATGCTGTCCTACTAGGTGAAAACAGTAGGTAGTTTGATCATTTGTACAGAGTACACAAAATAATTCTGCAATACCTCAAATTTCTTTAGTTCCTCCTTGGCTACAGTATACAGCACACCAGAGGAGTTGGGTAGAGCAGCTGTATTTTCTGAAGTGGCCAGCCACTCCTCAAAACGTGCAAAGTCGTCCAGGAACTTTTGCCATAAACGCCATGTCTCCTCAATCCTAACAGAGGGAATAATTTCAGGAAACAGTTATAACAGTTACCTGTTATCCATAATAACGTATGCATTTGATGCTTTCATCTAGTGTGTAACGTCTTACTTTAATCTCCTCTCCATAGACAAGGCACAGATACTCCTCCAGCGGCGATCAAGGCTCCGCGTTGCCTGCTGGATGGAGTCGCACTCTGCATCGGTGGCGCAGGCGTCACAGTCATGCAGAAGCACCTCACATAGATTCAGCACAGACGCCACTCCTGTACTGTGCTTCTCTATGTCACGCTGAAGCTCCTGACGGGCAAGAAAAGAGTGACACAGTAAGTAATAAGATGAGAGACAGAAGGAGAAGGAAGAAGCTTGATAGAAAGTTAGAGAATGACTTTTTGAAAGTGGTTACAAACTGTACAACAATAACTTTTACTAGTGTATTATATCACAAAACCTGTTTGCATAGAATTGATACTAATAGTTACATTTTCATTATATGATTACAAAAATGTGAATGTTTTTAGAAATTTCAGCTAAATGATTACAAAGCCCTGTTGCCTGTCTGCTATTAAAGAGCTTGCATTTGACACAGACTGAATGATTCCTGGCAAGCTGCACATATGTATTTTAGGTCCTGTTTAGTATATTATGTCACCTGCTGCAGATCGAGCTTCCTCTGAATCTCTTGGGCATCACAGGAGTCATAGGCGATAGGTTTGGACAGCTCTGTTTCGATGTGGGCGAGCCAAGAGCGCAGGCTGCTCATGTTTTTATCTAGCTGCTGCACAGCCACTAGAGTTTCTCTCAGTTTTTTTACTCTGTTAAAAGAATTTAACAGATTAGTTACAAACAACCCAGCATGGGATAAAAACACAGCTGCACAGCTGTGACTGCACGTCTGCTCACCGCGCTCCAATGAGATTGAGGAGATGCTGCCAGCGGTCACTGACTTTGTTGAGTTTTTGTTCGATTTCAGTGGCTTTGCTCTGGTGACTGGCCCTGGCCAGGCGCTCTCCTAGCTGGTGCAAATGTAGCTTGTTCTCCTCTGCTACTGTGATCTCCTCCTGGTAGTCCTGGCATACAACGCAATGCAAACAGGAAATTTGAAAAAACTGCACTTGTAAAAGAAGCAGAGTAGGAAAAACACAACGTAACTGAAATACAACAATTAAATAACACTGTCAAACTTTGTAAATATCTGAGGTGTGTGCAAACCTTGCGAAGCTTCTCGATCATCTCCTCAATGCTGACGTCTCCATTCTGGGACACCTTGTTCTCCATGTTAGTGAGCCACTCGCAGAGCTCCTTATACTTCTCGTTGAAGACAGTCCACTCATTTAGCTTCTCGCTTACCTGCTGCCTCCGCAGTGACAGCTGTGGAAGAACAGCAATACATGACAAGTTAACTGCACCTCTCTGCAAAGCACATAAAAAGTGCCAACGAATGCATGGCAATTTAAAACAAAAGCTAATAAAGATCAAGAAGGCTCAAAAGGAAGCCGTTCAGACGCTTTCATTTGCATCACGCAGTGAGCGAGTGCTGTATTTCCTGTGTGTGCAGTTTATCCGCTGCACACAGGATGCCACTGTGAAAAAACGAAATCACCTTGAGGTTTCAGCTTTTCTTAACTGACTGACTGATTACATTAACTTGTCACGCTAACTGTTCCTCTCAGTGTATTCCTTTCTCAAAATTGTTGCACAATGGCACATTCAGCAAAATCGAACTACTGCTCCAACCATTTAAAAAAATGCTGAGCAACATCTACATATACAAATATATGCTTTGTATCGTATAGTGAAGATTGACATTAGTAACATTGTCTCCTGGGACTTTTAACTGTTACACAGTAAATATTGTGTAATATGTAGAATGTAGCTATAAACTAATTTTTGAGAATCAGACTTTTAGCACACAGTATATTCAGAGAATCCAAAATAGTAAGCGACTGTGCCAAGAGTTGTACCTGGTGGCAGATTTCATCCCACTGTCTATGCAGCAGCTCAATACGCTCTTGTAGGACAGAAAGGTCCTCAGCACTGATGTAACAAGAAAGTGACTCTCTCAGTAAGGTCAGATGGGCCAGATCGCCTGTCCAGCCGTCAAATGTATTTTCCAAATCCTGGAAAAACAACAGTGCCACTATAAAAACACTAAACAAGCACCTGAACAATGTAAAACATCAGCTCAACATACACTTAAATAACTCTACATATATGTCTTACACCTAGATGCACAAAGAAAAGTCAATTTTGAAAATGTTCAAGTTGTTACCTTGCAGCGGATCTGTTCAGCTTGCAGATCCTCATTGTGATCGGGAATAGGTTGAGAAAGCTGCTTTTTGAAGGCTCGAAGCTTTTCCAGTGATCCACAAATCCCTTTTTCACTCCTCTCCCAGTCCTGCGTTCAACAGATTACAAACACAGGCAAAATTACGAGTTGCTCTAGAAAGCTGTCCTCACTGAAACTACAAATAGAAGAGATTGGTGTATTATAAGGAAATCAATGTAAAACTTTATACATACAATGGAGATTGTCCATACAAATGCAAGAATTATAGGAGCCATCAAGGTATTCTGAAGTGGCCTGGAATTCAGAACATGCTAGCGTATTGTCGTTTTTACCTTTAACAGAGTGGAAAGCTCTTTCTTCTGTTGTTCCAGCCGTATGCTGGTTTGTTTCCATCGCTCCTGGACATCAGTGAGCTCTGCCTGCAGGGTCGCCTCTGCTCGGCTATCAGCTGATAAAAGCAATTGCCTGCCAGCCTCCACCGTCAAGATATAGCTGCCCTGCTGATGCTGCAGCACCTTTTCCTTCATCTGAAAAAGGAAGAAAGGATTCTTATCAAGCTACAAGCCTGTTAATTTACACAGGTAACACCCAACCCACAATTGCAGTTACATGTTTAAGGTTATCAGATATTATATTTTTGGTTTATTACATGAAGAACATCACATTGCAACAGCTTCTTAATGTTAGCTAGCCTTTGCTGTCACTGCTGTATTAATGTGTATTACAGTCAGGTTTGTCACTATGTACCTGGACCGCGTCCAGCATAGTACGCGCTTGTTGCAGAGGAACTGTATTCCCTGCCTGAAGGGTCTCTGTACGATGGGACACTTCCAAGAGCCATTTGCGCAGCTTGTCCACCATTTCTCTATACCGCTGCCACTGGCGGATGAGACCATCAATGATCCCGCGCCTTTGCTGAGCACGTCGCACTACGCCCTGCCACTGGTTACTCAGCAGAGCCAACTTCAGATTGAACTCATCTCTGTAGGTGATTTCAGAAAGACAGGAGACAAAGAAAGGCTTGCAGTGGAGTATGGTGGTAAACAAAGATCTACAGAGTAGTCGAATAGGTTTACCTGTCATCTACCTGACCCTGCTCTAACATTCTCTGCCCATCACTGATGATGGAGTGGAGGATCTGCTGCCGACTGAACATCTCAGCTTGGAATAACTGTAAGATAAAAAATATTAAATTTGTTATATGTGTTAACAAAATTAAAATATACTGCTTGAGGATCCTTTTCTTCAAATGGGCCCTAACCTCATGGGTTTTCTGCTGTTCCATTAAACTCTGGTAGTTCCCTGAAATTTCTACAGCCAGATTCTCTTCTGTTTGGACCAAGAACTCCATCCATGTTTCACACTTTTCAAGGAAGGTCTGCTGCTGCAGCAGGCATGACTGAAGCTTGCTGCAAGGAAACAAACAAAAGGTGATCTTATATCTCAGTTAGATGGGGAGAGTGGCCTTTACCGAACATTTGTACTGTTTTTTATGGTATTTGTGCCAGTCCTTCATTCATTCATTATTGTATTTATCTAACCTTGTTATTTAACAGAGTATCTTGAATTAGGATGGCTTTAAACCTTTTCAGATTGGCTTGTAATTTTCTTGTCTTACCTGAATCTCTCTGTGGTCTGTGCTGAGGCGGTGGACCAGCTTCTGTTGAGGTTCTGCACGCGCTTAATCTCAGAATCGTTAAGAGGGAGCCGGTAACCAAGCTCATTAAGACGCTCTAACTCAGGTGCCATACTGCTGAATTTCAACATGAGCCTCTGTAAAGCCCAGAAATTACAGAAACATTTCAGCTGTCGAACCAGTACGTGATATTCTGTAATTTTGTTCACCAAACTCAAAAAAGAAAACAGTAAAACAAACCTTGAGGTCCTCCATGCGGTCCTGGATGACCGTTAGGTCAGTAGAGCCATTAGGATCTTGTGCTTTCAGAGCCTCTTCAGCTTCAACTACCCAGGACCCCAGTGATCCCAGTTGATGGTTAAAGGTTTCATAGTCTTGAACTCCAGTCTAGTATAGAAGAATGCCAAAATACTGGCTTGGTAACTGATTGCCTATACAAAAAAAAAGTATGTTTCATAAATCTTTTTTTTACCTGTAGAGCGGTGAGCTGTCTAGTAAGAGCCTGTTCCACCGCAGCTAGCCGCTGGGTGAGAGAAAGGTGATCGGACTGGATAGCAGACGCTGCTGATGTATCCACCTGCTGTTTCAGCTGCTCTCCCAGTTCTTGGAGAACTTGGAGTGAGGCCTGGACTGGAGCTTGGGACCTGAGCAACTCCTGAAATAAAACACCCATAACATTCAGGGCAATATGTCTTCATTATCAAAACTTAATCATAACATCCAACTGCACCAAACACGTGAGGGGATGTTTAATATATTAAACTTTTCCTTCATATCCATGTGGGTTTCAAAATGAGGCTTTAGAAGTAAAATACTGAGGAGTTTTTCTGTTGTTGCAAGTTGCAAAGCTGTGGCTTGACTCACGCTGCATTCTTGAATCCAATCAGACACCTCATCGTCAGCAATGTCCTTGTTGCAGGTGGTCTTGAGGAGCTGATCTGCTTTTTCCTCCTGCAGCTGGATGCTGTTGCAGCTCTGCTCATAAAGCTCATTGTAGCGCTGCCACAGCTGAAGCAGTGCCTTGCTGCTTCTGAGACGCTCTCCAATCTCCTCCAGTAAGCCAGTCCATCTAAGTGCAATGACATGGTAATACGCTAATAAATGTCTTAAATTCGTTAAAGAAACACCAGTAGTAATGATAGTAATAAGCATAGCACCATGCTAATTAGGTTCACCTTGCGTTGACATCTTTCAGGGCATTGTTAAGAGAATCTGACACTGAAGGGTGACACTCCCTCAGCAGTTGGTGGGTAACAGCACCAAATTTTCTGAGACTGCTCTCCTGTTTTTCCAGTTCCCCTTGCAAATCCTTCACAGTGACAGATACAGTGGTTAATTCACCAGCAGTTAAATGATCACATTAAGAAACATACCCCTAACATTGCTACAAGATTTCAGAAACTCATATCTATACAGTTAAAGGCTTTAGTCAGTAAACATGTAAAATACACTGAATGCCCCTTTATCTTAATATACCTGCAGACTTTGCACTTGCAGATGAACAGCCTCCAGTGAGCCTGTGAGGAGGCGGAAACGAGACACAGAGTACCTTCCCTCCATCAGGTAGCCATTGATCTCCTCTGAAGCGTGTTTGTATAGAGTCCACTGGTCCAGCACTGACTTCAAGCTGATCTTTAGCTGCCCAATCTGTAGAAGGTGAAATCAAAAACATGCATCTACATCCAGTAAATTGCAAAATCAGGCCAAAGTCAGAGCACGAGAGGGATGGACAAGCGAGCATAGAATAAATGGGTCTAACCCGGGTAATAAAAAATAAACAAAAAAGAACAAGGAGATTACCAAGTGGTCCAGGTTAGCCCAGGTGTGATTGACACCTTGGAGTGTCTCCATGACGATAGCACAGGCCTCATCAGTCTTATTTTGAACAAGGGCACAGCCTTGCTCTTCGACTCGCTCCAGCTCTTTCTCTTTTTCTTTTACCAGTTCCTCCATTTCCTTTAAAAAATTGTTTTTATTTAGCAAATACAAACACAAGATGAAGGGCAAGAATATCTTAATCAGATCTACAGTACCTGGCAGTCTTTTAGAGCATTCTGCACAGATGTCAGATCCTCTATCCGGTGTTTCCTCTTCAGCCTTTCTTCTTGAGTTGCCATCCAAGACTTCAGGGCCTGAATGCTGCTCTCATAATCTAACCACATCTCCAAGAGGCTCTCAAGGAACTGGATCTTTAAGAATTTCATGCAAAAAAAAAAGTTAACTTTGGATGTTGCATTGATAAAGGACATTGGGTGAATATGCTGTTGGTTTTATTGTAACATTATCAATGATTACGTCCTCACCCTCTCATTGATGCGGCCTTGTAGGATCTGCCAGCGCCTGTTCATCGCTCCCAGACGCTCAGCAAAATCTGTTTTATCACTGCGCTTGCTCTCCACATCCTGACCACTGAGCTGCAGCACTGACTGGTTGACAAAGTCCACAGTCAGCTGCTTACAGCTTAAATCTACTCTGAATCCCTAAAGTGAGGAAACAACAGGAGATTTTATAATAAAAGATCTACAGTTAGAACCAGTAGTTGCATCACCATTATGATCAGGTTAGGAAAACTCCATGTTTAAAAATCAAAATTTTAGCTCTCAACACAAGAAGAAGAAGAATTTTATCTAGAAAAAAACCTTACTTGCAATGGCAAACCACAAAAAAACCAAAACCATTCAAACCAAAAGTTATATTTTTGATTTAATAAGAGTTCAGACCATACATGTAAACAAAAACTGTCATGAATCAATAAAAAATGCTCCACTACCTTATATTTTTGCAAATAGTCTTGAATCACACTTGATCCCACAGAACTCTTGAGGTTTTCTTCATCCTCGTCAATGACACTCTCCATCAGCGATATCCAGTTAAACAGCTCACAAATGGCATGACGGGAGGCCAGTTTTTCCATTTGGATCTAGAAAAAAAAGAAAGAAACCGATATGTTGGTAGTTTAAAAACAAACTGCAATGAAAACTTTTGCATGCAAACTGGAGAAGCAGAAAGAGGTAATCCTATTTGTCCTGAAGCATGTAAGCCTTTTTAGTCTGGCTGCATGTGACGATACCTGATGCAGCTTCTCCTGGACCACTGGGATGCGTGTGAGTAGCTCAGCCCACTGAGTGTCAATCCGTGCCAGGTCAGAGCGCAATACCACCGTGTCCACTTTCTTCAGCCGCAGCAGCTGGTTGCCCTCATTAACCACTGAGCTCTTAAGGCTAGACTTTCCCTCAACTTCTTTTGAAAATTCCTAAAAAAGAGAGAAGTGGAAAATCATCCAATCAAAACTATGTGGACCAGACTGCAGCAAAACAGTGCTACTGCAGAAGATAATAACAATATTAAACAAATACAAGTAAATTTGTAGTATATGCTACAGTTGAACTGAGGTGTTATGTTCATGCCTACAACTGCCATTAAGTGAGGCAGCTGGTTGGCCAGCAAAAACAAAACAAATCAACCAAATTGATTGTCTTTGGCCTCACAAGGAAAGCAGAGAGATGATCTCTGACTGTTTCCAGCTCCTGTGGCACTAACACCGCCTGCGTGTTCCAAAACTCCAGACGCTCCAGAGCAGACTGCAGCCATTCGCTCATCTCTCCACACTCCCTTTGATACCTAAAGAAAAAACAATTGAAATTAGACCGTGCACTCATTTACCGGATATTTATATCCAAAGCCTAAGAAACAGTCCTTATTTTTGAAGTCTTTCTGACCTGGTCCAGTGTTTCAGAATAGCCTCGAGGCGTTGTAACTCCTTGTTGACCTTGGCAGCGTTGTTGAGCCAGTGTTCCCCCAAGAGTGCAAGCTGATTCTCCAGCGAGGGGCAGCACACTGACAGTAACAGATGTTTACCTTCATCCAACACCTGGTAGAGCTTGTGCTGGTGCTCCGCTAGTCTCCCCTTCAGACCCTTTGCAAAGAAGAAGAAGAAAATGTGTTTCCAGCTAGATAAATATATTTTTCTACTTTGCAGCAAAGACAGGAAGCCCATTTTGACTTGAACCTTTCTTTAAAGCTTAATCAGCATGTAAGAGAATTTAAGTGGCTTCTTCCTTTGTCACAGCTAAACAATTAGCCCGATGTAGTAAATTTACACCTGAGCTCATGTGACATTGTACCTGGTATAATGATATTCTGTCAATAAGCCTTTCTTCAGTTTCTTCAACCAGACCAACAGAAGGAATACTTTCTTCGACAGCCTCCAGATGTTGGTTCAGACTCTGGTAGTCCTGCACCAAACGGCACCAAGTCTGAAAATAACATTATTATAAATAAATATTTAAAATTCAGTCGTCTGACAAGTACATCTTTGCTCTTTTAATCAGCACACTTGTTACTATGTAACTATAATAATATTTTTTTAACTTTACCATTAATTTGATTTTTTGTCCTACAGTACAACTCCAACTCTCATAGCTACCAACTTTAATATGTAATTTTTTTCAAGGTAATTAAAAGGCTTTTAAAAATGTGTTTATATAGCTAGTGATGTTCTAATATATAACATTTAAAAACTAAGTAAATGTCTTTCATTAAACATGTCATATCTATTATATCTACATGTAATAAGATACAGTTAAACCAACCACACTTGGAACTGGTCACAAAATTATCCGTTATCAGAATTTTTGTGACTATGTTAACCTTCCTTTTACACAAATATGGCATATATACTCCTTCACCTACCTCTAGGATACACTCCAGTTCAACTCCTTTACTGTGTGCCTCTTTGAGGACTCTCTGAGCCTCAGCTAGTGTCTCTTCCAAGGCTTGGTTTTCTTTGGGAAGCATCAGGCCACTGATCTTCCTGAAGTATGTTTCCGTTAGAATCATATGGGACTCTAGACCCTGGAAGAACTCCTAAAAGAGGCCAGAAACAAAGACGATCAGCTCTATTTGTCTCCTGCATCACAACAAATTGGGTTCAACACGTAACCTTGTTGATTCTTTAAGCCTAAAGGATTTAGCAGGTGACTATACTTTATGTTTGTCCAGGTGATTCTGGACTTCCTCCACAGAGCTGGCAATAATTCTCTGATCGGCAGCCATCTTGTCTTTAGCTGTGTCCACCAGGTCTTTCAGGTCCTGCAGAGCACGTTCATACTGCTCCTTCAGTGCCATGTTCTGGTTCAGCCCACTGCGCCGGGAACCCACTGTCATCACCAGCTCCTCATAAGAATCCTGGAAAAACACAAAAAATCAGTTTCCGGTTGTGCATCTTTTGAATTTGACGGTAATTTCTTCACTGTACATTCAGAAGTAAAACCAAATTGATGATTTCTCCGTGAGCCATCAATCATGTATGTTACCTGTAGTTTGAGCAGTTTGTTTGTTGAGATCTGATCCGCGTGCAGTGCTGATCCTCTGGTTTTAAGTTCTGTGATTCTTTGTTCAAAGTCTTTCAGGCTCTCCTCTGCACTGGCAATGACCTGAGAGAAACCGATTAGATGTATTAAAGACATTCACAGTAATGTTCTTGTTTTCTGCAAGCTTTAATGGAAGATGGTTAAAGCTTCAGGAGGAATATTAGTCAACTCTTGCATTACCTCCAGTTGTTTTGACGCTGGTCTATCCATTGCTCCAGCTAGGGCTTGCAGTATCTGGCATTTGGTCTCAATTAAAGCAGTTTGAAGAAGCTGCAATTCAGTCTGTGTAAGACACGAGGTCATTTATAGGAAATTAAGACAAAATGCAAGCATGTCTGGTTTCATAATATAAAGATATAAATGTTGTTTCCTATAGGCTTGTCTTTGTCTTCTGCAACAGTGGCTTAACTTAATAAAAAGAAGCATTTCCCCAGCGGCTGTCTCTTTAAATCGTCAAACATTAAAGGGCTTGAAAAACAAAAAGCACAATATGAGGCAAACCTGATAGGATGTGAGTTCATGTGCTCTGCTCCTCATTTGGTCACAGCGTTGTCCCAGAGCACAACCCAGAGCTCCTAATCTCTCTTTGAGGCAGTTAAGGTTGTCTTCCAAAAGTACTCGTTCTTCGTGCCTTAACGCTGAAGATGAAGTGAGCAGAGTTTGGCTGAGCTTCACCTCCTCCGTCATATGCCTCACATCGTTCTCCAAGGTCTGCAGAAGAGGTCAGAATCATCAGCTTGATTTATACTAAATAATTACAAGGTGAAATCTGTAATATGGGAAAGCATTTTGATTGACGGTGTAACACTGCAGTTAAAATGACATAGCTTTATTTTTATGCACCAGCACCATGCTTCCCACCCAGAACTTTAGCCGCATGCTGGTGTAGACGTTACCATTTAACCCTTCTGATCATGTGATTTATTCATTTCAGATTTCCTGCAATATTTACTGAAGCTCCACAAATAAGGCCAATTGTACCTCCTGCTTTTGTAGCTGGGTCTCTGCATTTTCAGCCAGCAGCACTGAGCCAGAGAAGACGTTGTTCTCCACATTATCCAGCCAGGAGGAGGTGGATGACACAGCTGTGTAGAGCTGTTGTTCCATCTGCGCCACCTGTGTCTCACCACCACCAGGCTACATACACATGTACATGGGAAGAATGTACGTTTTCATTGAGACCACATGCTTGAAATAAAAAGTTGCATTTCCAACATTGCATTACAATATAATAACAGATATGCTAAACCTGCGGGGTGACGTCTTCTACTGTTTGCCTGAAGCTATCGTACAGAGTCTTCAGAGAGGACCTGTCAGCCTGGGTGTCTCCTTTAAACACCGGCCCAGATGTGGACACACGGGAAGCTCTCGAAAAAACCTAAAGGACAAAAAATACATATTAAACACTCTGATTTTTTTTTTTCTATTGAGTGTATGCTAACAGGAATTAAAAACACAGGGATATGTACTGGCTGCTTGTGGTCCTGCTCCAGGGTTTTCTGCAGGAGCTGGAGTTTAGTTTTGAGCTCCAGTCTCAGACTCTCCCATCTCTGCCTCATCTGCTCCCGCCCAGCCTGCGTTTCCCTTTCAGCCAAGGCTGCCGGTGAAAATGGTTCTGTCATACTGCAGGATGACAGAGAATAAATTAGTGCTCTGTTACATTACTTACATTTATATTCTGCCATAAGAATGAACCTCATACATATACTTCATATTTTATTATTCAGTTAATTATTATTCATGTATAATATAACTGTTATTAAGAGACCTGGCACTGCTGGGTGAAGCCTGCAGGATGAGGATCTCCTCTCCTCTGCTGGCAACTGACTGAAGAAGCTTTTTCTGCTCTGCAAGCTGCTCTTCCAGTTCCTACAGTAGAAAACAAGCAACAAAACAACAGTGTTAGACTGTATGTGGCATCACAAAGAAACATTTATGAAGTTATTTATACAAATGCTTGTTAGACCCTTAGGGATACACATGTTTTGGTGAGAAGCACATATTTTTGGCTCCTGTGGGGACATGTCATTTATTGCACACTCACTCCTTTTTACATTCAACTCACAGATGAGGACTGACCCAAAAGACAAATTAAAGTTTGTCATCAACATTAAGATAAGAACATTTATTGTGCATTCCTGGGTAATAGTCAAAGAAATCCAATGACAAACTATGTAAGAACGTGTATTTAAGTCTATACTGAACTTAATGAAGGTTAAAAAAAGAAAATCACCTTCTGTCTCTGAAGACTGTCTTGGTGCTGTTGGGTTCGTGTGGTTCGGGCCTGGGCCAGCCAATCTTGTACACTGGGACTCTGAGAGAGGCTGGAGTCTGATTCACTGTCTTCCTGCTCCTGCAGAGAACCCTGTCGGATCAGAAAGTTAGATATAAGACAAATGCTTCAGAAAAAGTAGTATTATCAAATACAACAATTCAAAATTTACATGTGCATTTGTTGTAGACCCATTGCTGATAAATACACCAGTGCAAACTTTGCAAATATGGTAGTCACAGTGAGGACCAAACACAGAGTCAAATATTCTGCACTACATGCACACACATTAGCAGATGACAACATTTAGCCCATGCAGCAACCTCACCTGGATGTTACTCTGTTTGTCCTGTAGCATCCTCTGCAGCTCCAACAAACCACCCTTCAGTGTGCGTAACTTCCTCGCCAAATGTTCAGCTTCCTCTCTAGTGTCTGTGCGGCCTCCCCGCAGCAAGTTCTCACTGTGAACTGACAGCTCTGAGAGGGCCAGCACCTTCTCTTCAATCTCCAGCATCATGTTCTGCAGCAGTAGGAGGAGAGACGCCAGATCAAACATCGTGTTTCACCGCCTACAGGAGCTCCTCCATCTACACGACAGACTCTCCAGCTATGGATGAACCCCCTTCACCAGCAGCTTTCCCTGTCCAAAGGACAGGGACGGCTCTCATCCTTGGCCCACCTCTTCGGCCTTGCCTCCTGTGCAACATATTACCGCTAATCCTTCAGGCTCCGTGCTCTTCAGCATACATGCTCCCCCTCAACTTACAAACCAGTTTGTCTGTGTAGAACACCATTCTAATTCCAGACCAGCTGTCAGTGCCCATCAGTAAAGATTATCCAGATGTTTAAAGAAACATTTGTTTTTTGATATTACTGACATTCCTTTGCAATCGTTAGAGTCTGCATGTTATTCTACAGCAGAGAATCGCTTCCCACCCTGCTATCCTACACTCCCTGTACTCTAGGATTCCCCTACTTGGATATTCTAGCAGCTTTGTCCCGAGCACCAATCCAGGTAGCGAGCTCTGACTACACAGCCCTAGGCTTCTAACATGCCCCTGTCGCACAGAGAAATCTGCATAATCTGCTTAAGACTAGTGCTACAGTCACTTAGGTCCAGCCATGTGAAGGTCCCTATTACTCCTCTAATACGCTTGTTTACTCACTGAAAGGCCCCTGACCCCCTGAAATGATCCATGTGTAATAAGGACAAAATACTGAAAGATGAGACGTAGGTAAAAATCCACTGACAAATCTGATTTGCACTAGTGTGCTCAGAAAAAAATCCCTGAGCATCTAAAAAGTAATCCCAGACATCCACCTGTCATTTCTGAAAATTTCCTGTGACATGCATTATTAATTAACCCCACATTTATATTCACAAATCCATTAATATTCTCAAGTACAGCAGTGTTTGAGGCTGCATTACCGCAGGTGAACAGCAGGGGGAACTCTTACTTGACATTCAGCCAGTTGATTCTCCATATCTGTCTCCTCTGGAAGTTTAGGTTCAAGGAGGGACAATACAGCACTGCGCATTTTGCCCAACCACTGGTCCAGTTCATCTGCCTGGGTGTGATAGAGCTGTACGGCCTGTTCCTGAAGCTGACCCTCCAGGCGGTCACTGACACGCTCCTGAAGGATGCCACATCCAATTTGAGTTATTATAACAACTTTCTAAGTTGGTATTCGAGAAATAACGTTTGATTAATTAATAAAACAACTATTTCTACTATTTGATATGATTTTTGCAAAAAATACCTCTAATAATTGTTGTTTCCCTGAGGCTTTCATGTGGATGGTGGCCATCCTCTCAGCTAACACAGCAAGGGAGGACTGCATGGCCAGCTGGTCAGCCATGTCTGAGTCCACAGCATGAGTGGCCAAATCTTCCGTGAAGCTTGTCTGCAGCCGGTCTATTTCTTCCTGCGCACTCTGAATCTCTTCTATCAGACCCTTTACAAAACAACCAAAAGTTAGCCTACTCAGTTTACAAGCAAGAACTGAGATAGTGATGTAATGTTTACACAAAATACCATAATCCTATAAAAATAATATTAAAGATTCAAAACAAGGTGATAAATACATCTTCGACAAGTCTGACTTTCCTCAACTCAGCTCTCTAATCTTCACAATATGCAAGCCCTTTCTGTATGTGACAAACCTTATGTGCCTTTATGTGGCTATCCGGACTTTTATCTCCCTCCAGAGGCTCACTGAGTTTGGCTTCTAACGCCTCCATCTTGGAAGAGATTGATTGGAGTGAACCCTGGTAATGCTGCTGCTTCTCGAGAGCTTCATACAAAGATCTTTGCTTCTCACTGATCTGTAAGACAAAACAGAGTATAAAAAAGGTCTGAAATACCATTCATACACTAGTAATGATAACCATTAACAAGGAATAATCAAATACCAAATTCATAACATTGTTTCTAGTTGCTGAAAATAGTGTTTTATTAAAAAATGTTCAAATCTACGTGCTCGTAATCGACATTTTTTATTAAAAAAGCATGAAGATGAAGACTTTCACATACCACATTCTTTAAACTCTCCCAGGAGCGCTGCAGGTCATCTAAGTTGGCCACAGACTCAAAGGTTGGGTCATACAGTTCTTGAATGGGAGCTCTTGTGAGTGTCCCTCGTCCCATCTAAAGGGAAATTTAAAGGGTGTCATCAGAAGTTACGTTATTAAATGGATAGTAACCAGACAGAAATACTTGCACGAAGATGCAAATCTAATGTCATCTACACTACACAAGAGAATCTTTTTACTCAGCAACTTCGAACAAAAAGAAGAGAGAAGGCTGAAACCTTGGTTACAGTTGCTTCAGTGTGAGTTATGGGAGAAGGAGAACGGCACACAGGAGGAGAAGAGATCTCGCTGTTAGTGCCCTCCTCACCAGACTCCTCAGTTACAGGTGACAGCAGGGTGTGACAGCGTCCAGCTGTCATCTGGCACACCATGCAGGAAAACAGAAGAGCAGACATGCAAGGTAAATCGGAAAAGATGATGCATAGGAAAGGCGTAGATAAAAGTAAAAGCTCCACAATAGACCTGTCAGGAGCGAATTAAAGAAAAATATCCGGGCTATGCTAAAGCTTTAAACAGTAGAATAGGTCAACATATTTGTTTATTATCCAGCACAAACTTTATAGCCATCAGCACATTATGTTGTGCATGATGTTCTCTTACCACGACAGCTTGAGCTGCAGATTTCTTTGATTTCTCCCCATCCATCTCCTGGAGATCCTCAGGCAGACCCTCTACATCAGTCACTGTCAGGAGCATGGTGGCGTGCTTGGCCTTCACTGCCAGCATTTTGCATTTTGAGTTGAGTGAGGCGATTTGCTCCTGGTAACCTTTGATCTTTTGGGCAAGTTCCTAGTCAAAAATACAAAATACACACAGCAGTTATGGGTTACATATAAAGCTCAGTATGAAAGACAAGCAGATATCAGGATTTTTTTAATCAAAATAACAAATACAGCAGTGAATACAGCACATGTTCACACAGTAGGCTCCTGTTTTTCTTAAGAAGAAAGACGGGCAAAGTGAAAGAGTTAAAGTACTGTACTTCATGGTGTAGGATCTGGGCTTGCAGTTCCTGGATGTTGTTGGTGGGGATTGGTCTGTCCTGAATGACCCGGTGCGCTTCCTCTATCAGCCCCTGTAGATCTCTGACTTCCTGTTCATACTGCTCGTACTGCACCACTGCCTCCTGAAAAAAGTGAAGTGAAATAAGTTTTAATATTACATAATTCGTTAAATCTCAGAATGTAAAAAGAGTAAACTTTTCAAATCCAGTGCGTATTAAAAATTGAAAGAAACTTTGGTTACAACTTTGAAAGGACTCAAAACACACCTTAAAGGTGTCAAGTAACTTTCTATCAGTACCCAGCATTGTTGCATATTTTCTGTGAATACAGTGTTGACGTTATTGTGCTGCAGCAGCAGCGTCCCCCTGTACCTGTAAGATGTTGCACTGCTGAATGGCTACATGCTGCAAGTGACTGGCTTCTTGCTGCAGGCGCAGAGCTGTGCGACAGATAGCAAGGTTAGGCATCACCTCCTCTGGGACCTGCAGTGCACTCTGACACAGCTGCACGGCCTGAACCTGCTGCTTGAAGCTCTCCATATCCGCCAGCAGACGCTGTAAAAATGTAAAGTTAATATTGTATGAAAATGTTTAAAATACACAAGATGAAAAGTGAACATTTGAGGCTCTTTATTAACAATAAATAAATAAAAGGCATTCATATTTGTTGGTTACCTGTCTCTGAGCCAGCTGTTCTTTGAGGCTCTGGCGTGCCAACTCTGGTGAAGTCAGTGTAGCTTGGACCTGCTCCAGAGCAACATGGAGGGCCTTCACTTCATACTCCAGGGCTTCCATACTCTGAAGACAGACGTCCATAAGATAATTTTCACAAAGTGCTACGAGTATTAATGCTCCTTTGGGTAAATTCTACTAGTAAAACATGATTTTAAACTAAAATAGAGATTATCAAAAATCTTAACAAATGAAACAAAAACAAAATCTTTTATTTTTCTGTACCTTGTCTGCATCCTGCAGACTCTGCAGTCGTGTCTTGATGCTTTGCTGAAGCTCCTCGGTGTGTCGACTGAGCTCACAAACCTGCTGGCTCATAGACTCGACCTGCAGCACCTCAGATAGAAGCTCTACTTTCTCTGCCATGGATTCAAGGTCCCCGTGGAGCTCTCGAGACTCACGCAGGACAGCCTGAGTACAGAAAGAGAAAGGTTAGTGGTCACAGCATTGTTTCGTACAACAGCTAACTTTGCCATAGACAAAAAAACAGAACCCATTTATGACTAAATGTGACCACGTTTACGTGTATATGCATCAATCCAGCTCAAGCCATGTCCACCCATTTAGATTTTGCTTTTTTAGAGAGACTAATAACACTTTAAAAAACACGCCAACTCACCTGGTACATCCGTATCTGTTCCTGCAGATGAACAGAGGAGTTCCAGATGATGTTTGCCCTCACCAGGCTTTTGGCTTTTTCTGACCACCTCACAATGAAGTCCAGCATCTCATTATACTCATCTAAATAACAGACAGCCTGAAAAGCCACAATAAGAAAATGTAAACTCTCTTTACCTTTATTACTATGTTGGACTTATATAACTTATTGTTATATAAAGGTTTACAAACAAACCTTTTTGAGCCAGTTGTTTCTACAGTCTGCTAGTCTTGATGTGTGATGATGCATTTCTGACAGCTTGCTGATGGCATCACTTAGCTGTTTGGCCAGCAGGGGGTTTCTGCGGCCAAACTCTTGTACAGCTGCATCGAGCTCTGCAAGAGTGCGACCGCAGGTATCCAAGTCTTCAAAAAGACTCTGAGAAAAAAAATCGGTGCATAAAAGTTTATATCAATCATTGTTCTCAATGAAAAAAAGTGTAATTTTAGAGTTTCCTTTATCAACAACACATAAAATACGATCAAACACAAAGTAAGCATTCTACCTTGACCTCTTCTTTGGCATGGTCAACATCAGGAGATTTTTCCTTAAATTTAGTGGAGATGGCTTTGAGTTTCTCTGACATGTCATGGATTCTGGAGCTGAAGTCCTCCTTTATTTCTCTGGTTTTCTGATTTTCTCTCTCCTTGGAAAGAACCTGGAAAATAGATGAGAAAAGAAGTGACAGAAGTGACAAATGCTACAAATATGACCGATGCCCATTGATGTCTAGTTTATATTCAGGGCTGTGTGTGTTGTAGAGTACCTGATCCTCAATAGCACCCAGAGCAAGTGAGACCTCTGCTAGTTGCATGGAGATTTCTGAAGGGAGTATAGTGTAGAGGTCCAGGTACTTGCTCTGTTGTTGCTCTGCTAATTTATCCACATTCTGACGATAAGTGATCACATCTCCATGCACAACCTATGCGCAATAAAGAGAAGACCTATTTAGCCTTTTTTGGCATCAAACACTTTCACTGATATTGGCCATTAGAGAACAGAATATTTTGGAGACTTAGTCGAGGTATAGTGTGAGCAACAGTGTTCTTTTCAGACATATTTAATTCACAAATTGGACATTTCTCTGTGTAGACGACAGATTTTAGATGGCAGATATACCTCAAGCTCCTGCAACAGAGAATCAATGTCTGGAGTGGGATTGAGAAGAAGTTCCCTGGTCTCCTGTATCCAGGCTTTTACAACACTAAGTTCCTTCTCCACTTCCTCTCTGTCCCTCAGCTCCTGAGCTGCCTGAGCTCTTTTGGTCCTGGACTGTGTCAAAAGGCTGAAGACAAATAGATAATTAATTCATCTTATATTCTGAACAGCAACATAGATCGCACTTTTTCATCTCTGATCGCTACAGATGGACTTGTTTAAAGTTTCTCATCCTCCTACCTTTCCATTCGGTCTTGTACAGCTCTGATCTCCTTCAGGCTGGGCAGCTCATCTTGTCCATTTGTTGGTGAAGGCACTTCCACATCATGCAGCAGACTGAGTGCGTACTGGCGCAGCAGCATCAGGGATGACAGTTCCCGCTCCAAGTCTTGGCTCAACAAGTCATGCTGGTCTAACAGAGACTGCAGAGTGGCTTTGGAAGCCTTCTCCACAGCACTGTCAGGGAAACGACTTTGGAGCTCATCGCAGACCGCTTTAACCTTCACCATCTATATAAAGAAACATAAGTATAGATGTTTTCTACTGCAAATCTGTATTTTTCCATACTTAGCAAAATATTATTTCTCCCCATTGGCTGCAGTGTACCTTCTCTCTGAAAGTCCTCCATTCCTGTGCGGTGTCCTCAAGTACTCTCTCCCGTCCCCGTGCTACACTGCGTAATCGTGTCCACCGCTGCCACACAGTGGTCATGGAGCGACTGATGGTGGCCTTGCTGGCGTCACTCCCCACCAGCTCCAGCTGAGCTGCCTGTTCCTCTAAACCACTCAGCTTCTCTTGGAAGCCATTCACCAGAGATACAAGGGACTGAAAAAATTGAAAGAATGTCAGTAGCATGAAGCATTCACAGAAGCACCACCTATTGAATAAAATAATATTATAGGCTATCATACTCTGTGACTGCCTAGCTTGTCTTCAGCCTCTTGGCTTGTGGCTGCCTTTGCAGTAGAAAATTCAGTCAGTTTCTTCTCAGCCTCATTCATAAGCTCAATGACAGTCTGCCTTGCTTCCTGGTATGACTTCCACTGGGCCACACAGCTGAGAAAAACAGAATATATTCAAGTATAAAGTACCACTATAAAAGACCAACAATAAACTGCAGATAAAGGGCAGATTGCATGATCGGACTCTTTTCTTATTACCTGTGAAGGACTTCCTGGTGACACTGGAGCTGATCTCGAACCTCCACGCCTCTCTGCTTTGCCGACTCCACACTCACCCGTAGCTGCTCTTTAGCAGTAGGGTTGACCAGTTTCTCCAGCTGAGGAAGGAGGGTTTGCAGTTCCTCTAGGTGGCTGAGAAACTCCTGCTCTGTGGCCATGATATCTGCCTGCTGCCTCAGACACTCTTCATAGTTCTCCACATCCACACCCAAGCTAGCTTGCTGCAGGAAAGATACGGCATCTTCGAGCCACTCGCATGCTGCTTGCATCCTGAAGTGGTATTTCTGACACAACACCAAGGCTTCCTCCAGAGTAATCTTAATCAAAAAAAATCAAATGAGAAAAATATGAAAAGGAAACGTCGATCTAATTCACTGAACAGCTAACAACTTCAAAAATGAAACATTTACATTCACTAAAGATGTTCCCACCTGTTTGGCAGTCAGTGCCTTCTGAACATCTGCCTGTAGCTTTGCCATTTCTTCAAGACTTGTATCTACGTGGGCTGGGACAAGCTCATTGGCACTGATAAACTCCTGCTTTTCCCTGCTGCTGAGAGCAGCCACAATTCTCAGCCTGGACTGCACTTCTTCTTGCATGATTTGCTGCTTCCTGATCTCCTCCTGGACCTTCTCCACCCTGACATCCACAATCACAGCACAGTCAAGATCATCCCTGACTAGCTGCAGCCAGTCCAGGGTCCTTTTCATCTCCGTCTCAAAGTCTTTGCTTTGGATAAACCTGTTCTCACATTCTTCGATCAGCTCCCCTACTGCAGCTTGTAAGGATTGCAGCTCCTCTTGCCAGAGCACCACTTGCTCTTTCGAGGCATCATGGGCTGCTTGGTCCACACGAGGAGCAAGAGTGTCCATCTGCTCCATGAGTCTTGACAAATGAGAGTTGGCGCTCTGGAGACTCCCTGCCAGAGCATGGTAGTTCTTTAGCCTCTCCTCAGCAGACTGCGTTTCTGCATTCACTTTAACCAGCTGCTCTTTTGTGGCCTTTAACTCAGAGTCAACCTGCATAGCCATCGCCTTGTGGTCCTCAAACGACTCCAAGGTTTCGTCCAGATGCTCCACTTTCTGTTCCACCAACCTCTTCAGTCCATTGTACAGGCTCACGAGCTGGGTCATTTCCTCCGGGCGCCACGGCTGGCCAGTGCTACGAAATCCCTCTTTCTTCTGGTTCAGTTCACTCACTGCTAGACCCAGGTTGCTCAGATCTTTCTGAATTGCTTTGTAATCACTCTGCAGGCTGACAACTTCTTCTGTTTGCAAGCCTACCGGCTGAGTCCCCAGATTATTATACTGTTCCTCAAGTTCTTTCAGTGCTTTGTGAGTGATATCTATGAAAGACTTGTACTCGTTCCTTGTAATAATGGCCTGCTGGATTTTCTCCTGTTTCTCTTTGGCTAGTGCTAATATGCTGTTATACTGCTGAGGAAGGGTGTTAAGTTTTTCATCTAAATAGCAGTGGTCAACTTCATTCAGAGTCGGCAATATTTCCTGGCCAGCTCTTTGGACAATTAGGAGGAGGTTCTCATACTCAATTGCCTGCTCAACTATTTGTTGATACTTCAGCAACTGTGCTTCCAGTTCAGCATCTCCAACCATCAAGTTTATTTCAGGAAAGGTGACTATATCAGCTTGCTTCAACCACTGGCATATTTTCTCTAAATCAGCCTTGAAATACTTCCTAGAGATAAGCACTTTTTCAAGTTCTTGAAGTTTCTGGCCACATCTATGAAGGGTTTTGTCAAAGATACTTTGCAGCTCCTGCAGCTTTGTGAGAATCTCATTCCTTTCTTCCTCACTCGCATCCCTCATCAGGTCTCTCCCCTGAGACCAGAGGGATGTCAGCTCGCTCTGATAGGCCTTCAGACTGCTCTGGATGTTGCGACAGGTTCTGACCTGCTTGGCTAGGTCATCAGGTAACAAAGCAATGTACTCTTCTGCCTGAGCCTTCTTCTCATTCTGTTGGACCCAGGAGATGGACTGACTTACAGCCATCAGGAACTGTGTCCTCTCAGTAAAAGCTTTGCTGAGGTGTTTTCTGCGCTGCGTCACCTTCACACTCAAAGATTCTACCTCAGATTGTGTGTCGGAAATCAGCTGCTGCAGATGCTGTCGTTCACTGAGGCCCAGCCGCGCTAACACCCTGTCAGCGTCGGCCATGGCCTGAGCCAGGAGGAGCTGCTTCACCTCCAACTCACTGCAGATGCTCAGGTGATCAAAGAGAAAGCTCTGAGCTAGCTCAGGAGGAGGACTCATTTTCATGGCCTCAGACAGGGCAGGCTGCTGCTCTTCAGCCCAATCTCGAGCCTCTTTCAGACGGGCCTCCACTTGATGCATATCCTCTAGGGTCACGACTGAGTCTTGGATTTTTCTTTCAATTAGGTTTTGCATCTGAGACCACCGCTGCTCAAAGTGGCTGATCTGCTCTTTAACCAGCTCTTTGTCATCCAAGTTCAAATGCTGGATGACTTTCTGTTTCTGATCCTTGAGGTCCTCAAGAGTGCCTTTTTGCTCTTCAAGAGTTATTGCAAGCTTCCTCAAGGCCTCCAAATGCTGAGATGAACTTTCGGCATCCGTTCTGTGAACACACACACAAAAAAACATTTCCTTAAATTTGTGGACACATAAAGATTACATTTTCTTGATTACGGAGCTGAAATTCAACTCTAGGAAAAAAACTCTATTTTTGATGAACAATTATTCTCGACAGTTTCTGCCCAGAAGACAATATTTACCTCCCAAGTTAAATGTAAATTTAATTTTCAAAAGCTGTGTTATTCCTGAATTGAAGTATAGTTCATATAAAAACACACCTGGCCAAATTGTCCCACTCTTTGGACACCTGTTCAAACAGCACCTCCACTGCAGCGATACACTCATGGTATTCTTTAGACCTCTGCAGATCTTCCTCTCTCTGGCTCTGGAGCTTGTTGGCCTGGTGACAGAGCTCGAGCCAGGAATGGCTCAGACGGTCAAGCTCTGCATGCTCTGGAGACTCTTGGGCGCCTGTTAATCTGCTCACGGTTTCAGTCATCTTGGTCAGGATACTCTGTTTAGACTGAAGTTGCTGGCTGCATTCCTGAGTGAGTATAGGGAATGGTCACCGGAAATACTTCCAAATACCAAGCAGATCTCACTTTAATCCCATCAAAACCCAGGCCACAAATGTTGCAATCACAAGGGAACAGATCAAGATTCACTGTGCTGTATGGTTAAAAAGCAAGTGAAAACATACAGTAAAACCTAATTTAGAAATATAAGTACAGAAGCAAGGGATACTTGATAGTTATTATTGAAAAAGAGTAAACCTATCTGTGCATTAATGAAGGACTGATGATTATGATAGTGTATCCTACCTTGGCTTGTGACAGCATGTTTTGTGCTATCTTGGTCTCCAGCTCTGCTGGCCTTCTGGAGAGGCTGAGAAGCTGCTGCTCCATGTCCTGGAACAGGCTGGTTAGGTCTTGCTTCTGTTCCTTGATCTCTCTCCAGCCCTCTGAAAGCTCTTGAGCACTGGACATCCGTTCCTCTATCTGCACAAACACATGGTAAATCTTTCTATGGTCAGTACAATACTTGCAAGATGATTCATTTTAAAGTGTATATGTGTCTGCACTAGCACACTGCATGCCTTATTAAAGCATATACTGAGTAATTGCTTAATTAACAGCCAAGTTGCTTTAGTATGCTACAATATTTTGCACTTGGTCTGAAGTTCTTCAACATACCAAAAAAATTGGTCGAGCTTATTGCAAAATAGAGTGACTATTACCTATATTATGATTATATACCCACACTTTATATCCACTTTTATGTTGCAACAGGAGGTAAAAAAGATACCGACCGTGAGTTTGACTTGCTGGACCTCCGCAGCTGTCACTCTTACGGCGTCATCGGACAGGTCACACACAGAGCAAACCAGGTCTAGGTAAGTGCTGGCCTGCTCCTGAAGTGCTCTGTAGTGCTTCACCTGTGTTTGCAAAAGTAATAATCAAAATAAGTTATAGAAAAATAACTGAAAGACTGAAAAACTGTGCAGTGCTAAATACCTGCTTCAGTGCTTCCTGCAGACCAGATGGTCCCTGATCATTGAGCTGAAGCTCCTCTTGTACAGTAGAGAGCCACGTTTGACACTGCTGCAATGTGTCCTGGTGATTAACATGTTTCTGCAGTTCCCGATCCAGACTCTGGTAGACCTGTGGAATATGTTTTGCATTACATACTTTATCCTTCAGTTTTGATTTGCTTTCCTTTTTTTTTTTTTTAAACAAAACACTCGAGAAACAAAAGAGTATGGTCTTCGTCTTCAATTACTCACACGTTGGGCAGTACTGCAGATTGCAGAGTAGCTATCACTGGTTCCCTGTATGTGAGCCTGGACCTGCTGACTGATCTTGGTTTGAACTTGGTCTGTACAACTGGCAACAAGACCTTCTCCCTTCTGCTTCAAGCTGGCAAGACGCTCCTCAAAACTGGCTATTTCCTCCATTATAGCCTAAAAATGATGACACAAGAGCAAAGCTGTTGAATTAAGGAAAAGCAGAGCTAACTTTGGACTACTACTTTAAACTGTAACATCAATGCTTTGAAACTTTGAACAAGAAATACGAAGTTGATTACTTTGTGTCTGGCAAGCTGTTGAGTGGCCATCTCCATACTGCTGGTCTGCATGGAGTCTGAGGTCACCAGCCTACTGGACATCTGCAGAAGCCACTTCTCAGCTTCCTGCAGCTCACTGTTGTAATCCTCATGTTCTTTCACCCACTCCACAAGGTTCTGGACCTGAGCCTGAAACACAAAAAAACTCATTTCTGTGTATTTTTTTTAAATTACGCCTGAAAAAGTATAGGCTTTGGACCAAAGTTTGACTTTTTTAATGTTTGCTCATATATTATAATAAAAATAGCACAAGCAATGATTAAAATGTAGGATATTGGACCTATTTCACACCCTTCATTCCAAGTTATATTAGTTATATCTAAGTAGGAAACAGTTAAAAATACCTTAGCAGCCAGGCACAGATCCTGATAATCAGCCTGCAACCTTCTCATGTTTTCGCTGATAGTTGGATCGTTTACTGTATCAAGCAGCGCCTCTCCTTTCTCAGTGACAGATTTCACTGCTGACTCATGAGACTGGACTGTCTGCTGGATGGTCTGTGTGCATAACAAGGAAGAAACATATTGCATGTAAATCAAGCAGTTGTCTCTTTCTCTTTCAAGTTCATTCTCTCACTGGTGCAAAGCTAAAAAGGATTTAGCGGTATGAAGTTACCTTGTACTTTGCCAGCTGAGCCTTCTTCTGGTAAAGTTCAGCTTTAGGCTCTACATTTGATGCTAAAAGGTTCTTGGTCTCCATCACCCACTGGGCCTGGGCCTTGTACTTATCCATAAAGTCTTTGGAGAGGGAGATGCACTTCTCAAGGGAGCTATGCTCTGTGCGCAGAGCTGCCATAAGTTCCTCAAGCTGGAAGAGTCGTGTGCCCACCTCCTCTTTGAGCTGCTCAGCTTCAGGCTCTTCCAAGAATGCCATTGCTCGCTCTGTCTTCTCCCTCATTGCCTTTAAGTAAATGTGACCCTGCTCCATGTCAGCCTGAAGAGCCTGAAATGACATGGGCTAGCATGAGTGATCGATGTCTCTATTGTGACATAATACTTCCAGCGTAAACAGGCTTTAGAAAAAAACAAATTCATTTCTGTATTAGGTCTAATCCTGTGAACGTCTTTATAGATAGTATAAGCAGAAGAGATGCTATTTAATAAACTATACCTCTAGTTTCTTCATCTTTCTCTCCATGGCAAAGCGGTCCACTATATCAACACTTATAGCCACAGTGCTGAAGTTATTCTGAGCTGTGCTGAGCCAGTCTGAGAAGGTCGTGAAAACACACTGTGCCTCTTCGATGCAAGACACCTCTTCCTGGAGCTGTTTGATAGTCTCCTGCAAAGTAAAAAAAGAAGTAAACATAACAAAGAAAAAGTTAAAGAGGAGGCAAAAGCTTAGGGTAACTTAAACTAATCAAATCTTATGATTATCAGTCTAAATATAAATTCACAATGTCAATAAAGGCATAGTAATATTTGCAGTTCCAGTGACGTTGTGTTCAAAATCACGTTACCAGTAAATGCAGAAGCAGGGCGTGGTAGCGGGCTGTGATCTGGGTGGCTCTGGTACTGATCCTGCTGCTAATATGTGTCTCATCAAGAACCTGCTGAGCCAAAAGACTCAGGCCCTCCATTTCTTCTTGATAAACCAGCACTTCCTCCTGCCAGCTCTAATTAAAGAAGCATGCTATTAATGTCAGGACCAGACTTGGATAATTCGATTTTATTATATTCATTACTTGACTGCAGAGCAAATTAATTTCTTCAACATTCAGCCATGAAAACTAGAAAACCTAAATGACCTGATAGAGGAGACAATGAGTGACACAATAATATGAGAAACTAATTATTTACAAATAACACTGCAGATCTGTACAACTCAGAAAAGATTGTCACAAGTCTACCTTTTGTGTATACTACACTAACCTTTATGAGCTGAAGCTGAGCATCTTTAGTGGCACGGTCAGATCGCCGATGACTACGCAGTTGTGCTTTGGTCTCCATGCCCTTTAGCCAGCTGTCAAGACGCTGGAACTTCTGCTCCATCTGCCGAAGTTTGGCTAGAGCACTGTTGAGCTGGGCTCGGGTGTCTGATAGCCGGGCCTGGTAAAGCCGCCACTCTTGCTGAAGGGTCTCTAGAGCTCTGTCTTCTAGCTGAGGCAAGCCCCAGGGAATGACCAGCTCTCGACTCACCAGTAGAGTGTTTAGTAAAGCCTGGCCCTCTGTGCAGTGAAGCTGTAGTTCCTGTAATTGTATAAACGCTTGCTTTCACATAATATACTCCATGCTAGTGTTTTCTAACCATTTAATCCTTATTGAGTGATAATTTCCACAGTAATAATTGCTGGACCTGTAGCTTTTGGAGAGTCTCTTCCAGCATATCAACATCACCCTCCAGCTGGGTGTAGCAGCCAAGCTTCTCTTGTTCCTGTTCTAGCCACTCTTCAAATGCATGAAGGCCCCGTTGATACTCTTGGTGGGCTTTCACCAGCTCCTCAGCTTTGCCAACAGCCCTCTGAAGAAGTGGAGAGCGATAAAAATTCAGCGTGAGCTATTATTTTTCTTAAATTAACCCACAGATGAGTCTCACTTGTAGTTTTTTATTAAAAAAAGCATTCTTTTGCAGACATCTTTAGGTTGATTTTTTTGTATCAAGCTGTAACACTGAAACTGAAATTCTGCATACGATTCTAGCACTGGTCAAATGTGTTGAGTTATTACCATTGCATTGTCTTTGACAGTGTTATAGCGCTCCTGCAGATCTTGGAGTTCCAGCTGAGTGACATAGTTCTCAGTGATGCTGGCACTCTTTGCTGTTATGGTGTCCAGTAGGGTGTTATGGGTGAGCACTTCCTCATACAGTAACTGAAACCCCAAAATTAACAATCCACTGAAAAAATATGCTTGTAAGACTATTAGAGCATAAGGTTAACACAATAAATTGTATATTTAGCACACAGTATGTAGTAGTTGTAATAGTAGAAGATTTCAGTGCCTTAGCTTTGCTCAGATTTGCAGTTTTATCTCTCATCTCTGGGCATTGTTTATCAGCAGGATCGAGACTCTCCTCAACATGCTCAATCCAAGCAACAAACTGGCGTACATCTTCCTGGTAACTGGTCCACTGAGACAGGGAGCCCTCCAACTGACTATCAAATTTAAAGATTAATATACCGTGAGACAGTGTTTGATGCAACAGCGGTAATACGACATGAAAAAACTGAAAATACAGATGCAGCCTCAAAGTAAATCATTTACACTCTCCATGGAAATACATTTACTAAAGAATGCACTATAAAGCAACCAAACAGTACTTGCTGTTACTTTTGGTAATGCACAAACCTTTTGCATTGAATAGAAGCAGAGAGCAGAGCATCCCAAGAATCTTTTAGCTCCTGTATTTGTTTTTGAACCGCAGGCACTCCCTCAGCTGAGGTGTTCCTCTGAACTGATTCTCCTCTTGTGATCAGCATCTTCAGCTGAATTTCCTTCTCCTGACGTGCAGTTAGCAAAGCCTGGTGCAAAATCCACCCATGTGCATTTATTAAGATCCTATACTGGTATTAAACATGGTATGTTTTACTTTTGAAAAACAATAGTGACTTGGTATACCTCCAGCTTGATCATCCTGCTGTCAAGAACATTTTTGTCAGCTGTGGGAGCACAGTAAGTCTGCAACATATGGCTGGTGTCAACCACCCAGTTCTGCAGCTCTTTTAAACCTTGGGAGAAAAGCTGGTGCTCAGTGACTATCCGATCAATTCGTGATGCCTTCTCCTGCAGAACCATAAGGCAGACACAACCAGCAAGTTACCAGACAGATGGAATCCACAGCCGCTTCACACTTTCAAACTTCAAAGTGCACATGCAGATTTAGATATCTTGCAAAGATACATTTAAATTAGTTTGTATAACCTCATTTAAAAGAGCTGCAATAACAAAACAAAGGAATCAGTGTTTAGTTAGGTAAGTTAGTACCATCACAGTTATGATCTGTAAAACATTATTAAGTCAGAGCTCTGTCCAGTCTAGTTCCTCTGTCTTCTCTCCACGCCTACCCCAGAAATACCCCAGTGCTCAAGCAGTTTGGTAAGCATTACTTTACCTTTGTCAGGTTGGTTAAAGCTAGGTACTGAGCAGAGAGCTGTGACACACGGTGCACAAAACCCTTGCCGGCAGCATGTTCGTCCCACAACAGCTTGGCCTTCTCTTTCAGCCTGCTCAGCTGAACCTCTTGAGAGGCTAACTCCTCAAGCACAGACTGGAAAAGCACAAGCAGGTTATCAAAGACACATGCAAGCTGGCGCACAGATATATAAGACAGTTAAATTCAGACAAACAACAAGGAGTTAGAGATGGGAACATGACAAAAAGGAAAGCGAAAGAGATATCGTGCCAGCGCTAGTCTCAATAAAGCTCTTGGTCATGACATGCAGTCGAGCCCTCAGAAAATAGTCAGTGGACAAGTTTAAATAATGAAAAATGTTATAAAAGGTCTTTTCATAGGTTAAATATATTAACTCATATTAAGGACACTGTTAAAAAGACATATGAGTAGCAAAGGAGCAGAAAGTATTTGCAGTTAGCATAAGCTCTTGGCAGTGCATCTAAAGTGAAGAGCAGCAATGCTTTAACTCTGTAACTTAGCTGGAATGGAGAGCTTCTGTCAATGGAAGTTAGGTTCACACTTAAACTGAGTGGCATAATTGGCCTTTATGTGTGTTCCAAGTCTGGTTGATTTTGAACATTAGTACCTGTAGCTTGTGAAGCTCCAACTTCTTGGCTGTGAGATCATGAAGTCTTGTGCTGCTCTCCTGTACAGCCAGCTCTGTGGCGTTTAGGAAGTCCTGAACAGGTTCTGCACTCGCCTCAAAGTCCTTCATCTGTGACACAAGATTCTGAAACACACAGGTAGACTGATGCATCACTTGGCATAAATCTGATTTCTACACTGATGGTTTTAGGGAATAAGATGCCCCCAGTTACTGACAAGGGGTGTTTGAATGCTCACTTGCAGACATGTCTCTCTGTTGTGCAGACTGGACATCATGTTTTTCCAGTCCTCTCTGGCAGTGTTCATTTTAGCCCGAACTGCATCAACTTTATCTTTAGCTGTGACACTAGTGACAAGCTCACCGTTCACAACCACAGCATTCAGCTTTGACTGACCTTGCTCCCTATCACTTAGAAACTCCTGTTAAGGAAAAAAGGAGATGAGAAGATCAATTATTAGGCTGAAATATTTGATATAGATGCTAGGTCTTTAGTTAGTTCTATACCTGAATTTTCTGAAAGCTAGACGAGGCCTCACTGAGATTTTGAGGTGCATCAAAGCACTTCGCTGTGTTGATCTTAGCATTAACCAACCACTGTTGGAACTCTCTGAAGGCGGAGCGGAAACCTTGTTCCAGCAGCTTCTCTTTGCCCTGGCACTCCCTGGAGGCTTGGAGACTCAGACTAGAAACAAATCATGACGAATTTAAGAATTTCTTTCTGTTAATGTCATTATTTCCAGTCAAATCTGAAATTGTTGATTGTATTTTCTTATTTTTTGTTATAACTTTCTTGATCAATCATTTTTAAATACATGAAAAAATGTATCACACAGTATAGTGTATAAAATAATGGTCTACATTGGAATAAAACATCATTACTTTTACTTACCTATTGTATTCCTTGATGAGAGCAGACACTCTCTCCGACTGTGTTCCCATTTCTCTGGAGAATCGGCACAGATCGTTTAGTTTAGTCTTCAGACTATCAGACATGGGCTCAGCTTTGACAAGTTCCTCCAAAGTGTCCTAAATGGAAAACAAATATGAAGTTATGGACCGTCAATTAATATTAACTTATCATTGGAACCAAACTAAAGCCAAGACTTGCCTTTGCTATCTGCCAGCCCTTAACAGCTTCTTCTCCATCATTTTTTCTCTCTGCTTGGGTCAGCCTTAGTCGCCAGTCCTGCAGCTGTCGGTTGAAGTCCTGCAGGTCCTGCTCCAACTGTGCTGACAGGCTGTTGAACTCTTGTTCAGAGCTTGCTATCTGTGAGAGTGTGGTCTCTAGACTTGCACGTGTCTGTAGTGCTGCCCGCTCCCACTGTTCCCATGATGACAACAGGGCTGCTTCCTCTCGCTCTATAGTCTCATATCCCCCCGATCCGGTGTAGTCTCTTGCCACTGCTCCGCATCTTTGAACCCGGTTCAGCCTCTCTCTGCCTCGCTGCTTAGAGTCAAGCAACTCCTGGAAAGATCCAAAGGAATGGCAAACAAATTAAATGCAAATTTCTACTAATTAAATCTGTAAACAGCAGCAAACTGTGCCCCCGCTGGATATAACGAGAAGATATCTGTCAACTGAGAAACCTGTAAACTCAGTAGTTAATGTAGCCCGCTTTTAATATTTGTTTTCGGGATAAATCCATGCGCTCAGTGAACCAGTTGTTTGCTCAGTCACACTCATGGTCTGACAAATTAAACAGTGTATTAATTCCTTCCATCTGATTCTAATTTTAAATATTTTTTTTCTGCCTGTAGGACCTTTTTATCAGGTTGACAATCCCACTCCATATTTTAGACACTTTTATAAATAAATATAAAATAACAATTTCTTAGGTTTTAAATGGCACAGCTGACTGGGTAACTTAATTATACTGAGCTCTTGACTGTGGCCAAAATCATAAAATTATTGCTACCTCTGGCACAAAAAACTGGGATTCATGTCCAGCCCTTATTTGATGCTAAGAAGCATGGAGGAAGAACATCTTGATTCCTTATGGTTGTCTCCCTAGTGCTTACTTGGGGAAGTTTTCAGGCTGGAATATGAGACGTGCATCACAGTGGAAAAACTAAATAACCTCAAATACTTTTTGCCTTGAATATAAGCAATTATGGTTATTAAGCTTCCTCACCTGCACTTTGGAGAGCTTTCTTTTAATGCAAACTGAGTCTCCTGACAGGTCAGACCAGCGCTGGAGTTCCTCTTTTGCTGAAATTAGCCAGTCGTTGAAGTCTCTCACAGCATCAAGATATTGCTCATGCTCAGACACGATGTTTTGCATGGACTGTACTTTACCCTTTGGGGGAAAAAAGACAATGAAAACACTGTCAGTTATGAATGAGTCAGCTTCCTGGATCCAGACTCTGTTTAGCTGTCCCGTTTTCCTGTACTGATGATCAACGATTCAGTAATTATTTGTAAGCACCATTTAGCCTATGCCTGAAGTTAAATCACCTTGACAACAGCCGAGATATCAGCAAAGTGTGCATTGAGCTCTGCCCTTGACTCTGGTCCAAAAATCTGATCACCAGTTTTTTCATGCAACTCCACCGCTTTGTCTGTTAGGCGTGACAGGACTGCTGCATGAGTGTCCACGTCAGCCTGGATGGCTCTGAGGCGCTCAAGTAAAGCCGACTTCTCTTTGAGGCCTGGCTGCTGAGGCAGAGTCATCCCCACCTCTTGCTCCACTGACTCCATCCACTGCTGCAGCTGGCTTTTATTTTCCTGATAGCTGGTCCACTGAGCCACTGTCCACTCCAGACGACTATAGAAAAATGACAAAATTTCATCACGTAATGTAGATAATGTAACTTTTATCAGATGCCGTGTAGAGGACATGTTTCCTACCTGTGACAACTCATAGATGTCATTAACATATTAGCCCAGGCATCCTTCAGGCTCTGGAGCTGCAGACAAATAGCTTCTTGCCCTTCCATTCTGTTGTGCTTTAGAACCTGTTCACCTTTTCCTACTGTCATGTTGAGCTTCACCTCACCTTCACCCTTCATTAGCAGGATATCCTGAACATATGAGAAAACAGTAAGGAAGATCTATGAGATCGCTTATGCACTTCAAAATGTGTCCAGACAACACTGTGAACCAAATAACTGCATTTCTGGTACACATTATTTACTGACCTGTACAAGGCCTAGTCTTTTTTCCAGAGTCTCTTTATTTCCTACTGTGCTGTTGAGTGAAGCCAGGCGCTCCTGGACACCATTGAGCCAGGTCCAGGTAGCCTGCAGTGTCTCTTCAAAGGCCTGTTGCTCTTGCAAAGTGAGCTGGCAACTGCGCAGCCTCTCTCTCACACGCCTCAGCAAGGCCTGGTGTTGTGATTGAAGCTGAGCAGAAACTCTTGTCTCACTTCCATCACCTCGCCCACCTTCATTAAGTGCCTGCCCCTCTTGACAGAGACGCTCAAATGAATCCCTGCATGTAGGAAGGTAGGATGTTTAATTGCTTTGAATCTTTTGGGCACATTCAGAAACAATGATAATGCACTAAGCAGTCTTTCCTTGGCAAATAAACGTGTATAGTTAGCACCTTTCTTTGAGCACTTCCTGCTGGTATTCCTCCACTTGTTCCAGGACAGCCTTTTCAGGACCACGTTGCTGGGCTTCAAGCAGATCGGTGGTCATTTTCTTTTCCATGTGTTCCAACCACCATCTGAGCTTCTTAAGGCGACCCTCAAATCTACAAGGAAATCAAAATGCCTCGCTTATAAATAGTGGGCTTACAAAGGGCTTTACAGATGCAGTTCAGCAGAGGTGCTCACCCTTTCATAAGAGATGCACTGTCTTCCAGGATCTGTTGGTTCTGTCTGCACTGCTCCACAAAGCTGTCCCAGTCCTGCTGGATGGATGAAAGATGCTGCTGGACCTGCCCAGCGCTGGCTTTGGGAAGATGAAGTAGGAGCTTCTCTCCTTCCTCACAGACCTGAGTCAGACGTACCTCACCCTCCTCCACACGATCCATGGCACCCTGATAGATAATCCACATCACTTTTAGTTTCGAACTCCTTCACATGTGAATCATACCATTACACAAGCAGCATCCAGAGCCAGAGGAAAGACATTATGCTTTTAACCACAGATACTGCACATACAACCCCTTCCTGTGGATGCTACATCATTTAAATGATCAAGTAAAACATCATTGTAACATCCTCTAAAAACACTTCTTTGGCTGTTAGTCAATGCCAAAACTTATGAATACAAGTGGCAATTTTGTATTTGATCACATCTTGAATCAGTGACACCTACTTATGATTTTTACCTATTCAAAACCTTTAAAGTCTTCACTATTACTATATATTGAAAGATTAAAGATTATTTACTGTAGTGGTAGTAGTCACTGTACCTTCAGTTTCTGCAGTTTGCGTTCCACAATTTGAGTGTCTCCTGATCGGTCAGAGCATTCTTTCACTATCTCCCTCTGCTCTGAAAGCCAGCGATGAAACTCCTGAACTAGGTCTGAGGAATTGGGGGTAAAGAGAATTAACATCAGGTGTAGACTTAGACAGAATGAAATCTAAACAATTAATAAAATAATAAAAGTTTACACCGAGCATGGATTCCCATTAAAACGCAGTATACCTGTACATTTTTATCCAGCCAGCCTTCTTACCATTGAACTGCTGCTGAAGACCGTTCTGCAGTGAGGCAAGTGTCCTTGCAGAAAGCTGGTTTGCAGACTCATAAGTCTTGATAAGATCAGTGAGAGCTGAACCCAAACCAGCCAGCTCCTCAGATGGATATTTTCTGCACAACGTGTTGAGGCTTTCTCTGGTGGAGTCAATACTCCCTTGCTGATTTTGCAGCTCCTTCTGGAGATCCTAAAAAACATGTTAAAAATGTAGTTTTGATTATCACTGTAACTTCTCAAATTTATAGAAACACATTGCATTCACCATCAATATTTTTTGTAAGGGCTATAATTTTAAATTGCTTATTATTTAGACTGTACCTTCACTCTGCATATGTCCTCAGGATCTGATCCAGTTGGAGAAGAAACTAGAGAATCTTCCATACTTTTTAGCCATGCAGACATCTGTGAGATGTAGTCTTCAAGCTGTTTCCGTTGGGAACTGAAGTCCATTAGATTTCCCTTAGCCTGCTCATGTAGCTTCTGGACAGTGCAGATCTTTTTGCGCAGGTCATTCTCCAACACCTAATACAATCACAGTATTTACTGAAGAAAGACCAGTTCATCTGCAGCGCTTGAGCTAATATTTGTTTGTTCAGACCCACCATAAACCAGAGTTGTATTTAGTACCTGTAGTTTAGCTGGAGTCTCTTGGTTTTGACTGCACTTCTTCAACTCTGCCACTTTACTTTGCAGGGCTTCAAGTCTCTGCTCCTTCTCGCCAAGTTCCACCTGTGGCGTTGTCGAATGAGAAAAGCATGTCACGCACAAGCTCACCTACAACAACCAAACCCAGGTAAAACAAATCCTTGCCAGTTTTCCAAGACATCATATATCTTACTGTACCTTCAACTCTGTAAGCCTTGCTGATATCTTCTGGCTGTTGTTTAGGTTGTTCAGGCTTTCATTTAGCTCAATCACACTTGTGCCAGTCCAGCTCTCAATATCATCATTGATTTTACGCACATCATCCCACAGGCC